>NC_135313.1:58436553-58753553 GCF_048772815.1 Callospermophilus lateralis | reverse complement strand
AAAGGAAACGGCTTGTGACTTTTGGGCGAGTGTTGGGGGCGCCTGGAATGGGGCAGTGGCGTCTGGGTTTTATACAATCCTTAAGAACGACTTTTTGAAAGGCATGGGGGCTTTCTGCTCCCTGGCTTCGTTCTCCTTGGGGAGGGGGCTTCTAACAGAGGAGGGAACCGCTGGACCACTTCCGCGCTTCTTTCTCTACCCCCTCCCTGCCCCCAAGTCTTCTACCACAGAACTGTTTGTAAACAAAGCTTCAGTCTTCCCGCGCTCTCTCCGCCCCCACTAAACCTGATACTTCCCCCAAGCTCGCCCCATCAGTCTCGGAAATCCTTACTCAGGACGGATATTCACAATTTTCACAAGTGATCCTGAAAGAAGGCCGAGGGGAAGCCTCCTAAATGGTACCACATTGCAGCAGGGCTGATTATGGCTCAGGATCCGTGCGCTCTCCTTTCTGCCCTCCTTAGCCCCAGAGCTCCCGGGTGGGAGGCGGGAATTTGGGGGAAACCAGAGGGGTTCTTCGCCCAGCCCAGAGCCACGAGGGGCAGAGGGGGCGGAGAGGGCCCGCGGCAGAGTGTACGCAGGGGGGTGGGAGGGGAGGAAGACTCGGATGTGCCTCGGCTGCCCGCAGCTGGCACTAGAATTCAGTGCCAGCGCTTTGCCCAAGTGCAGAGAGTTCTGCCAGTGGGTGGAGCGGAGAGGGACCGGCACCCCTCACTCTTCGCCCCCCCCTCCTCCCCGCTTCCCAGCGCTTGTCATATCCTGTCTCTGGCCTGATATTTTACGCGGGCAAATGGAAGGGGATTACAATGAAGATTTATGTGTGTTCCGAGCGCGGCTGCTTTCCCAGTGTAGCGAGCCGAAATCACTGCTTCCCATTTCCATTTTTCATTCTTGCTTTGGGGAGCTCAGTTGAAAGCGGGGCGGGGGGAGCGTGTCTGTGCGGCGGCGGGCTGATCACAGGGCTTCGCGTCTCCGGGCGGGCCGGGAGACTGTGAGAAAGGCTTGCCAGCGCGTCGCCCCCGGCAGGGCTGGAGCCGGCCCCCGTCTCCTGGAGCCGGGCTTTGTTTCTCCTCTCGCCCACCCCTCCGCCTTCCCGCCCCCTCACTTCTGCGGCGCGGGCGAGTCCCGGCGATCTCTTCTCTTTGCCCTTCTCCTGGTCTGCGGAAACGCCCCTTTCCCCTGGCCCCTGCACCCTCCCGCCCTCGGCTTTGCGGGCTCCCCAGGGAAAGGCGCGTGGTGGCCCAGCCCGACCCTGTTGCCGCCGAGTGCCAGGTTCGGTGACTCCGGCTAGTCTGTGGGGCCTCGGCCCACCCCTGAGAGGGGCCGCCCGCCCTCCCGGCTCCCAGGCTTGTCTCATGCCAAGGCCTGTTGCGTGATTCCAACTTGGGCTGACATTCCCTGCCCGGGGCGCTCCGGCGTAGGCCTCTTAATCATCTTGTCTACTGTAGATCCTCCACACCAGCCAATTTACTGCCCCGTCTCTCCCCGCTGGTTTCAGGAGGGGGAAGGGGAGTGCTCATAAAGGAGGGGAGGGCACAGTCAACCGCAGGAGGAAGACTGGCACCAGCTACTGGCACTCAAACAACCCACGGAATTTGGAACTAGGGTGGGAGTGGGGGCACAGGGAAGTGGATCTGACAGGCAGCAGTTGCTTAGGGGAAGATCAGAATCGAGGGTCAATGGGTTTCAACTCTCTAGCTTGGGAAAACAAATGCAGAAATGCAAAGGGACACTACATTGTGTAGCCTCCTTGTTTTTCCCCAGCCCCAACTCTTTGGACACTGTGGTAAAACAGACTTGGAGCAGTCTTCCAAATCAAACTGGCTAGAAAAGGCAGGGACCAGGATGATGCCACTACACCCAGAAAGTCACCTCTGCCTTAACTCTGATTTTGGCAGAGATGAGTTGAAAACACATAACATGGATGGCCTAAATAACCGAGAGAATGGAGCTTGAATCTGGCAAGCAGGGTTCTCTGGCCTGTGCCCAACCTTCTCTCCAGTAGAGGCGGGTCCCTTGGAGGGAATGGCTGAGGTTCAAATCCTGTGTAGAAAGATGCTGGAGCTCTCCCAAAACCCTGGGATGCTGCTCTTCCACACAAGGTGAAGTTGGAAAGATCTCTAGGTAACTGTGGACATCATAATCACAGACAAAAGTAAAGCATCTGTGATTTGGGGCATTGTGATAAAACGGTAATGCTAAATAAGAAATAACTAAATTTTAGTGCTTATCGTATGCCAAGCACTGTTACATCATTGCCTTATTAAGGGTTCATTAAGTTGTTGCTCACAACAACTCTGAACCATAGCTGTTATTATTTCTGCTATCTTATAGATGTGCAAACTGTAGAGGCTAAGAGGGTTGCCCAAGGTCACATAGTCAGTGATTGAAGCCAGCAAGCTCCTAACTATAGGCCTCAGTACTTCCAGGGAAAGGGACTATTAGTTCAGGCCAGCATTACATCCCTACCTTTAACTTTTGCAGGGAATGCCAAAAAGTAGAGTCACTTCCAAACCTGGGAGCTGATTATGTGGGCCCTTGGTAGACAGCAGAGCTGAATGGTGTGTGGACCTCTCCCCTCGAACAGTGTGAGGTGCAGAATGCCACTCCCACAGCAGTGTGCATCACTGAGTGTGCATATGTAAGTATGTCAGCATGAATGTGAATGTGAATGCATGAATTTGTGTCAATGTTATGTGTACAAGTATTTGTGCATTACTGCATTTGTGCATACTGCACTACTGAGGAAGTTCGAGTGTGCCATTGTGTGTGCCTGTGTGCAAGAGTGAGAGCATTGAAAGTGACTGAGATTGTGTGCTTGTGTGTTTGACTGTGTGCGCTAGCGTGGCACTGTGCGCCGGGTCGCCCTGCATTCCAGAGCAGCCAACCGTGCCTCCTGGAGGCAACTCAACAATTCTCGGCTCAATCAGCTCCCAAAGGGCCACCAGCATACAGAGGGGCGGGTCTAATGTGAGGGTCTGATCTTAGGCTGCAGCCGAACTCGGCCCGGGACAGCAGGTCCCCGGACGCGGCTCGGGTGCACCGCCTGGCCTAGGTGGCGGACGCGGGGGCGGCCCAGACCGCCCAGGCGCAGGGCCCAGGCGCCGGCGCCAGAGGGGCCAGGCGGGCGAGGCTGGAGCCGCCCAGCGCTGAGTGAGTCACGGCGCCGCGGGCAGGCTAACCCGAGCCCGGACCCGGGCGGGGGCGGAGCTGAACCCTTTGCTGCGCCGGGCGAGGAGCGTGCCTGTCCTCCACTGGCCGCACCTCTCAGCGCTTGCAACCACCAAAAGGTGCAAAAGTCCGTCTCTGCTGACCGGGTTCGGGTCCTGGGCAGCAGCTTGCGCTCTGAGTGCATGACCGACGGAACCCCGGCACTCAAAATAAATACATAAATAAAATAAGCAAAAATAAAAAATAAAAAACCCACACACACTCCAATGAAAACAATAATTTATTTAAATAATCTCTTCATATTGTAAAATCAACATTAAGAGCATGTTGTTTTCATAATAAATAATCCCAAAATACCTTGCATTTAAAGAACAAAGACTTTAGGATAAGATAAAACAAATTCAAATCAGTAGCTTAATTTAACTGAGAGTTTGTTTTTTTTTTTTTTCAAAGGGAAAAAGAAACGGAGGGTTGCTGAGGTCACTGCTAAACCGCAGTTTTCACAACTGGGGGTTTACAAAAAAGGTGAAAAGATGAGGATTTTTACACAATTCAGTGGGAAATCTGCACAGACACCTTTATTTACAAACTCTGTGTCGAAGTCCAGGCTAATAATCCTGAATAAATTTTAAAAAAGATAATTTAAACACATTTTTGCAGTGTCCACATATTAAAAAATCATTTTCTCCAACATCAAAATGAGGTCATCCGCAAAGGCACCTAAACTTTTAAAAAAATAAAAATAAAAAAACTCCACTGGTGATGGATGGGGAGAGAGCTGAGGGAGCGTTGGTGGGGTGAGCTTAGGTGGGAAGGGATTGGGGGCACCGGGGGCTGGGAACAACCCCGCAGGAAAAAAAAAAAAAAAAAAAAGCGGCGGGTCCGCCTAGGTCAAGGGGGCACGGGGTTGGGGGAAGGGCGGGCAGGCAGGACCCCGGGAGGTCAATAACCGAAGCGGACTGGAGCTGAGCCTGGAGGCGAACCAGGAGAAAGGAACCTCAGAGTGCCCGAGAAGCCTCGCGGGCGGGGGAGGCGTCCTTCTCCCGGACCCAGCACAAGCCCCGGGGCGATGAAGGCGCCGGACAGCCTCGCCAGGCGGAGAGGGCTGGGGAGGCGAGTCCGAGGAGGGGTTGGGAATGGCCGAGGCTCCGGGTTCAGGTCGGAAATGTGACCATCGAGAGCGGCCTTCCCCATGCAGCTGTTAGGGTCCTCGGAGAGGAGCCCGCGAGGCGGGGAGACGCCTCCCAGTTCTGCGCTGCTCCGTGGCTGAGAGAGGGAGCAGCGCTTAGGGCGGGCCATCCTAGGCCGCAGCCTCAGGGACTGCTGGGTGGCGGCCGCTGGCCAGCGGGAGGGACCCACCGGCTGTGAAGGCCAGCCCTGGGAATCGCTGGTCTTTGCTCTGTCTCTGGAGCGGCCTCCGTGGGGTTAGAAAATCGTCCCTGCGCTCACCGGGGCGCCCCCTCCGCCGTGGTGATGATGGTGGTGGTGGTGAGGCTGCGGGGTCTGAGTGGGGTGCAGTAGAGGCGCTGTGGCCTGCAGGTGTGAGGCAGAGCCCGACGCCTGGTGGTACCACGGGTAGTTGCCCAGAAAAGCCGAGGCTGCGCTGCTAGGACTGGAGCCTGAACTGCCCGCACCGCTGCCTCCGCTGCCCGGGCCGCCGCCGCCCCCCATGCGCTGAGGCGCGCCGAAGTCCCAGGAGGCCGGCGCCGAGACTGGAGGCGAGGCACACGGTGGCGAAGAGCTGGCCCCAGGGTGCTGCTCCGAGGGTATCTCCCCGCTTTTCCACATCTTTTTAAACTTTGATCGGCGGTTCTGGAACCAGATTTTGACCTTTGTGGAAAAAGGACCCGAGCATTAGTGGAGGGACCTGAGCAAGGGGCAAGGGAGGGGAGGGAGCAAAGGAAGGCCGCCGGTGGAGGTGGCTACTGAGCATCCTGTGCAAGTGAGCGAATTATTTGCGGCGGCCTCTGAGATTCTGTTGTGTCCTGCTCCATTAGGAGGTAATCTCAAAAAGCGGAGGGTGTGCTGACTACAAGTGACTGAATGTAGTGCACAGTGGTGACAGCCGGAGGGTATCAGTAGAGCCGGTTATTTTACCCGCTTAATCAGTAGCGGGTCGACCTGTGTTACTAGATTTCTGCCTACCGCTGTCCCTTTCCTTGCCTCCCACGGGGCGATCCCTTGGGGATTTTCAGGTTTGGGCCTAGAGGTTTAGATTGCCCCATGTGCGAGCCTGGAAAAAATTTAAAACTACTTAAAATATACTCTAAAGCAAACAAACAAAAATTGTCCACTTCTAGAACAACCCAGGCCAGTGCCCTCCTCGCCACCGTACAGTGCGAGCCCCACCTGAGTCTGGGTGAGGCCCAGAGATGCCGCCAGCTCGGCTCGCTCAGGCAGCGCCAGATATTGAGTCTTTTGGAAACGCCGCTGAAGAGCCGCCAGCTGGAAACTGGAGTAGATAGTGCGGGGTTTCCGGACTTTCTTTGGCTTCCCATTCACTATTCGGATTTCAGGTTCGAGGTCTTCCTTCTCTGCAACGAAACGGAATCGTGAGAACCGCGCGGCCCAGGATTCTTGGTTGCCTAAAGGGTTCAGCGGGAACTTGAAAAGACCCGGGAGGCGGGTTTTTGGAGATGTTGCTTGGCTACCGGCGCAACTTCCCCGCGCGGCTCGCTGGCGCCGAACCTGGGAGCTGAACCCTTCAAGGAAGGGGAAGACAGGCACATGCCAGAGAGTAAGAAGATGCAGATGGCAAGGAAATTTATTTACCCTAGGCATGCACCTTGTGCCCACTGGGCCTTTGAGGCTACCGGGTCCCACCGTTCAGAACCGAGGGTCTTAAACCTTGACTCACCGGGAGACTGGAAACTGGGTAGGGTAAAGGGCAGGAGGAGCAGGCGGTGAGTACGTAATGTGGAAGGTCAGGGTTCCGGACGGCCCCTCTCCCCAAACATGTTTACCCCATCCATCCCAGTGACTAGACCGACTTAGCACCCTTGACACCAGCGTTATGCATACCAGGCTCGTTGTTCGCGGGGGACGAACTGGTCCCATAGGGCGCGTAAGAGGTGTAAGCAGCGGTGTAGCCCAGGTCGTAGCCGCTTTTGGCGGAGTAAGGGACATTGTTGAGGCCGCTGGCATGGTACTGGTAAGAGCCCATGTGCGCGTAGGGCGAGCCCCCCCCGCCGCCGCCGCCCGCCGGGTGCTGTTGGTTGGTGTAGTAGCTGCTGTCGGTAGCTGTGGACACCGGAAGGGTTGGCGACTCCTGTGGCTTGTGGAGGCTGCTGGTGTTGCTGTTGCTGCCGCCGGGGCCCGCGCCGCCGCCGCTCGGGGGCTGCTGGTGCTGGTGGTACGTGCTGGAGGCCGTGATCTGGGTCGAGTGCATATCAGCCACCAGACTGTCAAAGACTCCAGTCATCCTGGCCCGGGACGGGAAAGAGCAGGGGTGGCGGTCGTGAGGGGGAAGCGAGGCGCCTCCTCTGTCTCTCCCGGTCCCTTTCAGCAGCCAATGTAATTACTGGGAGGTGAAGTGGGGGGTGGGGGAGAGGAAAACAAGAAATGAGGCAACGGTCTAGGCGCCTCCTCCTCTGGGGGAGGCTATCACCATGCGCTGCTTGGGACAGCTGCGGCGGGCCTCATACTCTCTCGGCCTCTCGGCCCTCTCGGCTCCTTGCCCAGCGCGGGCTCGGGCGGGGGGCGGGCAATGGAGGGGGCAGGGGTGACTGGGACCGGTCGGGCTCCAAGAGGCGGGAGCAGGTGAGCGGCCCGGAGCAGCTTTACGATTGTCTGCCAGGCGGGCTCCTGCAGGGTGGGCATTTAACACTTGTCACGTGAGCACTAGCGACGTCACCTAGCAACAGCCAATCGGAAGAAACGAACCGTGGGGCTCCAGGCACCCGAGAACTCACGGCCAGGGGTGGGGGCGGGTGTCACATGGCGGGCACTGTGGCTGCGGCCGCCGCCAGTGCGTGCAGGCAGCCTCTGAAAGTGAGCAGAGACGCGAGGGAGTTGGGTGGGCGATGGGGGTGCAGGATGGCCCGCAGTAGGACCGAGGCGTGAAGTTAGAGACTGACATTTCACCCCAGAGGAAGAAGTGGGGTCTCCCATCCTATTCTGTGTGCAAAGGCCAATTCCAGTGATTTGTACCTTTCTGCCCGAGGTGGGTCGGTTTTCAAATATATTAATCAAATAAAGCAGTGCAGAGAGCCGGACCAGCAGTATCCCGCTTTTCCTGGCACTTGCTCTTGTCAGCCACTCAGCACTTGACAGTCAATTGATTTAAATTATCCATAAACCATGTATAATAATAACTACTTCCTAACCAACCCACGGGGATATTAGGACAATTAATTGGATAATATTTAAACGTTTTTTCCTTGTTGCTTGAGAGAAAAGCTATATAAACCCAAAGGTATTATTACTTTTCCTTGTACTTTCCTGACATGCTGAGGCTCTGAGTAATTATGTATATTTGATGGATAATTGGCACCCGGAAAGCGATCTCAGGGCTTCCTCTTTAGGGTGGAAAGACTAGCCAGACCAGATGGCCTTCAAAGTTCATTCTAACATCATTTAAATTCCACGTTTTTTACGGAGAAGGAAATGAAATAATCCTTAGGTGAGATTATAGATTTATCGTCTCAATACTAGATTCATCACGTCTTGCAACTTACAGCAAATACAAGTTTTATTTTATGCACTTAATTTAATCCTATTTTGCAGTTTTGCACTTTAGGATCCTGTTCTGCTCTATCATTGCACATACCCACCCCAACCTCCCCCCTTTTTTTCAGTCTTGGAGATCCTTCTTTTATTTTTTTTTTTAAATTTTTAGTTGTAGATGGACACAATGTCTTTATTTATATTTATATGGTGCTAAGGATCGAACCCAGTGCCTTCAACTCATGCAAGGCAAGCGCTCTACCACTGAGCTACAAATCCAGCCCCCTCCTTTTATTTTTAAAAAATTGAAATCGAAATTTCTCTCTATCTCCACATCCTGTTGGTTATGAACGAACGAACACACACACACACACACACACACACACACACACACACACACACACAGAGGCCTTGCTGGACTTCCAAGTCTGAAAAATCCTGCGGCGGCCCCTGCTTTGTGGCGCCACCTGGTGGACCGCGTGTGAGGTTGCGATGGGTCGTGTAGACAACTAATCACGCCCAGGCGCCAGTCTCTGAAACCCCCCCAAAGAACAAAATAGTAATTAAAAGCCACAAAATTGTGCTAGTGCGAACCATCTGAAGCACCCTTTCCTAAAGATATAACATGTCACTGAAAGAACTTGTTACAACAACTGCCTAATGGAAAACAAGTCGATACTTTGAAAAATACGGTCTTTGGTCTCTTCCCCAGAAAAAGCAAGTGTGTAATTAAAACTCAAGCATTCACACAGAGGAATAACAAGGCAGGTAATGCGCCCTCCCGTCTGCCTGGATTTAGTTATTTTGGTTAAGAAAAGATGGGGGAAAACGAGTTTAAATGGTTAGCAATGGGATACACCACCAAGGGACCCCTAAAGCTGCACTCTGCTTGGTGGGTTCCCAGTTTAAATTCTCGATGTTTAGTACAGATTGTCCTTTGGTGTCTTGACTTAAAATCGTCTATGTCACTATTGTGGTAGCTGTTTTTATCTAATACAGAAGAAAATTTCCCTGAAAATGAAAATTTAAGAATGTCATGGCTGTCTTTCTTTTCTCTGCTTCTTTGTTCCCATCCCAAGCATGTCCTCTGGGCCTTTTCACTGTGGCAAATTTGTTGTATTTTATATCTTTAGAAAACTCCACTAACAGCCTAAAGTCCAGGTCAGTTGCGATCTGGAAAATATCATCTTTTGGGGATGAAATATGACTACAGCCCCCTTTATTTGGGGAAGTGGAAGACCAGAGGTAATGAGCAAGGGGAGGGGTGGAGAGGGAGAAAAGGAAAGGGAGAACTTAAACTGCATTTGGAGAATCAAGTAGAGACTTGAGGTATTAATTCTGACAATTCAGACAAAAATCTGGGTTTGCTGAAATTATCTGATCACTGCATCAGAATATCTACTTGATTTCCTTATTTTGGTCCAAAATCAAGAGTACCATACAGAATGGGCACTTATATCCACAGTTTAGGGTGGGATGATACCCAAGGGAGAGTTTAAATCAAGTCTGGGGGGAAATTTAGCTTCCTCCTCTGTTTCAGTGCACTCTCTTTCATCTTCTCTGTTTTCCTGAGAGCCCCACATTTTTTGATTGTTATTTATTTTAACATTTGTTCTAATTAGTTATATGTGACAGTAGAATGCATTTTGACACATTGGAGTCCCACATTCTTTAACTCAGGAGGACCTAGAGAATGATGAGGGAATTAGGGATTAGGTGTCTTTGCTCCAGTTCTGTTTCAACTTCCCTATTGAGACTTTCCCTATTTTGATCCTGTTCCTAGCCTTGGTCTGGTCTGGGATTCTCCTTCCTCACCACAATGGGAGTCTACCACCAACCTTTGTGCCAGGCAGGGACAGAATCATCATTCCATTCTACAGATGAACATGAGGCTCAAGGACAGAAATGACCTTCTTTGAGTTAGGTGAACCACCTTCTTTCCCACCAGATGCCTTTCTCTGTTGTACTGGGCAAATCATGTTCGGGTATTTGCTGTAAGCCTTGGTTAAACAGCTCCCCATCTCTACCAGCCCAAGATCTGGAAAGGGTAGGCAGGTAGGTCTACATCTTGCTTTCAAGCCACTGCCTCACTGCTGGCCTGGGTCAAGATTCCAGCACTCAGCACTTCATTTCTACTTGTCTATTTGGTGTAATCTGTTGCACAGAAGTCCAGCCGGTAGGCTGTGAGGAAAAGGGTGCTTCCAGCAGGGAGTGTGGGGTGCCCAATGTGTGCAGTGGGCCCAGGCCCATTCTCACTCACCTATCCCATTGGAGAGCCACACACTCCGCTACTGTCCCGTGTCTCCCAGTCCACCACTCTCATGGAGGATTCCTGGGATGGGGGTTTCCAGGCTTCTGGGTCAAGAGGCAATACTTGTTTTGGTGCCATCCTTCATATTTATATTCTTGATGTAATAGCTCTAAGAACCCAAGCTTTCAATTTCCTTAGGGGTTAGTCCTAGAACTCAAAGACTTTGGGAAAAGGCAGAGATTTGGTTTTTAAGAACTTCCTAGCTCTGCCTTTCTATGACCAAATCGAAGGTGATCTTGTTTTTCTGTCATTGGTCAGCAGCTTTTAGGAACACCTCTCCTTTTACATTGCTGTGTCCTTAATGCTGGTTTTTGGCTTTTGAGCCTAATTCAGCCTGGAGGGACCCGGGAAACCATCAGGTTTCCGCAAATTCTAAGACCCTTAGGTGGATATGATCCTTGACTCCCAGCTCTGTATCCTTGAGGCGGGGGAATATATATAAAATTCAGCGAGAGGAGAGGACACAATGGAAACTCACCAGAGAGAACTCTCCTGAGGTGCAATTCGGCCATAGCAGAGTGAGTGGTCCTCTGTTTCCCCTGTAGTCACCAGGGACATCCTCACTTCCCCTTTCAGCTCAGGGATTGTCTCAGATTTCCACATTCTTAGGGGGTCCTACGTTGTCCCCCTCCCCACCATTCCCTGTAAGCTAGAGACTCTCGGTCAGCCACTCCTGGTGCCAGGCGCTGTGTGCCAGGCGCTGGGGGGTCCTGCCCTCCCTCCAGTGGTTTACTGGCTAATGAAGAAAGCAATTGCCAGCGTTTATTTATTGAGCACTTACTGAGCACCTGACGTGCTGTCAAGCCCTTGTTATCTCGACGACTCCAGGGAATCCCGCAGGAGGTAGGTACAGAACCATCCCCGCTGAGGAAACCAAGGCTTAGAAGGAACCGCTGGCTTTACCGGTATGCAGCCGAGTCCGTATAGAGTCCACAGGGACAAGATTGTTGTCGCTCGGGACTTAGTTTCTGCCCACGGATCGCTAGAGAAGGTCGCATCACCACCTCCCTTTTCTGGGCCTAGTGCTGCAAGTGCAGTGGGACAGATGGGAAGGGGCATCGGCCTTCCGAAGGTCGAGTCGCTCCCCGCACCCGCGGAGCTCCCGGAGCCGGAAGCGCGGGTTCTGTGGCGGGACCGGGAGGTGCGCGGGCTGTGCGGGAGATAGCACTGTACCCACCCCGGGAAGATCCCCGAACGGAGACCGAAGAAAGCATACCTTCCCACCGCCAAGCCGAACTTCAGGGACCGAGGCTTCGTCCCGGTTGGGAATCTGTCCCTTTGCTCGCTGCCGGGGGTGTGAGCAAACCGCAGGAACTTGAACAAGAATGAGCGGATAGTCCATGATCCCAGCCATGACCCTTCCACCGCACTGGATGGCCACTTCAGCATGCTTCTAGAACTTTCAGTACCAATTTTGCCATTTGCCTCCTAATTGATCAGAGTCAACCCTATTTCACTTAATTGTGGATTAAGTGACGCGTTCCCCAACCTCTGAGGCACTAAGCTTGTGGTCCAACCATGGGATATGAATGCATGGGCCCCAAACTCAGGGTATGGGTGGGCTAGCTTCGGAGGGAGGGAGAAAGGACTAGAAACAGCCAGATCTCGGTGCACAGTGGTGTGGACTAGGAATGCAGAGGGAATGTTACCTTTCTCCCACCAAGTATAATGGCTCCAAATACTCAGTCTGTTGGGAAGTTCATTTTGAATGTTCAGGAGCACTGACATTGTGATGACAGGCGTGCAAATGGTTCAAGGTTTGTTCTTACACCTGAAAAAAGATTGCTGTCATTCTCTTTCCCTAAAACCTGGGCCTGCGGCTCCCAGCACCCTCAGCTGGCTAGAAGCTGGGGCATACTGAACAGTAGGACTTGAGCAAGGGAACTTCCTGCCCTCCCGGTTAGCTCCCTCTGGGCCAGCTCCCTTCTGGCCAGCTCGGTTGTCAGTTTGAAGGGACAACTCTTCAGGCTTGAGCTGTGGGGAGCAGCAGCGAATTCCAGTGCCCATGCCTACCCTGGATGTACATAGCGCAGGGTTGTACATGTTGCATGTTTCTGGAACTTTTGGAGTCAATTTCTTCCTCTGCATTTTAGGTCTTGGACCCTGGTCAGGCCCACAGTTCTTTGTTGTTTATTCAGTGGCTAAATCAAACACACACACACACACACACACACACACACACACACACGCCAAGGTGGAAGAATTTGGAAGGAAGTCAGAAACTCAGAGTACCCTTCAGGAAAATAAAGATTTCTTTCTTTTAGAGGAAGTCTTTCCACTCTCTTCTTCTTCTTCTTCTTCTTTTTTTTTTTTTTAAGAGAGAGAGAGATGAGAGAGAGAGAGAGAATTTTTTTAATATTTATTTTTTTAGTTTTCAGCGGACACAACATCTTTGTTTGTATGTGGTGCTGTGGATCGAACCGGGGCCGCACGCATGCCAGGCGAGCACGCTACCACTTGAGCCACATCCCCAGCCCTCCACTCTCTTCTTTTCCCATCGTTCAACTAAAAAGTTAGCCACTTTCTATGTTTGCAAAGGGGATATGCTGATCCATAGAATGGGGGTTGGGAGGGAGCCAGACTTTGCTGGCTTGAACCACTGCAACTGAACTTGGGTAAATTTACTGTGCTTCTTAGTTTGTCTCTGTATAATGCAAGCAATAACAACTTCCTCATGGAATTATTGCCTGCTGTCAGATTCAACTTGAAGCTAGGCATTCTGTGGCCTAGACACCTCAGGATTTCCACTGCCTAGACACAGTCTAGGACCTTCTCCTGGCGGTCCAGCTGAGGGTAGATGCTGTGGACTGCAGGCTGCAGGCTCCAGTGGATCAGAGCAGGCCTGGGAATTGGGTAGAGATCTCCTAGGTGGCAGTGGGTGGTTTAGGTGTTTTGTGAAGGTCCAGACTGGGGTTGAGCATGTGGGGCTGCCTGCAGTACCAGCCCTTGATGAGGCTGGAAGGCTGTGCCTAATCCCTGTGGCCTTGGACCCCTGCTCTTAGGCCCCTCTTCAGGTAAGCCTGGACTGTTTCTGCTCCTCACAGAAAATGGAGAGGGTTGGGAAGAGGAACCCTGCAAGTCACAGGGAACTGACTTTGGGTAGCTTTGCCCAGCCTGCTGCCCTCTATTTGTCTGTCTGTCTGTCTATCTATCTATCTATCTATCTATTTATCTATCTATCTATCTATCTATTTTTGATATGGGGGTCTTGCTATGTTGCCCAGGCTGGTCTTGAACTCTTGGGTCCAAGAAATCCTCCTGAGGGGTCTTTCCATTTCAGCCTTCGAAGTACAGTAGCTGGGACTGTAGGCCTGAGTCATCAAGCCCTGTTTCTGCCTCCTTTAAAAAAAGAAAATAATTTTTAGTTTTAGGTGGACACAATAACTTTATTTTACTTTTAGGTGGTGCTGAGAATCAAACCTAGTACCTCATGCATGCTAGATGAACGCTCTACCACTTGAGCCACAACCTCAGCCATCTGCCTCCTTTTTTAAATAAAAGGAAATAATATAACTGAAAAACGTATAAGGTAATACATTGACGTTGCCAAGTGTTCTGTGAGAGAGCACTTGCCTGGCATGCTCTAGACCCTGCATTCCATCCCTGGGGGAAAAAAAAAAAGTGGAGTTGAGTGTCATTTTATTTCTTCTGTGAATTGCTTATTTATGTCCTCTGCCCATTAAAAAAAAAATGAGTTGTAGGTAATCTCTAAATATTGTGGGGATTAACTTTCATCTGTGTTTATAGTCAAGGCTTATCATAGTCAATTGTTTTTCTTTTACTTTTGTTTATTTTCTTTTCCAATTCAGAAATTTTATTTTTGTGGTATGAGAGATTGTACCTAATGCCTCCTGCATGCTAGGCAAGCACTCTATTGTTGTGCTACATCCTCATTCCTTTTATTCAAATTTTATTTTGAGATGGTCTTGTTAACTTGCCCAGATTGACCTTGAACTTGTTATCCTCCTGCCTCAGTCTCCCCAGTAGCTGGGACTACAAGTGTGTGTCATCACTCCGGCTAAGTTTTTGTTTTTATGCTGGTGATTTAACATAGAACCTCCTTTATGTTCAGCATGAACTCTACCACTGAGCTACACATCCCTAGCCCAGAAATTTCAAGTTTTGTGTGGACAACTATGTCACTGACTGTCTATCTGTACCTCTCCCTCTCTTTTCTCTTTTAATGCCTTCTGGGTCTTCAGGTAACAATTTTAGATACCATCAGTACCCCAAGATCATAAAAATATATATTTTTAATACTTTTAGAGTTAATATGTACAGTGGTTTAAAGTATGGACTCTGGGATCAAATCCTAACTTGGTTACTTGGTACCTTTGTGACCTTGAGAAAATTATTTAACTTCTCTGTGCCTTAATTTAGTGTTTAGTTCAGCCTAAAACATCATCATTTCCATTAGCAGTGGACACTTGTGGAGTAGATTAAGAGCTGTTTCCTAAAAATCTGACTTTTGGACAATGTAGCTGTCACCATTTTCAAGATTCCCTTGCAGTTATATGTAACAATTTGGGTCAATTCTAGACAATGGAACAGGAGTGGAAGTCATGTGTGCCACTTGTGAGAAGGACTTTAAGACAGAGTTGAGACTCTTTCCAGCTATATTTCTCTTTTCTCTGATTCCTTCAATTATGCAGATGACCTGGCCTTAAAGGAATCAATCGCCTAGGAGAATCACCCCTAGGAGAATCATCAACACTTATTTTGAAGGTTGTCTGAACAATAATTAATTTTTTTATTTTAAGCAAGTGATTTTTGTCCCCTCCCCCAGTGCTAGGATTGAATATGAGGCCTTTTGTATTATGCATGCTTAGAAAGTGCCCAATAACTGAGCTACACCCCCTGCCCAAGGGGTTTTTTAAATTTTTTTTTTTGTTTCTGGGAGTTGAATTCAGGGGCTCTCTAATATTGAGCTACACCCCCCCCAGCCCTTTTTATTTTATTTAAAATTTTGAGGCAGAGTCTCACTAAGTTGCCAACTTTGTCTCAAACTTGTGATCCTCCTGTCTCACCTCCTGAGTAGTTGGGATTAGAGGCATGCACCACCACCTTGCAGGATATTTTTATTTTTAAACATAGCATAATTAATACATTGTCCTTGGACTCAGAATACAATGATTTTGTCAGAAAATTATGGGGAAAAAATCCAGAACATCTTTTGTCTGTGCAAACCAGACATTTAATTGGGATCCAAGCGTAGAACTCAAACCATTTGCTTCTGTCCACGAATAGAAATAGGTTAGCACAGCTGGTTGTTATCATTAGGAACATGTCTTAAAATGATCATTAGTGGGGTTTTGGCAGGCCTAAGCCAAAGTCATATGCATTTTCTTTAAAGGTGATGGATTGTAGAGGTTTTGTCACCCTGTCACGAGAGGACCTCCCTTACATGTCAGTGTCACTCTTGCCTTGGACACATGCTTATTATGCTTAGGAGTTATCATGGGGTGATAAGCCCACTTCCTACTGTAGTCTTTTTTTGATCTGCCCTACCTAGGCTGGTAGGATGAACCAAGGCAAAGGCAGTACAAAGGCAAGAAGTACTAATAAGGAAACAACTTCAAATAGAGACAAACAGGAAACTTCCCACTAAAAGGAACAGAATGACTTTTTTGGCAGGTGAGTACAGAAACTTAAGGACTCTGAGACATTGTTTTTTGGGGGCCATTTCAACATATATGTTTTGTTGGTATTACCATACAGTTAAGTTTTGAGTTGATGGTGTGCTTTGGTTCCATTTAGAACTGAGCACGATTTTTCACCACCCTTCAGAAAAATTTGAACATTAGGGAGCTACACCAAGTGCAGTACAAGACTACAATGACACCCAGTGGTCATTTAGGGTCTTCATCTACATCAACAAATTGAACATATTTGTATAAGGAAAACATTCTCCATATGTGTGTATGTGTATGTGTGTGTGTTTGTACTGAGGATTGAACTCAGGGCATTTTACCCAGTGCTTTTTAATTTTTTGAGACAAGTTCTTGCTAAATTGCTGAGGCTGGCCTCAAATTTGCAATCTTCCTGCCTCAGCCTCCTGAATTGCTGGGATTATAGGAGTAACTTGAATCTCAGAGGGCCAAATGCTGTAAATTCTGTTGGTACAAACCATATGCATGTTATATGATATAGCCCTGTTTTAGTCAGCTTTTTTTTTTTTTTTTTTTTTTTTTGCTGCTGTGACCAAAAGACCTGACAGCAACAATTAGAAGAGGAAAAGTTTTTTGAGGGGCTCATAGTTTCAGAGGTCTCTGTCTGTAGATAGCTGGCTGCATTCCTTGGGGCATGAGGTGAGGCTGAACATCATGGTCAAAGTGTGTGGTGCAGGAAAGCAGCTTGGAACATGGCACCAGGAAGCAGAGAGAGATAGAGCTCTGCTCAACAAGGACGAAATATATATACCCCAAAGACACGCCCACAATGACTTGCCTCCTCCAGCCACACCCTACCTGCTTTCAGTTACCACTTAGTTAATCCCTTTTAGGGGATTAATCCACTGATTAGGTTGAGGCTCTCATAACCCAATCATTTTACTTCTTGCATTGTCTCATACATATTTAAGCTATAACAAGCCTCATCACCTAGTGATTGATTATAAGAAAAAATGACATATAAGAGACTTGAATGATAAATGAGAGTTAACCAGGTAAATGGTCAAGAGAAAGGTATCACTGGAAGAAGGACTGGCAGACACAAAGTTCTGAGTCCATAGGACCCTTGAAACTCTGGTAGAAGGATTATGGGTTGAATAACTGTGAAAAGAATATTCAAGATAG
Source organism: Callospermophilus lateralis (assembly GCF_048772815.1). Classification (NCBI taxonomy): domain Eukaryota; kingdom Metazoa; phylum Chordata; class Mammalia; order Rodentia; family Sciuridae; genus Callospermophilus; species Callospermophilus lateralis. The sequence goes on along the minus strand of NC_135313.1, from coordinate 58,736,612 downwards.
GGCTACAAAATATACCGGGAGGGGGGCCTGCTGGGGCTGTAGCTCAGTGGCAGAGTGCTTGCCTAGCACGTGTGAGGCACTGGGTTCAACCCTCAGTGCCACATAAAAATAAATAAATAAAAAATAAAGGTATTGGGCTGGGATGTAGCTCAGTGGCAAAGTGTTTGCCTTGCGTTTGCAAAGCCCTGGGTTTGACCCCCCAGTTCTAAAAAACATAACACACAAAAAAAGAACCCCACCAAAAAACAATTAATTAAAAAAAGGTATTGTGTCCATCTACAACTAAAACAAACAAACAAAATACCAAAATAGATAGGGGATAAATAATATAGGACCTAATGGGGTTTTGGCTCAAAAACAAAGGAAAAAAAGGTTTTTTGAGTGTTGGGGATTGAACCCAGGGTCTTGTGCATGGTAAGCAGGTATTCCACCACTGAGTTACACCTTCAGCCCTGAAATTTCTGAAGATATAAAACTTTATGGCCCAGTGTGGTGTTGCATGCCTGTAATCCCAGCGACTTGGGAGGCTGAGGCAGGAGAATCCTGAGTTCAAAGCCACTCTCAGCAACCTAGTGAGGCCTTAAACAATTCAGCAAGACTCTGTTACTAATAAAATATAAAAAAAGGACTAGGAATATGGGTTGGTTAAGCGCCCTTGGGTTGAATTCCTGGTACAAACAAACAAACAAAAACCTTTATAATTAAACCTTTTAATTTTGATATAATTATAGATTCTCATACAGTTGAAAAAGGTAATAAAGAATGATCCTTTGTATCATTTACACAGTTTTCCCCAGTGATAGCATACTTTGAAGTTATAGTCTAATCAATTAGAATATTGACATCGATACTGAACATATCAGTACTGAACAATTTCTGTAGGATATTTTTACCACGTTGCCTTTTCCTAGCCATATCCACCTCCCTCCCACCTTCACATATTCTTTAACGGATTTCACAGGTTCTCTGGCTGTGATTTTCTTCTCTGTAAAATATCGACTGACTCTTCCCTCTCATGTTTCCCTCCGGACTGTGTTGTACATGATAGGTGAGTGGTACGGGTCCCTGCATTCTGTGCTTTTATCAAATTGCCCTTTCCCCAAATTATAGCAGTAATGAAGGGGCTGTTGGGAAAGCCATAGGCCCTTCTGAAGCCAGACTTCGATAAGGCCCTCAGGCCTAAGAGGACTGGAGGCCACCTTTGAGAATGCAGACCAAGTTCTGGAGGTTGTCAGGCAAGGACAAGAGAACACAGAGAGCAGCGTGGTCCTGGGCAGAGTTTCAGGCTGGGCTGCCCAGGGCCTCTGTAAGATTTTCCGGTGTTTGTGATCTTCATGAGGTCGGGGCAGACTGCTTTCGACTGGGTGGAAGTGTATTTCTAAAGCTGAGTGACTGACTCCATTTCATTACTGAGCTATTTTCAAGATTTGTATTTTGAAGTATATCAATAGTTTCAACTGAAAAATGTTGTAGATGGAGGGCAAAGAATCATTTGATTACTTAATTTTCATGTTTACATAGCATTTGTTTGAAAGTAGTAGGAATCTAAATTCCAAATGTGGTTACAAAATCAGCCTCCACTTAAACTGGTAAGTGCATTTTAATGAAGCTTAATTTTAAAGCATAAATTTGCATATTGAAATTTGCCTGAGCCAACTTTTAGAATATGATCTCCAGAGCCCGGGTTCTCTAGTATTCTGAAGATGTGGTAATTCTTTCGAATTTCTTTTCATGGCCTGAAAACATTCATTTAATTGGTATAAGCAAAATGGAGAAGGCCTAAATTAAACACTAGTTATAGTACAATGTTTTCCAACTCATTTTCAGAATGTTCTTCAGATGCTATAAAACACAAATGCTGGGGCTATGGTTGTGGCTCAGTGGTAGAACGCTTGTCTTGCATGTGTGAGGCACTGGGTTCAATTCTCAGCACCACATATAAATAAAGGTATTGTGTCCATCTACAACTAAAAAATAAATTAAAAAAAAAACCAAAAACAAACAACCCCCCCCCACAAATGTAATTTTAAAAATAATTTGTTAAACATATTTATTCAGCTGCTCATTTGTTTTTAAATCAACAGAAAGGAGATCTTTAACACATGAGAATTTGTTATGTCAGGAACAGTTTCCATTTCCTTCTCTCTCTCTCTCTTTGGTACTGGGGATTGAACCCTGCGGCACTCTAACACTGAGCTACATCCCAGCCCTTTTTTATTTGTTTCATTTTTAAATTTTGAGACAAGGTCTTACAAATTGCTGAGGATCTCACTAAGTTGCTGAGGCTGATCTTGAACTTTTGATCCTCTTGTCTCATCTCCCAAGTCACTGGGATTATAGGCGTGGGCCACTGGTCCTTGTTGAATAGTTTCTATTTTCTACTGATATTTTCCTGCAAAAATCAAACTTAATAAAAAATTAAGTTGCATTAATACATTTATCACAAGTCCAACAATCCCAGAGAAACTTCAATAAGTCATATAAACCTGAAGTGGACTTATTTAAAACTGTTATTAATTGTAAGATAACACACAGAAAAAAGTGCATGAACCACAAACATAAAGCATGATGCATAATTATAAAACACATACAATTATAAGAAACTATGAGAAAACACACACAGCGGTCAAGAAACAGAGCATTGCTGTCTCTCTAGAGCCTCCTCCCTTGTGTCCCAAACTGATTACTTCCTTTTCAATCTCTCTCTCCTTCCCAGCTAGACCTTATATTCTGGTATGTGACTAAATCATAATTTATCCATTCTGTTACTGATAGACATTGGATTGTCTTCAGTGCTATGAAGAACAGTCTTGTGCTTGTCTCCTGGTATGCATATGTATGCCTCTCTATTGAGTATATACATAGGAATAAAATTGCTGGATCATAGAGTATGTGTATCTTAAATTTCAATAACTAATTTCAAACTGTCTTCCAAAATGATTCTGATGTGCATTTGTGCAACAGACTTTTAAAAATATTGTTAATATAAAAATAAAATCTAGGGGCTGGGGTTGTGGCTTAGCGGTAGAGCGCTTGCCTAGCATGTGTGAGGTGCTGAGTTCGATCCTTAGCACCACATAAAAACAAATTAATATAATAAAGTTATTGTATCCAACTACAACTAAAAAAATACATAGTAAAAATTATTAATAACTAAATAAAAATAAAATCTAAAATAAGGACTTCTTCAGTATGCATCTATTAATTTTTGTCATTAGAGAACTGTGCCCAAGTTCTGGGGGATATAGTGCAGTGGTAGAGTGCTTGCCTAGCATATGTGAGAATCCTGGGTTTGATCCCCAGCCCAGCACCAAAAAAACAAAACAAAAACAAAAACAACAACAAAAAGAAAAGAAAAGAAACTGAGCCCTTAAGTTTCTTCATTCACCTCAATTTTGGGACTGGCATTATAAAAATATTCTGTGGGTACAATAGTGGCATTTTAATCATGTTCTTCTTTAAAAAAGTGTTTAATTGCTTATGATACCTCCCTTCCCCCCAAATTCCATAGCAGGCTTTATAATTTTTTTCCTGAGAGTGCAAATGAAGGTAGTAGAATGGAAACAGTTCCCTCAAGAAGGGGGGAAATGTAGGTTCTTGTACTACATCTTTTTCCAGCAAGCTGGGTACGTCATTTACTGTCTCTGACCCTCTGTTTCTTTAGCTGTAAAATATAGGTGGTGGGTTGGATGAGTTTAGGGCCCTTTCCTCATCCCAAATCTAGAAAATATTATTTAAAAAAACATTTTTTTTTAGTTGTAGTTAGACACAATACCTTTATTTTATTTATTTATTTTTATGTGGTGCTGAGATTCAAACCCAACATCTCCTGCGTGTTAGGTGAGTGATCTACTGCTGAGCCACAACCCCAGCCCTAGGAAATATTCTTAAAGCTCACAAATAAGCCCCGTCTGGTTTCCACTGGCCCAGGGATGTTTCATTATCCTACACGCTGCAGACCATGGCAAGCTGAGAAAAAGAAAGTTAGGACCCTTTTTGGTCCTAAACTTCAGAGGAAGGGCATGGGTTTTATACACCATACTTGATTTAGGAATGAAGATAAATGAGGTGTAGAGAACTTCATCAAGGAGTCTGCAAGATTCCCCACATCTGCAGGTATGCTCAGAACAAGACCAAAGCCCAGCTTTTTTTTCCCCCTAAAATCTTTATAACTTACTAACTTCTATTTTCTAAGGTAGAAGTTGGTCATGATAGTCCATCAACTAAGAATGATTTTTATGTTTTCAAATGGTTAAAAAAAATCAAATGAAGAATAATATTTTGCAACACATGAACATTAGATGACATTAAATTTTCAGTCTCTATTTGTTAAATTTTACTGGAATACAGACATGTCATTCATTTATGTAGTGTCCACAGCTGCTTTTGTGGCCCCACAGAGTTGAGTAGATGTGACAGACATGGGATATTTATTAACTGGCCTTTCACAGAAAAAAATCCACATACCCCTGGCCCAAAGCAAACCTATAATTTGCATTTTATGGTTGCTTCTTCAAAGGCTGACCATTGTCAACAAACACTTCTAAATCACCCAGTCATATACCATCTCTGACTTACCTTTGTTTCAATTTTTAGTTTCTCTTAAGGTCTTTAATGATTTCTGCCTCAAAACTTTCCTTTATATAAAAACTGAATCTTCACTGAGTTGTCTGGTAACTGACAACTTTTAGGCATTTCAATTCCTATTCAATAACATTTCAGGACTTCGGCAGGTGCTTTTCTGTCACCCAGCCCTCTTCAGGTTGAGCTGAATCCCCTTGTCCTGGCCTCCCTTACAGACTTGCTTCAATTTGAAGTCTCTGCACCTTATGCTTTCTAATTCCAAGGCAATTGGAATAGCAATTGTAGAAATTGTAGAGGACAAAGTGTGTGTGTGTGTGTGTGTGTGTGTGTGTGTGTGTGTGTGTGTGTGTTTGTGGGAGGGTGTTTTAACTAGGACACAAGTCTGCTCAGCTAAGTCTCTAGATCAACTTCACATATAGAGTTTTGTCACTTTATGGTTTTTAGCAGTCTTCACTGTTCACTTCCCAGGAACATAGGCTGAAGTCTAAATAATAATTGAACAGTGTAAATGAAAAACAAAGCAAATTGGTTGCTCTTTCTTTCTATGTGAAAATATCAGAATTTTATAAGACACAAATCTACATATTCTAAAACTATACGTGAAATTTCATTTATGAGTGTATGACTAATAACCCAGAGAAGTTATTGCCATTGGAAGATTTTTATTACTTACATTTTCCAAGAGAAGGGGACTGTCACACCAAAATCTATTGGCTCTGTGGTAGTGTGCTTTCTTAGCAGGTGTGAGACCTTGGGTTCCACCTCCAGCACCCAGGGTAGTGTGAGGGAGAGAGGGGGGTGTATGCTCCCAAGGAAAGTACTAGAGTGAATAGGAGGCAGAAGACAGGAGATAGGGGAAAGCATTTTATTGGGGTTTTCCTGGGGAAAAACAAGGCAGGGCAGGGGAAATAGCTTTGGCAAGTTTGAATAATTCCAGAGGGTCTTGGGGCATGAGGCTGTCCTTGGTGGTCTGGTACCTGACCCTGGAATGATTTAGGACAGAGGAATTATTGGCTTAAGGTATGAGAGTTTGATGAGATGTTTGGGGATGTAGATTTAAGATTGGTTGACTTGCATATGAAAGGTGTGTTTACAGGCAAGTCCTTAGGAATTAGCAAGCCCTGGGTAGGGCCATCTTTTCCAGGGTCTGTTAAGGCCCTTGATTATCAGAGTATCACAAGTACAGAAAGTAAGAAAATATTATCAATAGGATTGGTCCTGGGATGAATGGATGCCAAAAGATACAGACTCTAAGAAGCTAACACAGAACATGATACAAGTAGGAAATTAAATACATTTACATATTTATTTGGATGATAATTTTTGACATTAAAAAGAGAAACCTAAAATTTTGAAGTAGTGTAGAAATTAATGCTGAATGGCATAGATACTGAAAAAATATTTAAAAACTGTATATGTTTATAATGTGAAAATTTAAATGATTTTCACTCTTCTATTTCTCAATTAGAAATTTTGTTTGTTGGTTTGTTTGTTTTATTTTCTGCAAATAGGTGCCTCTCTGTGTTGCGCAGGCTTGTCTTGAACTTGAAGGTTCAAGGGATCCTCCTATCTCAGCTTCCCAAGCAGCTGGGCCAACACATGCACACTACCAAGGCCAGCAATCAATCAGCAGCTATTAACTTATTCCTGGAAGTTTTTCTCTGCATTTGTATCCACCTCATTTGTAGGAGAAGCAGCATTCTCACAATGGTCTAGGAGGCCCTGATACTCCTTGGATGTCAACTTTGCCCTGGGCCTGCCCTGGTTGTCCCTCCCCCCTCAATAGCTGGAACCCCGAAGTGCCCCTAACTCTGAGCTTTGCTTGTTCTATTTCTCAGCCTCTTCCTCTAGACAGCAACCTTTCTCTCTCTGTTCCTCAGTTACTTTCTCAAATATACTTCAGAGGTCTCCCAGATGGGATAGTGACCACCTATCCCACACATCCTATCTCTTTCTCAGCCTTTATTTTATTTTATTTTTTTATCCTTAGCACTTTGTATGTGATACTTATTTATTTTATTTTATTTTTTTAGTTGTAGATGGACACAATACATTTATCTATCTCTATCTATCTATCTATTTATTTTACGTGGTGCTGAGAATTGAACCCAGTGCCTCATACTAGGCAAGTGCTCTACCACTGAGCCAAAACAGCAGTCCCGATACTTATATTTTTTTGTTTATTTCTCTTGCTTATTGTCTGTCTTGGAATGTAAACTTCACATAGGCAGGGATTTTTGTGCCAGAGCCTGAGACACAGAAGATGTTTAATGAACACTCTTTATAATGATCAAATGAATAAATATTGAGCAGAGTTATAGAGTACATATTTATTTACATAATCTTTTTTTACAAGTAGGATCATATTGTACATACAATCTCCAACTTGCTTTTTACCCCCAGCAGGATCCTGAGCAATTTTCTGTGTTAGCACATATGAATGCAGTCCATCTTTTTTTTTCTTTTCTTTTTTTGGTACTGGGGATTGAATACAGGGGTGCTCTACCACTGAGCCACATTCCCAGCCTTTTTTAATCTTTCATTTTGATACAGGATCATACTAAGTTGCCAAGGTTGGCCTTGACTTTGTGATCCTTCTGCCTCAGGCTCCCAAGTAGCTGGGTTTACAAGCATGCACCACCATGCCCAGCTTAGTCCATTCTTTCAAGCAGAGTTTTAGCCAAACCATAATGTATTTAACCACTTACTGCTGGTCACTAGGATGTTGAGAATTTCCTGCTACAATAACAACAACAAATCAAGGAGAAGAATGCTGTTCAGATTCAAGGTGCAAATCTTATTCCAGAACTGACCAGGGCTCTATGGGTTGTTTTCTGACTTTCTTGTGCTATAATGAATATTTTTCTTTAATCTTTCTATTCAATTGAAAAAAGGTTGCACAGATGAGGTGTGGGCAGAGATGGATGTTGAGACTACCACACATACTTGCAATGATTCTGCATTAATAATTCAGTTACTAGGGAAGACCTCTGCACAGGCAGACTACAAGCATATGGTAGGGAGGATCCCTTCATTTCCTTTGACCCAAGTCACCCCATTTATCTACACCTGCATCTGGGTCTTATCCGCCCCTTGCTGACTAGTCCATTCATCTACCATGTGCCTTCAAAATTAATACCTGACCCTCCATGTGCTGGCCAGTTTCTCTTTTTAGTAATCAGACATTTTGTTTCTTTTTTTCTTTTGCATTTAAAACCTGCTTCTCAGTCTTCTTCTACTTTAGAGCCTAGTTACAGGGTCTCTTTCTCCACTGGAATCTGCCCAATCTTCTGACATCTTCTATGCAAAAGTTCAAGCCTCATCTCAATGATGCTCAATGATATGGTCTTCATCTTGCCTTTCATTGTCTTCCTGGCCCTGGACCAGTCCATCTGTTCTTCCCAGCATCTCTGTCACTTTAATCTATTGCCCTGTCTCTGATCTGTGCTTGTTATACCTGCAGGCCCAGCCCATGTAATAGGCTCTTTCTCCCTAATCTTCAGAAACCCCATCTGCTTTCCTGAGTGATCCCAGCCTTTCCAGCCTTCCCTGAGCAATTTCTCAGGCTACTTGAGCTGGGATGTCTTGGGGACTGGATGTTTATTTTTCACGTGCCATCCCTTCTAGCTCTGTTGAATGTTCCCAATTTGGCTTAGGGTGCTGTGAGATCACAGTTGGTCTTTTGTAACTTCAGATAGGTGGACTATCACTAGACAGGCAGGTAAGAGTAAGATCTACAGGTGAACCACCAAGCACAGCGTTGCTCACTCCCCTAGCTCCTTCAGGGTGGGGAGAGGTCACTTTTATCAGGAGGAAGGGGCATGGGGTTTGAGAAAGTACTGTTTGGCTTAGAAAATATTTATTTCTACTATAAGTTAGTGAGTTTTAGTGTCCCCCCCCCCCCCAGGTTGTGGTCCTCTTGATAATAGTGATGGGATATTTTTTTCTAGAAAAATGTTCATATACACAAAATTTTGAACAATTTAGTGCATGTGTCCCCTTAAATCCACTAAATTCTACAGTCCCGGGTTAGGATCCACTTCCGTAGAGCACATTTGATATTTATTCTTTGCTTTTTTTCCCCCTTTGTTTTTGTCCTCCTTCCACTGAGGGCTAGAAGGATTGTCTTAATGATATAATGAAATAGACATGGAATGATTCTTATGGGATATTTTGCTTTTATTCCTTATTTTTTTCTATGTGTAAAAAGTGTTTATTGTATTAAATTAAACAATTAAGTCTCTTCTAACTGCTATCTAGATAAAAACATACATCTAAAAGCACATATGCATATATACACACAAATGTACAAATACATGCATATACACACACACACCATGGATACATCTATGTTTTCTTATGCTTCTATATACTTTCTCAAGATCTTGATTCAAGGGCAAGTTGATTGAAAAACTGATTTTTTAAAAAATATTTATTTTTAGTTGTAGTTGGACACAATACATTTATTTTATTTATTTATTTTTATGTGGTTCTGAGGATCAAACCCAGGGCCTCGCACAGGCTAGGTGAGCGCTCTACCACTGAGCCACAGCCCTAGCCCAAGAAAAATTGATTTTGAAGGCAAAACTTGTCCTGCATTCTCCCAAATTTTTTATATTTTTATTTTTAGTTATACACGACAGTAGAATGTATTTTGGCAGAGTATATATACATAAAGTATATTGTATTCTATTTAGGTTCCCACTCTTGTGATTATACATGATATGTAGCTACCCTGGTTGTGTATAAAAGACTAGGAAAGTTATGCGCAATTAATTCTACTGTCTTTTCTATTATCTGCTCCTTTCCCTTCATTTCCCTTTGTCTAGTCCAATGGACTTCTATTATTCCCCTCCCCAACCTTCTTTGTTGAGTTAGCACCCACAAATCAGAGAGAACATTTGGCCTTTGGTTTTTCTGAGATTGGCTTATTTCAGTTAGCATGATATTTTCCAGTTTCATTCATTTACTGGCAAATGCCATAATTTCATTCTTCTTTATGGCTGAGAAATATACCATTGTGTATATATACCACATTTTCTTTATCCATTCATCCATTGAAGAACACCTACCTTGTTTCCATAGCTTGGCTATTGTGAGTTGAGTTGCTGTAAACATGGTTGTGGCTATGTCACTGTAGTATGCTGTTTTTAAGTTCTTTGGGAACAGACTGAGGAGTGGGATAGCTGGGTCAAATGGTAGTTCCATTCCAAGTTCTCTGAGGAATCTCCATACTGCTTTCCACAGAGGTTGCACCAATTGTCTGTCCCACCAACAATGTATGAGAGTACCTTTCTTTCCACATTTTTGCCAACATTTATTGTTATTATTTTTTTGGTACTGGGGATTGAACTCAGGGGCACTTGACCACTGAGCCATATCCCCAGCCCTATTTTGTATTTTATTTAGAGACAGGGTCTCACTGAGTTGCTTAGCACTTCACTGTTGCTGAGGCTGGCTTTGATCTCGGGATCCTCCTGCCTCAGCCTTCTGAGCCTCTGAGATTACAGGCGTGCACTACTGTGCCTGGCTACTTGTATTCTTTATAACTGCCATTCTGAGTGAGAGGGAATCTTGGTGTAATTTTAATTTGCATTTCTCTAATTGCTGGAGATGTTGAACTTTTTTTTTAATCTTTCCTTATTTTTAAAACACATTTTGCTTCTCTTTGAAAACATTCTAACTTGGGACTTAAGGAATTAGGTAAGGTCCTTCCCACTAACACCATGCATAAATTTAGGACTATAAAGTTTTGTTCTTATATATGAGTTATTGTATTGTGGTGAAGGTTGGTGGGCATTCTTTGAATCTTATTAGGAATTCTTCAAAATTTGTTTTTTTGCCTCCTTTCCCGTGAGACCCCGTTTAGCTCTGGTGGACTGACATGGAACAAAGCAAATGATGGAGAAGTGGAATAGTCTAGGATTCAGAATATAGTCTCCCATTGCCAGGCTGAACTGAATTTCTTAACTCAGGAATCTTAAGTAGTGGCTTAAAAGTAAAAGAGAATAGTGAGTGGGTAAATTTTGTTTTGTCTATCCAGCATTTCCAAAAGCAAAGTTATCTTGAGCTCCACAGGGTTTTTTTTTTTTTTTTTTTTTTTTGGTACTGGGATTGAACCCAGGGATTCCTTACCACTGAGCCACATCCCCAGCCCTTTTTATTTTGAGACAGAGTCTTGTTAAGTTGCTTAGGGCCTCACTAAATTGCTGAGGCTTGCCTTTAACCTGCAATCCTCCAGTCTCAGCCTCCGGAGCAGCTGGGATTATAGGTGTGTGCCATCACAACCATGGAAAAACATATTATCTTTGTATCAATAAGAGCGATGTGCAACTCTTATCTTATTCTGACCCTCTTAGAGCATTTGTGTCAATTGTTTTTCCTGAGGCATTTCATTTAGAATTTTGCTTGTCCGTCTGTAAAGTGGGCATGCTACCTATCTCAAAGAACTAAACAGGCTTATGAATGTAAGAACTGAATCAGTTATCTTGGTTCCTGTAAGTTCTTAACCAAATTGTAATCTGGTCATCCATATCAATTTACATTGATGAATGTTTTGGGAAGGAGCTAGAAGCATGAGGGTAGAATGTGGGAGATTGGAGTTATATCAAGTTGGTCAGAGAATAAGATTAGAAAAGCCAAACAAAGTGGAAGAACAGAGTTTGGTCCAGAGAATTTTGGAACAGTAGTCTGGAGCTGATGGCACCATCTCCGAGAGGTCAGAGTTTCTGCCAGAATGGGAATGCAAGGTTCTCTCCACTCCTGCTACTCCTCTTCTCTCTTCTTCTTTCCTTCCTTTGCCTGCCTGCCTGCCTTCTAGTTTGGGGATGCAACCCAGAGTCTTGCGCATGCTAGGCAGGTGCTCAGCTCCTGAGCTACATCCACTATTTCTTGCAGGGGAAGTAAAACTTCTGCCCAGTTCTTCTCTGTGGACTTGCATACCCTCAGGCCTGCTGTGCTTCCTTTCTTCTACTGCCCACTCCTTGGATTTCACAGAAGTTTTCAGATCAGAAATGATTTTGATGAGGCAGCATCCTCCATATCCCTGGAAGATGGGCCTGGGGTATCATGGCACAGTCCCGAGTGTCTGGAATTCATTTTAATCAGCAGCTGGGATGCTTTGATGCCAGGGTTCCCAGGACATCCATCACTTTGTCCTGCTTGGTGTTGACTTTTCTTTGACTCAGGTTCTGTTGTCTGTGGGAGGGTAAAGGGATGTTAGGAGAGCCTCTGAGGGGTCATATGGGCAGATTACCCTCTGCCTTTGGGTGCAGGGTTGTGGGGCTCAGCTGGACTCTGCCTCTCAGAGCTGAAGGGCCTGGAAGTGGGGCTGAGGCTGGATTGAGAATGGAGGGTTGAAACTTTTAGGGTTGTTACAAGCACAGGGATTGGGAGTGCAGATCTTGGGTTTAGATCTCAGCTCTTTTGTTCACAAACAATGTGACCTTGGACTAATCATCTAATCTCTGCTCAGTTTTCTCATCTATAACATGGGAATGATAATAGTACCTACCTTAGAGGATTTCCATAAAGATTACATAAATTGATTAAAATATTTATAATGCAAGTATTTATAGTTTTTATGAATAAGTGTCAGCTGCAATGATTAATTCTTAGTATAATGTCAGGGTTTGAGTTGCCGAACTACCTAGTTAGAGGTAGGTAAACACCAGACCAGGCAGGGCTGGGTCTACAGTGAAACTAACTGGGGAAGGAAACAGTTTTGGGGACAAATGTTAGGATGGTCGGGGTCAGGGTTGGTTCTGGAATACAGCTTAGTCTAGACTTTCGTCAAGGGGTGAGGAATAGGGAGGAAAGGGGACAAACAAGGACAGCCTCTGTTCTACCTGCAGCCCTTGAGCACCAACATGGACACAGTCTGCCCCTCTTTGTTCCCATCACACCAAGGTTCCTGAAGTCACAGAGGGGGATAAGAAGGTGGTGGAAAGATTCTTAGCTATCTGAACACATGACTTGCAGGTGGTGGCTATAGAGCCAATGCCAAAGGCTGTTGTCATTTGCCTCCCAGGTCTCCCCACTCCCATCTTGCGAGTCATCTTGGGTCCCCAGGACAGTGGAAATGACCCCTATCTTCCTCCCTGGTTGTTGGATGGTGGACTGGGGAGGATGTGGCTCTCTACAGAAGACCTCTTTTCCCAGGTAGTGCCCCAGGTCCCGGTGCCACTGTGCATGAGGATCTAGTCCCCTGTGTTTGTGACCATGGTCTTTACCATCTGGAGGCAGCTGGTGGAAGTGCTTGGTGTTGAAAAGGAGGAGAGGTGTGCAGGAGGTGGAGAGGCCTAAGGCCCTAGAAGGACAGTCTCAGCCAGCTTTGAATCAAGTAGAATTTGCTCAAGCACGGGGGTGGGTGGGAAATGGAAAAGAGCTGGAAGTCACTGGACTCATTGTCAGGGACAGGAGCAGAAGTCATTATTTTTATATCATTTCAATGCCCTGTTCACTTTTTGTTCTGGTTAGGACAAACACAGTTGTTACCCACACAGGACTGCCAGGACTCACTGTGGGAATGTGCTTGTTATGCCAAGCGTGCTCCTGATGTTCTCAGCATGGCAGGCACTGGCCTGGCCAGAGTCTGGAGGATGTGCTGGAGCCCTCGAGGTATCAGCTTGACTCCACCACACTCCACAGTCCCAAATCAAAGGCAAGGTAGGCGTGCTACATCTGGTGTGTGTGTGCGTGTGTGTGTGTGTGTGTGTGTGTGTGTTTAACAGAGGCAAAAGAACGCTCTCACATTGTGGTTTAGAGATGGAAAAAAAGCTTCTCTGAGAGCTAACCACCCTGGTGTTATTAAGACATTATTATATTATTTTAAGTGGTTTGTAATAAGAGTTAAGTGAAAGGAAATGAACACATGAGAGCCTGCTGGGCTTGAGTTGTGAAAATCAGAATGAGGAAACACCAGAGGCCTTCTCCTTAGAATCATGAATGGAACGTAGAATCCCCACCATTACCATTATCACTTGAGGTCTTTCCCAGTGTGTAGTCAGTGCAATTAAAGACAAAACAGAAATAAGATTTAGAACACTGGAAAGGAGAAGACAAAATTTTATTCTTTGCAGATGATATGATTTCATACCTAGCCTAGTAAGAGAATCAAGCAAAATAAAACTCCAGCTATTGGATGTAATGAAAGTCTGGGCTGTTGGCTGCAAGCAGGATGATATATTTAAGTAAAAAACTTTCTCTTATGCCACACTGATGGGGGAGTGGAGGGGGGTAGAAATTGCATTCTTTAAATAAAACACCCAGGAATAGCCTTAATGAGTAATGTGCTATTGGATCTGTGTAAAGAAAACTTAAAAAAAAATTCTGACAGTTATAAAGAAAGATGTGAATGAATGAACAGTCATACCACACTTTTTATTTTTTTCTGACTCAAATATATAAAAAATTTTTATTATCCTTCATTCTACTTATTTCATTTGTTCTTGAGCTATGGGCTGGGATTCAACAGTGAAAAATACAGATGTGGTCCCCACGTTTGTGGAATTGATATTTGGATGGAAGAGGTGAATGACAAAAGCAAAGACAAGGTACTTAAATAAATACAGCTCACTACAAGTGTCTGAGAAAAACAGCCTTTTTCTTTGATCCTGTGATCACCCTGACTGACCCAGATTTAGCTCTCTGAGGTACCCACACTTTTATTTTTTTTTTAACTACAAATACATTGACTAGCAAACTTGTGGAATCAGTCATGAGTGGTCAATCTAATTTACTCATAAGAAAGCATGCAAAGAGGGCACTGTGGATCACCCCAGCTCTCAGTGAGGAAGTAAGCACCCCCTGTGTACTCGGTTCTTTTCTTTAATGGACATCTTTTCTTTTCTTTTTTTTTTTCCTTTTCTTTTTACTTTGTCCTTGCATCTGTCATGCAAAGAACAGGAGGGCTTGCTTCAGCCTATGTCCCAGACGTAGGGCAGCTCACTTCTGGGTTCATACTGGCCAAATATAAACTTTATTAGCTAATATAAGAATGTAGAGTCCACTGCTTTATGTGAATGGTTATCTAGGGAAGAATGAATTTTAAATATTTTTGCATCATTATGTATTGTAAAAGTGAGAAGGATAGAAAATGCCATTATAGCTAAAGGTGTGGATCACAACTTAAAAACATATCCTGTCTCCAGAATGCTGTTTTCTAGCACTTTTTTTTTTCCCCGTTTATTACTGACTTCTTATACTTTTCATCTCCTTTTTCCAGCTTGGTCACATCCTAGATAGAGTTTACTGATTTCCTCTACAATGTCTTCCAATCTTTTTTTTTTTTTTTTTTTCGGTAACAGGGGTTGAATTCAGGGGCACTCAACCACTGAGCCACATCCCCAGACCTATTTTATATTTTATTTAGAGACAGGGTCTCACTGAGTTGCTTAGGGCCTCGCCATTGCTGAGGCTGCCTTTGAACTTGCAATCCTCCTGTCTCAGCTCCTGAGTCTTCCAATCTTTCCTATCCTTTTGCCTTATCTAAGTTTCTCAAGGGGTCCTATAACTAGCAGTGCTCAACCTGAGAGAATACAGGAAGCAGATAACCATATTCCACATGGAGGGTCTCCTTTGATGCTCTTTTTGCATAGTGTGCTGAAAGCGTATGGAATTAATTTTGCTTCCATGGTTTCCTGAGTTGCCAGTGGACACATTTGTCTCCAGAAGGAAGATGAGCTTAGGTCAGGTATGGAGGTGAGCTAGGTGTTACAAAAATATTTCCGTGACAAGAGGAAGAGCTGAGGGGGCTATTTTACTGTCTAGGCATCCAAAAGTTTGAGGACTGGTGTAAAGGAGAAGGATTTACCCCAGTCTTTGCCTTTTGGGTTACAGTGATCCATATGTCCAAGGAAGCAGGGACTCCAATGATAAACTGTTAGAACCCAAAAGAACTTTTTTCATTCTAATCACTCCCTTTACAAACGAAGAGGCTGAAGCCCTGAGAGGTAAAATTATTTTCCAAAAGATATTCCCAATTTTTAGTCCAGCAGAATTCTCAACCCACATGGCACTGGCTATAGACTTCAGAAGCCCCTACTGGAATTTGCCAGTGACCTGAACAGAGGACTCTGGGCATGGGCCCGTCTCACTGCACAGCGGCAAGAGAGTCACATGGCATTATCCTTTTCTCTAGAAAGTTGGGAGAATGATTCATCTTTAATTTACAAAGAGACAGTGGCAGATTTCTCAAGCTGAGCACACCCATGATATAATGACACACATGTGAGGTGCTGAGGCAGGAAGTGCTGCAGTGATACAGCTGTGGGGAGAAGCCCTGCACACTTCTGGGCAGTGGAAACAGTTCTTTTCTTGGAACAGGTGTGTGTTCAGCTTCAAGTACTTCACGACAGTCAGGGTGGAGGCCTTTGGAAAGAAAAAACTAATATAAAAGACACAGGGGAATGCTTTATCATGAAGAAAAAAGAATGTTGAGGCTACATTCAAGTCTCCACCTGCTGTTTCAGTTGAAAAATTTCAAACCTGCAGGAAAGTTGAAAGAATAATTAACACCTGTATTAATAAATAAATAAATGTGTTAGCGTTCCATCACTGTAACAAATATTTGAGACAATCAACTTATAAAGAGAAAAAGGTTATTTTGGCTCACAGTTTTGGAGTTTCCAGGCTATGACTGATTGGGCCTGTTGTTTTTGGTCTGTGGTGAGGAAGCATGTTGTGATAGAAGAACTTGGTGGAGTAAATCTGCTTGTCTCATTGCCGCAGTCTGACTGGGCACAAAATCACGAGCTACTCACAGCTTTGTAGATTCAAACAGCAATTCTTTATTCCCAAACTCACACCGGCACTCTACACACGTTCTGGGGCAATCCACGTTCTGGGGGAAAATCCCAAATACTCTCTGAATCCCAGGAGAACTCAACGGGTACTACAGGAGCGGGCACGCCTGAGGCAGCAGGATATGCCCTATTCCCAGCAGGGTACACCTTAAACCTGGAACCGCCCTAAACCCAAGGAGAGCCCTAAACCCTGATCCGCCCTAAACCCGGATCCGCCCTGGTCCTTGAGCAAGGTCACCTTACATGCAATGTCACTGCAAAATGTCCAAGGCAAGTCCATTTCCATGAGTCCTTCCTCTAAGCAACATGGGGTACGCTGGCAAGGAAATTGTCATACCTACTTGGCTAATGGCTCTCAGCATCTCCCCCCTTCTGATTAATTAAACAACAAGCAATGTGGTTTAAGGACCGTGCCTGGTAGGTTGTCCAATTCAACATATGGTTCTTACCCGTCATGGGAAAAACTGACCTCTAGGCGTCAGCCTCCTGTCTTAGGTTGATACCACTGCAATTGGATCATACCCGTCACTGACTACCGGTCCAGCATATAGCCATACTTGTGGATAGGCCTATGCACCAGTGGGGGGTGAGGTTCTTGCCTCACCTCTGTTGGCCCCCAAATTTGGCCTTGGTACCAGTGGGGGGGGGTGAGGTTCTTTGCCTCACCTCTGTTGGCCCCCAAATTTTAGACCATCACTAGCAGAAGGGAGGAGGATATAGAAATGCCACGACACCAAGCCAATTGATGGCTCCTTTGGAAAAATTGCATCACTGGTGCCACCATCAGCAAAGATATGCCAGCACTACCACAATTAACATGGGGTGTGCTGGCAAGGAAATAAAAATTGCATCACTGGGAGCCATTAGCCAAGTAGGTATGACATCTCATGGCTGGAATGCAGAAGATAGAGGAAGAGGAAGGGGCCAGGGTCCCACCATCCCCTTAGAGGGCTCACACCCAATGGTACTAAAGACCTCCCACTGGGCCCCGCCGCCCAACAGCTCCACTGCCTCCCAACAGCACCACCCTGGGGAGCAAGTCTTCTACCACGTGAACTTTTGAGGACACTTAAATCCAAGCTATCAGTAATATCTTTCACCTAGGTTTACCAGTTGTTAATATTTAAAAATTGTAGATATTGTGATTTTTTTTTTTTTTTTTTTGGTACCGGGGATTGAACTCAGGGGCACTCAACCACTGAGTTGCTTATAGCCTCACTAAGTTGCTGAGGTTGGCTTTGAACTTTGATCCTTTTTTTTTTTTTTTTTTTTAAAGAGAGAGGGAGAGAGATAGAGGGAGAGAGAGAGAGAATTTTTTTTTTTAATATTTATTTTTTAGTTTTCGGCGGACACAGTGTCTTCTTTTGTATGTGGTGCTGAGGATCGAACCCGGGCCGCACGCATGCCAGGTGAGCGTGCTACTGCTTGAGCCACATCCCCAGCCCTGAACTTTGATCCTCTTGTCTCAGCCTCCTGAGCCGCTGGGATTACAGGCATGCACCATTGCACCCAGCTGATATTGTGATTCTTTAGCATGCATTTTTGAGAATAATAACATTCTCCCAAATAACTGTAATGGCATGATCACACCTATGATAATTAACAATAATCCTGATATATAATCTGGGTTTAATTTCCCTAAATGTCATTTTATACATTTTTTTCAGTCTGAGATCAAATAAAATTCATGTTAATATTTGGTTGTTATGTCTTTTTGTCTCATTTAATATAGAATCATTGCTCTGCCTTTTTTGTTTTTCTTTCATGACACTGGCTTTTTTTTTTTTTTTTTTAAGAGATCAGGCCAGATATTTTGTAGAATGGGTCATGTTTTCCATTTGTATGATAGTTTTGCTATGATTGTATTAGGGAGACATTTTTGGCAAAAATGCTAGATATGAGATTGTATTCCTTTTTTGCACTATACTAGGAGGCAGGTAATGTGCTGCTAAGCATGACCATGCATCTGAAGAGTCCACCCTATCCTTCCGCTTCTCCTTTTATAATTAGCACATCCTCTGTGTAGTGAGACTTTGGGTCTATATGAATATATAACCCCCCCCCCCATAGTTTTGGTATCAATTGCCTGAATTTGAGAATTACATCACTAGTTGCAAAATGTCCATTTTTCTAATCCTTTCATCCTTTTTATATTCAGAAGGGGTATAGAAGATATGTTTGGTCTCCTTTTCTCTTTGAATGTCACCAGGGACCATAGATTTTCTTTTAGATAATTCATTGTGATATAGTGCATTACCATCATTATTCTATTATCCTGTTTGCTCTCCCATTGTTCCAGGTTTGGGTAGCCAGAGTCTGCAACATTTCAATCTGCCTCTTGTACATTTTGACATGTCTTGGTTGATTTTTGAGCATTTCTTTGCTTTTTGGCCCAACAAAACATCTCAGGCTTACTTTTATTTTCTTTTTTCCAGACATGGAGTTAGGATTTTGTCCAAAGATCCTTAAGAGAATGACATTTATAAGCTATGACCTCGTGCTAGTGCATAGCTATGACAGTACTTTCACATTAAAATAAAATCAACTTAGAACAATTTTTTTTTGGTACCAGGGATTAGACCCAAGGGCTCTCAACCACTGAGCCACATCCCTACTCTTTTTTATTTTTATTTTTAGACAGGGTCTTGTTAGGTTGCTTACAGCCTTGCTAAGTTGCTGAGGCTAGCTTTGAACCTGTGATCCTCCTGCCTCAGCCTCCAGGGCTACTGGGATAACAGGTGGATGCCACCATGCATGGCAACAATTTTTTTTTTCAGTTGTAGATGGGCACAATACCTTTATTTTGTTTATTTATGTGATGCTGAGGATCAAACCCAGTGCCTCACGCATATGAGACAAGTGCTGTACCACAGAGCCACAACCCCAGCACCCTCCCCCCACAACAATTTTTAATTATTTTTTTCTAAGATATATAGGTGTTCACTTCCCTGATTTCAAAATTAGACAAACCAGTAGTGAATAATCAGGGTCAATAATGAGAATGCTTAAAGAAGCCCCACTTTATTTTTATTTTTTTTTTTTAAGTGGAGTATCTTTGAAGCATCCTGTTTTAGTTTCTTAGAGCTGCTGTAACAAAATACCACCAACTGGGTCGCTGGCTTAAAAATAACAGAAATTTGTTGTCTCAGAGTTCTGGAGGCTAGAGTCTAAAATCAGTGTTGCCAAAGGTCATGCCAGAGAGTGTTCTTTGTTCTGTGGAACATCACTTCTGCAAATACTATTCCAAGGTGGAATAAATTTGGGAATCACTGAATTGGAGATTTCTCTTACTTGTGGAGATTCTTAATGCAATGTAGCAAGTTCAGGGCTTTGCAAAATCTTGCAGCCAAGAAACCTATTGAATTTGTTTAGCACAGCATTTCCTGAACTTTCCATAGTGGGTTGAGTGGTGGCATCAAAATCCCTGGAATCTGTGGATGTTACCTTAGTTGTCAGGGGCCGGGGGGAACTGTGCAGTTGTAATTAAGTTAAGGATCTGGAGATGAGATCATCCTGGATTATCTGAGTGGGGACTAAATTCAAAGACAATTATCTATATAACAGAAAGATTGAGGGACATAAGAAAGAAGCAAAGAAGACAGAGCCTGAAGAAAAGCAACATGAAGATGGTGGTCAATATTGCAGTGACATGTTCACAAGTCAAGAAAGTCAAGGAAACCAAGGAATGTTGATGGCAATAAGAAGCCAGAAAGTCAGGAAGGAGTCTCCCTTAGAGTGTCTAGAGGGAAATTAGCAATGTTGACACCTTGATTTCAGACTTCTGGCTTCTAGAAGTGTGAGGGAATACCTTTCTGTTGTGTTAAGCTCTCCAGTTCACAGCAATTGGTTATGGCATCCCTAGGAAACTGATAAACTTATCCATAAAAATGGTTTATAGAAGGCCTTTCAGCTGGGCTTGGTGGCACATACCTATTATAATCCCAGAGACTTGGGAGAGTGAGGCAGGAGGTTCACAAGTTTGAGCCTAGCCTCAGCAATTTAGCGAGACTCTATCTCAAAATAAGGGCTGGGGATATAGCTCAGAGGTAGAGTGTCCCTGCTTTCAATCCCCAATATTGGGGGGAAAAAAGGTTTTTCATGGAATAATTATATACTCCAAATATGAAGTAATTTTTTTTGTTTATTTTAATTTATTTTTTGGTGTTGGGGAACCCTGTTCCTCCAGCATGATAGGCAAATGCAAGCACTCTCACTGAGCTGCATCCTCAGCCCAATTCTGGAAGTTCTATGATATCCTGTCACAAATCTTTCACTTAAGCTAGCCAGAAACCAGACCCTTGTTCTCTGAGGTTAGACCCAAACTGAATGATGCAGGGTATAACCTCCCTATGGAAGTACTGGGTGCTGGTGTAAATCAGCAACGATTAAAAAGCGATACAGTTAGTGGGTATGTCACAAATATAAGCCTCTAGGACAATCTGTTAAAACCCTAAATTTAAATAATTATGGTATAGGATTAAATGCCTAGTTACAGATTCATACATAGATTAGGAAAAAATTTTAAACTATGTAAAAAAAAAGATGGTGGTAAATACCTTAAGAAATGCTTCTTAGGATTAAGATATTGAAAAATGAAAAGAGTTAAATAAAATTACTTTGTAAAAACCAAGAAAAAAGTGATTATTTCAAAATTAAAGCTTTATTGAACATATTTGAACTTTTATGTGTAACCTAATGAATGAATTTAGTGCTATACACAGATACTGAATCTCTTATTTATACCTGAAAATTTATATTTTCAAGTTGGCTCAACACTCCTAAAACTCCAATTTTATTTTTTGAGTTTTTTTTCCCTTGCAAAACATGGGGTCATCATTATAATATAACGGATTATCATTATTATTTAAGTTACTTGGTATTAATATGACCTGTGTAAGGGACACTCTTGGAAAATATTGGCCTTATAGGCTCAAGGCTCAGCATTATATCCGGCAATTTGGTGTTCAATAAGCTACTTGAATAATCCAAAGTTGGAGAGTAAGTATTGCTGTTGTGACATTCTTCTGTCTTCTATCTTTTTTCCTTTTCCTAACCTCTGTAAGGTGGTGGCTGACTTTTCAAGGAAAATGGTGGCAGACAAGAAAAATGGTCTCTGCCTCAGGGTCTGGTTAGGGGAAAACGTGTTAATCCAATTTGCAGTGCAAGTGGTAAGAGCTGAGACAGTCCAAAGGCTATGACAGCAAACCAGGGGACCCTTCCATTTAGGCTGAGGTCAGTTTCAAGAAGGGGATGCCATTCTGCTGGAGCCTGCTTACAGTTCTGTCTATGGATTTTACTGGGTCATGAGTTATCATGGACACAGAAACGGACAGTTCCTTCCTTGAACTTTATATTTATACATTACCAGATTTCTTAAATTCTGAACTAGAAAGTCCCAAGCTCCTCAACCAGAACTTTCCACCACATCCACTTTCACCAACAGGGTGAGAGAAATGGAGTGAGAAGGACGAATCAGGTTTAGCAACTCTGCCTTGGCAAACAGATCGGCTCTTTCCATTTCACAACGGCTCCCGCGTCCACATTTTCCAGAACACTGTCCCCGGAGGGAGGCGGTGGCTCTCGGGCTGGGGCAGTGGCTGGCCGCGGTGGGCAGGGTGGGGTCCGGCGCAGTTTCCCCGCGGCCCGCTGGGTCGCACTGTGTCCTTATGAATGCGCGCTGGGGCGGGCAGGGCGCGCGGCAGCCGGGGGCGGAGGTGGCGGCTCCGGCCAGGGAGCAGCTGCCACCCAGCTCATAGCCTCCTGGGCGGCGCCCGAATCAGAGCTCTTCCCAACCGCAGCAAAGTTTGCACACACGACAGCATATCCCAGGGGCTGGACCTCGCCCTCTTGTCGGGCTGACCTGCACCACCCTGGGGTAAGGGCGAGAGTTCCGGCCCGGGCAGCCTCCACGGTCTGCTCGGCTGTAGGTGCCTCAGCTGGCGGTCACCACTTGGGATGGCACAAAGGACTGCCCCCTGAGAGGGAGAGCCAAGAGGGGTCCAGTCGCGGTCAGAGCTGCTCCTCTAGCGAATTGCGCTCCTTCTGATCACTCAGTGCTGGTGAAGTGTGCTGCTCAATGCTTTCGCTGCCTTCCTTCCTTCCTTCCTTCCTTCCTTCCTTCCTTCCTTCCTTCCTTCCTTCCTTCCTTCCTTCCTCCCTCCCTCCCTCCCTCCCTCCCTCCCTCCCTCCCTCCCTTCCTCTTTCTCTCCTACTTGACATTGTAATTTATTTTATTAAAAAGTATAGTTTTTATGCAATGCTTCTTCCTCCAGCGTTTGATCTTCCAAGGGTGCTCATTGCTTGGGTGGGATGTGGAACCTCCTTCCTTCTAAAACCAGGGCTCAAAGTACCATGGATTCCTCGTGCCCCAACTTACTGACACGTTCAGTTAAAACTCGTTTAAAAGATAAGCTGAGTTTTTAAAGTGGAGAAATAAGTGCACATAGAAAATTCAGATAGTACGGAAGTCTCTTCCCAGGCCGCCACTGCTCATGTGTTCCTTCCTTTGATTTCTTCCAGAACACAAGTGTATAGTCATGCCCTTTTAAATGCTTCCTCATCCCAAAATTGCCCCCACCCCGACCCCTTACCCTCTATCCCATCATATATCTTGGAGTTGGCCTCACATCAACACGTGTGGATCCACAGTATTCTTCAGGAAGGGCTGCCTGGTTTTATTTTCTACCTGGAGACCATAATTAGTCAATCAATCCCTGATTGAAGAATATTGAAGTTGTTTTCAGACTTTTGCTGTTAGAAATAATTCTGCAGTGAGCATCTGTGTGCATGTGTCTTAGACTATGTGTGCAACTGTATCTGTAGGATAAATTCCTAGAAGTATAATTGTCTTCTTGAAGAATATGGTACTGGGAGTTGAACTCAGTTCCATAATTTTTAATTTTGAGACAGGGGTCTTGCTAAATTGCTTAGGGCCTGGCTGAGTTGCCAAGGCTGACTCAGGATCCAAGCCACTGGAATTACAGTTGTGCACCATCATGCATGGGAAATATTTGCATTTTTAAATGGTCTAGATCTTAACTATCTTCCAAAGGTAGTATCACTTCATATTTTCATCAATAAAACTCTCATTCCACATCTTATTAACACTAGGTTTATAGAGCTTTTAGAATATTTGCCAATGTATATGTTAAAAAAGTAGAATTGTCACAGTTTTAATCTGCATTTAATTTTGAGTGAGGTTTATTCTTTTTCACAAGAGTAAAAGCTATTTAAATTTTATGAACAGATGCTTCATGTTCTTTATGCTTATATGCATACATATTATGTGTATGAGTGTGTTTGCATGTGTGTGTCACATGATGCGTACCAATGATTTGGTGAACAACATACCTTAATATGTAGGCCCACAAGATTATGGCATAGCTTAGGTGTGTAGTAAGTTATATCATCTAGGTTTGTGTAGGTTTGTTCTGTGATGTTTATACAACAATGAAATTCACAGTGATGTATTTTTCAGAATATATCCTTATTGTTAATAAATGTATGACTGTATGTATAGTTTCTATTTTATAACCTACTTAAAAATATAGCAATATACTATGAAAATTTTCTCAGAATATTAAAATTCATCTAAACATGATTTTTAATTGTTGATTTTAAAAATTGTATGAATAAATAATATGCACAAGTAATTACTGAGAAAACAGAGCTTCTTGTGAACACCTCCTCTTTTTTTTTTTTTTTTTTTTTTTTTTTTTTATAAAGAGCTGGGATCTCACTATGTTGCCTAAGCTGGCCTGGAACTTTGGAGCTCCTGAGCTCAAGAGATCCTCCTACCTCAGCTTTCCAAGTATCTAGGACCATCTCTGTTTGTCATTATTCTTGCCTGGATCATTTTTATTTTTAACTCTCTAAAATTTTCTTTTTAGTTTTAAGAACATACATTTTAATGTGTATATTTGAAGTTTATAACATGATGTTATAGGATATGTTTTCCAGGTCCACCCATGTTGTGGAAGATGACAGGATTTCCTTTTATAAGGCTGTATAATATGCCATTGTACTATATGATATACACCATATTTTCTTTATCTGTTGGTAGATATGTTGTTTCCATACCTTGAATATTGCGAATAATTTTGCAATGAACATGGGAGTGCAGGTATTTTTCTGAGTTGGTAATTTCATCTCCTTTGGGTATATATCCAGAAAAGGGATTTCTAGGTCATATGATAGTTCAATTGTTAATCTTTTTAGAAACCTCTATCCTGTTTTTCAATATGACTCTACAATGTACATTCCTCCATGCCATCAGTGTACTAGGGTTCCCTTTTCTCTACCCTCACAGACATTTGTTATTTCTTGTCTTTTTAAAAAAAAATTTTTTAATTTTAGGTGGATACAATGTCTTTATTTTTATGTGGTCTGAGGATAGAACCCAGTGCCTCACACATGCTATGTGAGTGCTCTACCTCTGAGCCACAAGCCCAGCCCCTATTTCTTGTCTTTTTGATAATAGCTATTCTAACAGTGTAAAGTGCTATCTCATAGTGGTTTTAGTTAGCATTTCCCTGATGATTAGTGATGTTGGGCACCTTTTCATATGTCTGTTGCCTATTTTTATGTTTCCTTTGGAGAAATGTCTGTTCAGATCTTTTGCCTAATGCTTAATTGATTCATTTGTGTTTTTTTCTGATATTGAATTGTAAGATTGTGAACTCTCTTTATAAAGGCTTCCATTTACAGTACAAAATCATGTTTTACACAAACATTATTTGAACTTTGGATTCTTATCTTGAAGATAAGCACAGTTAAAAACATTTCAATTCTAGATACTTTCTACAGACGTTCAGTTACTGAGAATATTGTTGGACAAGTTATGAGCAGTGTTAGTCTGATAAAGTTCAGCTGGTTGGGAATTTGAAGAATTTCAAGGTTGGTTTGTGTTGGTGCCCTCTGTGCCTTGATTAAGACATAATCAGGTCAGAATCCATCTCCATTTTTCTTCCCTTAGTTGATTGTGCAGATATTTCTCTATTTTGCTTTGACAGAGAATATAGCAAAAAATGTTTTTAAAAATATATTTATTTATTTATTTTTAGGTGGTGCTGAGGATCGAACCCAGTGCCTCACACTTGTGGTAGAGGCAGGCACTCTACCACTGAGTGAGCCCCTTTTTTAAAAAAAAAAAAATATTTATTTTTATGAGCACATTTTTTTAAAAAAATATATTTTTAGTTGTAGATGCACATAATACCTTTATTTTATTTATTTATCTTTATGTGGTGCTGAGGATTGAACTCAGTTCCTCACACGTGCAAGACAAGCACTGTACCGCTGAGCTACAACCCCAGCCCAGCAAAATTTTTTAAAAGAAAGAAAAAGCCTAGGAAATTATTTTTACTTTGGACTTGGATTCGGATGAATTGTATGACCTCAAGGAAAAGTCCGTATAGTAAATTCATTTTCCTGAAGAATGAGTAGGATATTCTACTTAGCAATGATATTCAGATTCTGAGAATATAAATTTTAGTTTTGGGTTTTTACTGTGGCTAATATTCACAATCATGGAATGAGGAGTTAAACTTTCAATAACACAGTGGTGATATTAATTAGCTAAGACACTTTAGGTGGCAAGGAAAAGATATTCAACAAAATCCGACTGCTCTGGTTTGGACTTGGTTTTTCTTTGTCAAAACTAAGATTAAAGCTTGGCCCCAATATAACAGCATTGAAAAGTGGTGGGACCTTTATAAGGTAAAATTGAGTGGGAGAGGATTAGGTCATGATTCTCTGGAAGGGATTGATGATGGTCGAGAGGAGTGAGCTGATTCTCATGAGAGACAGTTGTTATAAGAGAGTGAGCTTAACTCTTCCCTGGTGTCTTGCTTATTTTCTTGTCATGCTATCTCTTTCTTATGAGCTCCTGTTATGAGATACCATCTGCCATGATATGACGCAGCCAGAAGGTCCTCACCAGAAGGACCAGATGGGACTACCTGATCTTGGACTTTCAGCCTTTAAAACTGTGATCTAAGTAAATATATATATTTTTTAAATAATTTACCCAGCCTCAAGTGTTTTGTTATAGTGACATGAAGTTGACTAAGACACTAGAATAAGCCCCCCAGGGGAATTTACTGACTTATATAGATGCAAAATCCAAGAAGGTGCTTCTGGCTTCAAACATGACAGAGTACAGAAATTCAGGTGATGTCATCAGCTTTGTCTTTCACCTTCCATTTTTCAACTCTTATTTTTATAACTGCTACCTGTCTTTATTCAAGCCTTCATGGTCTACACAATTCAAGATCTGAGAGGAAGAGAAACAACATTTAACTTTCAGGACCACATGTCAAATCTTAGGATGACTCAGATTGGCCTATCTTAGGGAATTTGCCTATTCCTGGACTAATAATTTGGGCTAGGAATACAGGGTGCTCTGATGGCCCAGCCAGGATGTGGGCTGGGGTTTGGGGCACCATGGTAGATAACCCCTTAGGGAACCATGCAGTCAGATGAGAGTAGTCCTGATGCTTTCAGACAAAGAGGGATGGGATGCCAGACAATCAAACCAACAGATGTCTACTACAAAGATTTTTGAATGATATGTGAGTGATTAGCTACCTATTAGCTGTATATTTGTTAGCCTTTGTACATATTTCTTTCTCTCCGTGAATCTACCTTGTACATATATTCAGCTTAAGCACCACTGAACAGAAGCAGCACCATAGTAAGCCTGGAAAAAATGCAGTATTAACATAAAATGTGTATTAGGCTGTGCATGGTGGTGCACAACTGTAATCCCAGCTCCTCAGGAGGCTGAAGCAGGAAGATTGCAAGTTAGAGGTCAGCCTAGGTAACTTAGCAAGACCCTGTCTCAAAATAAAAAAATAAAAAGGAGTAGGGATGTAGCTCATGGGTAAAGGGCCCCTCGTTTCTATGCCCTGTACTGCAAAAAGGAGAAGGAGGAGGAGGGGGAGGAGGAGAGGGAGGAGGAAGAGGAGGAGGAGAAGGAGGAGAGGGAGGAGGAAGAGGAGGAGGAGGAGGAGTGGTGGCAGAGGTGTTGGGAGGGGAAGTCGAAGAAGAAGAAGAAAAGTGTGTTAGTCTATAGAGATTGCAGTGTGAAAATGATTTTTCTTTTTAGCTTTGGTGAACATAGAGTCATTGTATTTATAATAGTTTTCCTTGACCTCATTCATCATATAATTTTAGAAAAGTTTTTAACTTTTTTTTCAAATTATAAAATTAGTAAACAGGGCATAAAATAGAAATGAAACTCCCTCTTACCTGCAGAAATAGAATAGCTTCTTTCATATCACTTTGAAAACTTCCCATGTATTTGTAAACATACAAGTATACTTTATATAAGCATATGGGATCATTCTCTATGCCTGCTCTCCAACTACCTTGTTTTTGACTGAGTACCATATTATAGAGATCTTTCCTGCCAGTACAAATTGAGTACCTTCATTCTTTTTTTGGGGGGTGGGGGGAGAGTCCCAAGGATTGAACTCAGGAGCACTCAGCCACTGAACCCCATCCCCAGCCTTATTTTGTACTTTATTTAGAGACAGGGTCTCACTGAGTTGCTCAGCACCTTGCTTTTGCTGAGGCTGACATTGAACTCTCGATCTTCCTGTCTCAGCCTCCTGAGCTGCTGGGATTACAGGTGTGAGCCACTTGTGCCTGGCAGCACCTTCATTCTTGTTAATGACCGCACAGTGATCTGTAGTTTGAATGTGATCAAATTTATGTAACTCATCCCTTATTGTAGGAGAATTTTAAGGGATTGTGCCAATCATTACTCCTTCTCTTATTTGCAGACAGCCTGGCATGGATGAAGGCTCTGTGGCTCCCCAGTTGGGTTGGGCATTGCAGAAGCAGTTATGCCATTAGGGATTTCCCAGAGGGAAAAAAAATTCCCCCAAGGCTGAATTAGAACCAGAATCTGATCCTATGACTCCCTCCATTGCCCTCCCTATGGTTAACCAGAAAGGTGGCTCATTGTTGAGCAGTTAGCAAGTGTTTCAGAAAACTGCAGGTGTGATGACTGCCTCTGTAGCTTGGGGACACATTCAAGGGACCTATGCTGATCTCACAGGGTGACAGGAAGCTCCCCTGGTGTCCTTTTCCTGTTTGTAAACAACCTCATAGATTTCTGGGCTATAATCAGAGGAGGGGTGATCACTTTACATTTAGCTTGTAAATGCTCATATTGGATGTCATTCCCCTAAGTGTCTGTCTGTTTCTTGCCACCTAGTCCCCAAGACTGTCCTAAAAGGCAGGATTGTGGAGATAGTGATTGGGATAGGCTGAAAGGCATCCCCAGGCAAAAAGAACAAAGAAACCATCCTCCATTCTTTGCCCTCTCCAATCCCTGAATGGTCCTTGGAGGCCCCTTCCCAACTCTCACCCTTCAACTTCCAGGCTGACGGAGCGGCTCCTGGAGTCTTGGCTAGAAGATGCCACGAGGTCAGACGACCCAGGTACTCCAATCAAAGACCAGAAGATGTTTCCTTCTCTGGGTTTTGCTCAGATTCCTCTCTCTGCTTTGTTCTTCCTTTATGGCTCTGCCTATTGTAATTCTTGTCCTCCCAAACACAGCTCTGATGTCACCATGAAGCGTCTCTGATCATCCCAGTGGAAAGGGATCCCTCATCTCTGCTGCCTGCACAGCCACTCATTATGTGTCTCCTGCACATTCTTGCAGGTGCTGGGTACAGAAGCAACACTTTTCCTGCAACAGAGGGTCCTCCTTCCCCCAGCAAGGCTCGGAGGGTGCTGAATGCTTAGCACTTGGCCCATGCCTGGTCCAGTTAATCTCCTAGTAAACGTTAACAATGTCAGATCCTAGGGGGTGTAGCTGCATAGGGATGGGTTGCATGTAAGTCTAAAATGTTTTACAAATTTTAAAGTCAGAGAAAGGAGAAAAAATATGTAAACAGACCCCAGGAAGTAGCATCTTACTGTGTTAGGGGCTGAATACAGTTCACTCCCCACTCCCTGAAGCCCATGGTAACCGTCTTTGTGGATTAAACTGCTTATATAAGTTAACATTATGCAACATTTGTTCTTTTGTGTCTGGTTTATTTCCCTTAGTATACCGTCTTCAAGGCTTATCTATGTCATGGTATTTGTCAGAATTTCATCCTGTTTTTAAAGTATATGCAGTGGAATAACTGTATATTACTGATGGACATTTGGGTTGTTTTCAACTTTTATCTATTGTGAATCATGTATCTCTGAACATTCATGTTCAAATACCCGAATCTCTACTTTCAGCTCTCCTGGGCATATCCCAGAAGTAGAATTGCTGGATCAGATACTAATTCAGTGTTTAATTTATTAAGGACCTGACACACTGTTATCCATAGCAGCTGCACCATTTCACATTCCCACCACCAATGTATGAAGGTTCCAATTTTTCTACATCTCTCCAATACTTGTTATTTTCTGTGTGTTATTAAAAAAATAGTAGCCATCTTAATGGGTATAAAGTGGTGTCTTCTTGTGGTTTTAATGTGCATTTCTCTGATTTTTGGTTCTGTTGAGAATCTTTTCATGTGCTTATTGACCATCTGTGTATATTCTTTGGAGAAATGTCTATTCAAATCTTTTGCTCATATTTGAATGGAGTTGTTTTTGTTGTTGAGTATACTTCTTTATATATTCTAGCTGTTAACCCCTTATTAGACAAAAGATTTGCGCATATTTTCTCCATTTCCTAGGTTGCCTTTTCAGTTTGTTGAGAGTGTCTTTTGATGCACAAAAGACTTAATTAGAGGAAGTCCAACTTGTTTATTTTTCTTTTGTTTGTGTTTTTATGTGCTATGTTCAAGAAATCATTGCCAAACCTAATGTCATGAAACTTTTCCCCAGTGTTTTTTTTCCCCCTCAAATTGTATAATCTCATTTGATCTATCTTCAAGTTCATTGATTCTTTCTTCTGCCTGCCCAAAACTGATTTTGAGCTCCTCTAGTGAATTTTTCATTTCAGTTATTGTATTTTTTAACTCTAGAAATTCAGTTCTCTCTCTCTCTCCCTCTCTCCCCCCCCCCCTCTCTCTTTTGATACTGGGGATTTAACTCAGGGGCACTTAACTGAGCAACATACCAAGCCTATTTGGTTCTCCTTATTTTTTTTTTTTAAATATATTTCTCTCTTTATTGATATTTTCTTTTTGCTGAGACATCATTCTCATAGTTTCTTTTTTTGGGAGTGGGGTGTAGGTACCAGGTATTGAACCCAGAGTCTCTTAACCACTGGGCCACATCCCTAGCTGATATTTTATTATATTACATTATATTTATTTATTATTTTTGGGTATGGGGATTGAGCCCAGGGGTGCTTAAGCACTGAGCCACATCCCTGGATCTTCTCCCCCCCCCCCTATATTTATACTTTGAGACAGGGTCTCAATAAGATGCTCTGGGTTTCAATAAATTGCTGAGGCTGGCTTGGAACTCGCAATCCTCATGCCTCAGCCTTTTGACCTACTGGGATCACAGGTGTGCACCGCTGCACACAGCTTCAAACTCTTTTAGTTCTTTAGACATATTTTCCTTTAGTTCTTTGAATATACTTAAAATAGTGATTTTAAAGTTTTTATCTAATGAGGCCAGGTTCTCAACTTCCTTAAAGAGTGTTTCTACTGACTTTCTTCCCATTCATGGTACATTTTCTTATTTCCTTGCATGTCTCATAACTTTTTTTGTTGAAAACTATACATGTAAAATAATATAACGTTGGCAACTGGGAATCAGATTCTATTCCCTTTCCTGGGTCTGTTGTTGCTATTTGATTAATGACTTTTCTGAGCTAATTCTGTAAAGTTTGTGTCCTTGAAGGCACATGGCTTCTCTTTACTTAGTGATCAGCAAGGTCAGAGCTTTCTGAGGGCTTTTGTGGGTGTGTACACAGCTCTGGGCATGTGTGCAGCCCTGTACTTACATAGATTTTCTAGATTTCCAGGAGTATGTTGGAGCTTTTCAAAGCTCTCTATGGACATCTCATTACCCATTTTCCTTTGAATTTTTTTTATTCAACCCAACTGTTATCAGATGGTTATGATGTTAAAGAATCGCCACTGATTGTTTTTTTTTTTAAATATTTTTTTAGTTGTAGTTGGACACAATACCTTTATTTATTTATTTATTTTTATGTGGTGTTGAGGATTGAACCCAGCACCTTGCACATGCTAGGTGAGTGCTCTACCGCTGAGCCCCCTGGAAAAAGTCTATTTGCACTGGGCAAATGAAAGACTACACTTTCAAGTGGGTTTTCTTCTAGAAAGGTAGACTAAGGATAGTTATCTGTGTGTGAGTTTGGATTTGGAGGAGCTCCAGCCTTATTCTGTACTCATCAGAACCTGCTAGGATGTTGAAATTATGGGGCTATTTTTTTATTTTTGTTATTGTTGTTTATTTATTTTTATGTGGTGCTGAGGATCAAACCCAGGGCCTCACACGTGCAAGGCAAGCACTCTACCACTGAGCCAGAGCCCCAGGGCTATTTGTTTTTAAGGCTACCATGGGTCAGGGATAAGGAGATGGGACTAAGGCAAGTAAAATGCCACAGAACTCACATTGTTGCTGAGGTTCAGCTGTTTTCTTAAGTAAAACTCCCTGGATTATTGCACATTTCTGGTTAATGTCCAAGTTCTGAAAAAGTTGATTTTGACTTTTTTTGTGTGTGTGTGTGTGTCAGTTTTCTCATTGCTTTCATGGAGGAGGGAGGGGATTTTCCCAGGTTCCTGTTTTGTGTTTCCCCTGATGCCACTGGGCCACATTTCCAGCTTTTTGGAGAAATATTATTCAGAGTTTTTGCTCATATTTGAATGGGTTTTTTTGGAGTATACTTCTTTATATATTCTAGCTGTTAACCTTTATCAGATAAAAGATTTGCACATATATTTTATCCTCTCCATTGCTTTTTTTTTGGTATGGGGGATTGAACCTAAGGGCTCTTAACCACTGAGCCATATCCCCAGCCCCTTTTGATATTTTATTTAGAGACAAGCTGTACTCTTAAGTTGCTTAGGCCTAAATTGCTGAGGCTGACTTTGAACTCACAATTCTCCTGCCTTATCCTCCGGAGCCACTGAGATTCTAGGTATGCACAACCACACCCGGCTTCCATTGCTTTTTTTGTTTTGTTTTGTTTTTAAAACACACTCTGCCAAGTTTTATTAAAGAAAAATTTTACTTTTCACCAGTCTGTTCTGGCATGCTTCTAATGATATCAGAATCACCTGGATCAATGATAGACAGTGTGCATACTCTGTAGTATTTTCCACATGCTGTGCCCAGTTCAATATTATTGCCACTGTAGTGATGGACACCAGTTTTGGCCAACATGGCATAGTACTCTATTTCAGATTTCCTTAAAGCTGGACAGTTGTTGGCAAGGATGACCAATTTCGCTTTGCCCCGTCTGATCATCTTCAGAGTTTGCTTGTACCCCCAGTACATACTTTCCACTTTTCATAACAAGCTGAAGCCGAGAGTTGATCGACTCCAGGGACTTTTTCGTCTTTTTTGCGGCCACCATCTTCCTGCTTTAGATGCGGGACGGCCCCCAACCTAGAGCAGCCGTCAAGATGGCCGGAGAGCTAGAAAGGAAGGAATTCCCACAATGCAAAGTTCTTTACGGCAGAGCCCGAGGACGCTAAGTTCCATTGCTTTTTGAATTTAGTTTTATCAACAAGAAGTCAGATGTTTGATTTTTGTTCATTTTAGGCATTTAGTTTTTAGGTATTATACAATTTCACCATAACATGTCCAGGTCGGTCCTTTTGTTCCAAGAGCATGAGTTCTTCCTCAGCCCTGGGAAATTTTCTTTTTATCTTTTCTCTCACATTCTTTCTTCTGGATATGCCTTCTGTTTCTTTTATGATTTTAATATCTTTATTCTCCTTCTGGGAGAACTTCTCCACCCCCACCTGTCAGCTTTCTAAATATCTCTTCTGCTCTGTCACTTCTGCTAGTTAGTCCCTTAAATGGGTCTGTAATGACTTTCTTTCCTGGTACTGGGATTAACTCACTTTACCACTGAGCTACATCCCAAGCCCACTTTTTAAAGTTTATGTTGAAATAGGGTTTTGCCAAGTTTCTGAGACTGCCTCAATCCTCCTACCTCAGCCCCCTGTACCCAGCTGACTTCTATTTTGAGGGTGCTCTTGTCTTAGTAGTACCTGAGTGTCACTCTGTCATAGTAAAAGTTTTCTCTAAATGTTTGGTGGTTTGTGACTGTACTAATTTCTGAAGTGAGAGGCCCAGAAAGTGTGTCTGAGAATGCGATACCTTGGGTGGTAGGGCAGGAGTAGGATATAGGGCTGGGCAGTGAGTCAGTGGAGTCTTCTGGCTAAGATGCTTCCATACCTCCTGGGTGAGGCCAACTATTAGAAGCACTGTCGTGTGTTTCTGGTCCAAATGCTGGGTGTGGTTGCCTCTGTACCTTGTCATTCCTACTGCTTGACGTGTGTGGGAGCACGTACGTGTGTGTGTGTGTGTGTGTGTGTGTGTGACCGTCTGCTTGGCTACTCCTACTGTGATGGCCCAACCAGCTCTGTTGGCCCAGAACCTCCTGGCAGCAAGGGCCCCACATAGCTTCCTTGTCTAATTTGGAGCCCCTGGAAAACATGCTAGTATATAGTCCTTTCCTGTGTATGTTTTGGGCTCATGAATCTGATTCCTTCTGTATGGTGTTTTTCAGGGATGTCTTTCATTTCTGACCCCCAAGGCTGCCTTTCTTTGTCACCGTCACTATTTCTGATTTAATTATTTAAAATGATTACTTGTCATTTTTAATGATTGACAGTGGGAGACGATAGGCTGTACCATGTATTCAATCTTCTCAGGTGATTTTTTTTTTTCCAAAATTGTTGAAATTTTCCTATGAACTAAGAGTTTAGAAAAACTACTAATTGCTAATCAAAGGAGGAGGTAGCTTAATATTTGTGTACTATCTTTGAAAATGTTGGGCATTTCAAACTTGGATGGCTCTGGTCCATTCGCTTGGCTAAAGTCCACATTTTCTTTGTCTACAGTTAAGGGCTACTTTGCTTGGAAGCTTTTCTGTTGAGTCCAGGTAACTTTTTTGCTAGAGATCTTGTGTCCTAACCTGAGATAGCACCTCCTTGGCTGGGGCACTGTTTTAAAGCTTTGCAATTTTAGG
Source organism: Callospermophilus lateralis (assembly GCF_048772815.1). Classification (NCBI taxonomy): domain Eukaryota; kingdom Metazoa; phylum Chordata; class Mammalia; order Rodentia; family Sciuridae; genus Callospermophilus; species Callospermophilus lateralis. The sequence goes on along the minus strand of NC_135313.1, from coordinate 58,702,085 downwards.
GAGTGGTCTGGGTGGGGTCACGTTCCAATTGCACCCCATAACTTTTCCCAGGCACTGACTGTGGTGATGGCTGCTGCTGTCTGCGGTTGGCCCTTCTGGCCAATGAAGCAGAAGGTGGCTTGTGCTCGCACTGACTCACCAGCAGCTTCTGGCTGAGGTTTGCTCACATGTTTCTAGACCTCTGGGGCTGGCATTTCTGTGGAATCTTTCAAGTTCATTCCTGCTCCTGAGGCTCACCCTTTTACAAGTGCTTGCTTGCCCTGCATGCCTAAAATGACAGAAGGACATCAACCCTATATGATAACTTGTCAGTGGTTGTTTTTTCTAGGATTTTTTTTTTCTGCACTAGTGTGTTATCACATCCATGTTTGTGTAACCTAATAATAAAGATACTTTGTATTTCTCTAGAATCTTTCCCCTAAGGAAATTTTGAACACCTAAGGATAGTAGTTTTGTAACCCTCATGATTTATCAGTTGGAGTTAAATGTTCCTTTGCTAATTTTAAAAAATTTTTAAATATGAACCGCTTCATGAATTTCCATGTTATCCTCGCACAGGGCCATGTTAATCTATTCTGTGTCGTTCCAATTTTAATATATGTGCTGTCGAAGCGAGCACTCCTTCTTTAAGGCAATGAATATGACTTTGAAGGCAGAACCTCAGGCTTTTAGTTTTACCATAGAACAAAAAGTACTCTGTATCCTGAGCTGTTTAGAAATGTGGCATTTCATACTTATCAGGGGGGTGGATATGTGTAGAGGCATCTTTCACTTTAATGGTATTTCAGTCAAATTGACTGCAGGCTATTTGTCATAAAACTTATTCTATTTCCCCAAGACTTTCTGATGTGAAATTAGGGTTATATTTCCCCATAGGGAAAATTCTCACAGAAAATTTCTTAAATTTTGTAAGGTAGGATTAAGGAATTTAGCTTTCTGTAGTCTAGAAGGATAGTTCTTAGTTGTGCTTGAATGTTAGAATCACTGGGAAGCTTTTTAAAAATACCAATGCTTGAAATGCAGACACTAGAAGTGGATATGGTGTTGTGGCTGGGATGGGAACAAAGGCTGACCAGACACTCGCCCTGGGGGACATTTTGGTGAAGGGTAGGTTGTGCACTGAATTGTAGGGGTGGTTACACCACCATGAACCTTTACTAAAAATAATTAAATTTACTAATGGGTGAACTTTGCAGTATGTAAATTATCTCAGTAAAACTCTAAAAAATCCTGCCTGGGTATCTATCAATTCAGGCCACCAAGTCAGACTCTCTGGAGGTAGGACTCTGATACTGGTATTTTTAAATAAATAAATAAGCTCCCCCAATTATTTAATATGCAGCCAGGGTGAAGACCCAATGGCCTAAAACCTTGCCTATCTTAGTAGGCCAATCCTCCCTAGAGGGAAGGTCTTCACAAGAAAATATAACTTTGTAACGAGATTTGATTTCTTTGACTCTCACTTAAAGCAATAAAGGTTCATTAAACTTAGATGTAAAGATGGATGATGCATAAAAATGATGATATCCTGTGATTTGCAGCAAAATGAATGAAACTGGAGGACATTATGTGAACTGAAATAAGAGGCAAATACTGCATAGTGTTTTTCATAAGTAGGTGTTAAGAAATATCAGGTTGGACTGTATAATAGTGATTACTAGAGACTGGAAAGGTGGGGGTTGAATAATGGTGCCCAAACATGGTTAGATAAAATTAATAAGGTCTAACCCCTAAAGCTTGGGAAATAATGCCAAGAGTTAATAAATAGGACAGCATCAAATTAAAAAGCTTCTTTGCAGCAAAGAAAACAATTAGGAATGTGAAGAGAGAACCCATAGAACAGGAGAAAATCTTTGCTAATTACTCTTCTGACAGGATTAATATCTAGAATATATAAAGAGCTCAAAAAACTTTACACCAAAAATCAAATAATCCAGTTAATAAATGGGCAAATGAATTAAACAGACCCTTCTTAAAAGAAGAAAAGTAAATGGCCAACAAATATATAAAAAGTTTAACATCATCAGCAATTAGGAAAAGCAAATCAAAAGTACACTAAGATTTCATCTCATTCCAGTCAGAATGAACATCATTAAGAATACAAATAATAATAAATGCTGGAAAGAATGTGGAGAAAAAGGAACACATTTTTCATTGTTGGTGGAATTGTAAATTAGTGCAACCACTATGGAAATCAGTACGGAGGTTCCTCAAAAGACAAAGAATGGAACAACCATATGACTTAGCTATACCACTCCTCAGTATTTGTCCTAAAGAATTAAAGTCAGCATACTACAGTGATACGTGCGTACCCATGTTTGTAGCAACACGATTCACAATAGGAAAACTATGAAACCCACTTGGGTGTCATCAACTGATGAATGGATAAGGAAAATGTGGTATATATACATGATGGAGTTTTATTCACCATAACAAAAAATGAAATGATGTAATTCGTAGGAAAATGGATGGAACTAGAAACCATCATGTTAAATGAAATAAGTCCAACTCAGGAGGCCGAAGTTCATATGTTTTATCTTATATGTGGAAGCTAGAGAGGAAAAACAAAAAGAAAGGTGGGGTCGGATCTCCTAAAAATTAAAGGGAGATCAGTAGAGGAAAGGGACCAAGAAGTGGGAGGTGGGGAGTTAGGGGGGAAGTTCTAAGGAGTGATATCGTCCAAATTATATTGTTATATTGTGTGCATGTGTGATTATGTAACAACAAATTGCATCAATATGTACAATTGTTATGCACCAATAAAAATATAGAAAAAAAATAAGGTCTAGTGTTTTACAGCACAGTGCGATGACTACAGTTCACAATAATTTATTGTGTATTTTATGAAGAAGAGAAGAGCTTGAAGGCACCAAACCACGAAGGAATGATTAGGCAAGGAGTCATTAATTATCCTGATTCAATCAGTATATATTATATACATGTACTGACATATTACATTGTACCCCAAATATACAACAGAAATAATAACTAAGAAAAGGGGAAAAAAAGAAACTTAGAACATCCTAGACTAAAAAAAAATAGATGGCTGATACACGCAGACTTAAGTGCTATGTGGGAAATATAATCACGTACTGAATAACCCCATTCTGATTGGACCACATGTGCAACAATGGTCCCATAATATTTTATTGCCTAGAGACATTGTAGCCATCTTCGTCGGCGAAAGCACAAACGACCCTGAAGTTGGTACACTCTATGATGTTCTCATATTGATGAAATTGACTAATGAGGAATTTCTGATAAGGTATCCCTAGCATTAACTGATGTGTGGCTCTGTAGGTAAATGATGAGTTTTGGTATCTGGAGGGAAAACCTAAGCTTTTGCATGTCTGGTGATTTTCTATACACTTAATAAGGGCCAGGATGAGGGTAAGAGGTGAGACACTCACCTAGGGTACAAAATAGAAGTGTGTGCCAAAACTTTCACACTCAAGATAAATATTATTGTTGTGCAACCGAAATTAATGATGAACAAAATATCAGCTTATTAAATCAAGGTAGAATCCTTCTAGTCTCCTGGATGAGGCATGATTGTCTGTTTATCTTCCTAAGAGTCAGGGCCACATCCAGCTGGTTCTCTGAGGGCCTGATGACTGGGCCTGAGAGAGTAGGACCCACACCCACAGCTTGCTGCTGCTGTTGTACCTTCAAGGTGCAAGATGTTCTGTTGTCCCTCTTGTTGGATGAGATGGATGTGGGGACCTGTGCATTCTTAAAACACCACAAGTATGCATTGATCTCTGTCTGGACAGGTGAGAAATAACTCCTAACTCCCCCTTTTTCTATGGAGCATGGGAAAGTGGGCATGGCCTTCAGGGTTGTTTGTGCTTTTATCCATATTCCATAGCCTAGCTCTCTAAGTATGGACCCCTCACTTGATCTCTAAATCTGAAATTGAGATTCTAGATCTAGTCTTTCTTGATCTAGATTTTTGAATCTCTAATCTGATAGATTCATGAATTCAATCAGGGAATGATTCAGGTTTTATGGAATCTGATTCTTATCTCATTTGGGGGGCTTTCCTTGAGAAAATGAAAATGCATTTATAAAAAAATGAAATTTAACACTTTGGAACAGGGTCCTTGCAAGTGAAGAGCACTTACGTTTCATTAATTTCATGGTGAAATTACCTCCAGTCTCACCTCAGTATTTCATTTCCATTACGCCTTTGCAGGATTTCTTTCTGCAACTTACCAGCTACTTCTGCCCACAAACTTCCCGCCTAGGTCAAGTCTTATCTTCCAATTTTATGCTTTCAAAAGTCTCAGCATTTTTTTGCTTTGTGAAGTAGTGAAATGCTTAAGAAAATTAGTTCTAGCATCAGACTCGGATTTTTTTCCCCGATTCTGCCACACTAGTTGTGTGTCTCGGGCAAGTTGGTCTTTATGACTCATTTCCTTCTCTGTTCTTACCTCCTAGGTTTTTTTTGGGGGGTGGGGTGGGGGGTGGGGGGGCAGGGGCAGAAGGACCAAATGAGATCATGTATCTTTGTGATTTAGCACAATTGGAAAAATGTTGAATTGTTGTTTCTTTTTCTTTACCTTTTTTAAAATCCCATGGTGTTGGGCATCAAACCTGGGGCCTCATGCCTGAAAGGCAAGTGATCTACCAATTGAGCTACATTCCCAGATCTAGAATATTGGATAGTGTGAAGAATTTGCAGGATGTTTGGAAAAGCAGATGCTGAAAATTGGCAGGAACTAGGAAAGGCTAGCCATCATAAATAACCTGATCAGGACCTTCTATCGCTGCTATTAGACCCAGATACTACTTCAGATTCTGCCGTTGCTGCACCCTAATATACCCCATCCTTTCTTTCTGGGATCTCTTACTTAATATTCAACATCACTGGTCATCCTGTCTAATTGAGTCCAAATTTAGGGAGAGGATCTGTCTGCTTTATCTTCCATAGTAGAATTTGGAGTCTCTTAAAATTAAGTAGTCCACCCAATAGGATGTTGGGGAACAGAAATCTCCCAAACTATCACTGTTATTTATTGTGATTCCTTTTGTATGTTCACTAATGTCTAATAGAACTGAGCTGCAATACGTTATCCTGCCAGTAGGTGCCACCTTTTAACAAGAGTATGTATCTTCCCCTATAACCCTGGCCTTCAAAAAGTAACCTGGTATGTATGGAGCATTGTGATATTTTTTCCACTGAAATCAAACTGTGATGGTCAATTCTTAGTCACAGAAAAATGGATTCAGTTCTCTCAGCTGAAAGCTTGCTCTCTGTGAGTTTATGTTACTTTTTGGGACCTGTTTCTGCTTACTTGACAATGAATATGAATAACTGGTAAATTAAATGGAATGGAAAAATGAATAACTAGCTTATTAGGCTTCTTTATTAATTTTTTATGATGTAATTTAAGGATTGAAATATTGTATTGCTTTTATGTAAAACATCTCTATTTTCTGAATTATTTTTCTAGAACATTATTGAAATAGATCATTGAAACATGGGCATCTCCCAAAGGCATGGCTTGGTGTTGTTCTAAGAGCATGTTAGACCATAGGTTCCCCAAGGGTAGGCATTCTGCCTGTTATTTATCAATGCATTCTCAGTACAGTTCTTGACATAAAGCAGTATGCTCATCATTCTTCCTCCAGAAAATTGAGCCTGATTCCCAAACAGCAGCAGGAGAATAGCAATGGCTCTCTTATATCCATCCTCAGTACCAGGAAAAGCAAGGTAAGCTGCATTCTGCAAGACATGAGCAATGAAGGACAGTGTGCATGCTCCTGATGGGCCAATAGCTGTGCAGAAATTGTTGATTAGAAAAATGTATTAATTAGATTAAGATTAAATTTATATTCCCTAAAATGAATACTTATTTATAACCCATAGAAACAAAATCTTGATGAAAATCTATTAGCATATGAAAGTATATTTGCTTTACTACAAAGGGAAAAGTTTGTCTTAATTTTTTTTTCTTCTGAAGAAGAAATGTAACTTTAAGTTTTATAATATTTCTCTCTGGCTGTCTGCTTTGCTTATATACAGAACACATTTCAGTTTGATTTAATTTACAAGTAGTAACTGGTAGACGGGACTGGAATGGCCTGACTCCTGCAAGGAAGGCCTACAATCCAGCTCTAGTTGATTTATAATCAAGACACTGCAGTATGTGAAGATTTCAATACATTATGGTTGCCTTGAGTAGTCAAGGGGTCAGCTTTTTTCTGCTTTTTGAGAATTAAATTTTACCTCTGACTCTTTTTTTTTGTACCAGGGATTGAACCCAGGGGCACTTAACTACTCAGCCACATCCCCAGTCCCTTTTTATATTTAGATATGGGGTCTTTCTAAGTTGCTTAGGGCCTTGCTAAATTGCTGAGCCTGGCTTTGAACTCATGATCCTCCTGCCTCAGCCTCGGAGCCACTAGGATTCCAGGCATGCCCCACCATGCCCAGTTTATACCTCTAACTTTTGAAAGTTTTGCATGGAAAACATTTTTTCCCCCCAGCACTGGGGATTGAACCAGGGCTTTGAACAGGCTAGGGAAGTGCTCTACCACTGAGTTACCTCCCCAGCTCATTTTATTTTTAAATTATTTTAATTTTGAGACAGTGACTCACTAAATTGCTAAGGCTGGCTTTGAACTTGTGATCCTCCTGCCTCAGCCTCACAAGTAACTGGGATTATGGGTGTACACCACTGTACCTGGCTTTGAGTGGAAAACTTTGCATGTACAATAAACAGTGAAGATTCACCTTGCATCTATAGAGTTTGCTGCTGGAAATATATAGAATTTACAACCAAATTAAGCTGTTTCATATTTGATAAAAATGATTTTGTGTACCACCGCAGACAGCTTGAGAATGGAAGCACTTTTTGTAAATAAAGATATTTTTAATAGCCAAACTGATATTTTAGATGCTATTTTCTTATTCCAACCAGGATTTGTAACATCCCTACCGACATTCTGCACTTTTTTTTTTGTTGTTGTTGTTGTTCTTGTTGTTCCAGAGATTGAACTCAGGGGTGCTTAACCACGGATCCACACCCCCAACCGTTTTTATGTTTCATTTAGAGACAGGATCTCACTGAGTTGCTTAGGGTCTTGCTAAGTTGCTGAGGCTGCATTTGAACTTGCAATCCTGCCTCAGCTTCTTGATCTGGGGATTACAGGTGTGCACCACCATGCTTGGCTGACATTCTTTACCTCTTAATGTAAACCATCTCACACTCATTCTCACAGAGGCCCCTAGTCTCATACTGTAAGCTGAAGCTTACAGGCCAATTCCCACTTCCCTCTGCATTTCTAGTATAACTCCTCAAACTAGAGGAGTTCATCAGTTGCTGTTGCTGTCTGTATTGAACAAAACTCTGCTTTCCCCTGTGGACCCATCAGTCTTCCTTTAAGAAGGGTCTTCACCTTGTCCTTGAGAAGCAGGTGGCACAGAAGCATGTGCTGGAGCCAGGGTGTGTGTGTGTGTGTGTGTGTGTGCACTGTGGCTCTGTGATCTTGGGTGAGGCAGTCAGCTTCTTATCTCAGTTTGGGAAAATACAGTTGCCTGGGAGATATGATACATTCTTGTGATTGTGTTTCCAAGTCTATGTAATGCTAGCATATTATCTCCTGTATTTATTTGTATTTGGTGAGGGAGGGCTAGTTAAAAAGCAAAGAGTCTTCCTCTTCCCTTCTTTGTTGTATTTTAAGTCTCTTGGCTTTAAATACTGATGGTTTCCAAATTTATATTTCTAACACAGACCTCTCTCACCATCTCCAGACTTAACTTCCCAATGCCCTGTCCAACATTTCCATCTGATGCCTGACCTCAGACCTCCCATGGCCACACCATATCACCAATGCAAGTATCTTGTTTCACCCACCATCTTTCCCATCACAGATACTAGAAACTCTGTCCTTCAGTTGCATTTTGAAAGCTCTTTTCCTTCATTGTATGCCACATCTAGTCCCTCAAGAAATCCTGCTGGTTGTACCTTAAAAGCTATCTTTGGCCTGACCACTTTTCACTTCTCCACTGCCGCCACTCTAAGTCATCTCCGGTCTGGTTTACTGGTCTCCCTGCGTTTAGCCTCAAGTATTTTCTTTTTCTTTCTTTCTTATTTTTAAAAATATTTTTTTAGTTGTCGATGGATACGATATCTTTATTTATTTATTTTTATGTGGTGCTGAGGATCGAACCCAGTGCCTCACGCATGCGAGGCAAGTGCTCTATCACTGAGCTACAATCCTAGCCCTTGAGTATATTCTTAACACAGAATCCAGAGTGGTCTTTTAAAAAAGCAAATCAGATTGTATCTCTCTTGTGCTATATCATTCTTCCATTCAGGATCTTTGCACTGGTCATTCATTCCCTTTGCTCCATTCCCTTTCAAAAACTTTTGCTCCAACTCAGGATTTCTCACAAGTGTTGGCCTCCTTGCTTCTGCTTCTTTCTGGCCTCTGAGGTTACCTAACAGCTTGCTTGTGGGGGTGACGTTCCAGAGTGTGAGAAAGGAAAATTTACTTGTGTTCCCTTAGCCTGGCTATATCATTTGTCTGGAAAGTTCCTCACTAAGATATCTTTGTGGTGCAAGCCCGCTTTTCCTTCAAACTTTTGCTCAAAAATTTTCAAGGAGGCCTGCCTGAGTCAGATGGGGTTAGAAAGCCATTCAATTGTCAGGAACTACCAGTAATTCGGTTGTACAATTGCGTGTAAATCACTTGGTTCTTCTAGCCCCAATTAATATATCTTTTGGCACACACAGTATTTTTTTTTGCAAATAGAGTTTTCTGAGAGGGACTTGCTGGTGGGGGTTTCTGTGAGTTGCAGCCATCTGTTTCATCATAATTCAAGGGACAAATATCTAGACAACCATATAACATCCATGCACTCCTCTGGCAGCTGCTTGGGTCATCACAACACCCCTGTCCCTGAGCTTCCCACCTTGGTAAACAGCGTGTGAGGGAGTTGGGGCATGGAGGTTAATGGATGAGGGGAGTGTGACTTTGTAAAGCTGCCCCCAAAGTGAGCTTTGATCTATTCTTATAGCAGAGTCTTACTTTTCCCTTCTTTCCTTTCCTCCTCCCTCTCCCCCATCTCCCTTTATTGTTCCTGCCCTACTTTCTTTCCTTTCATTTCCTATTTTTTCCTTTCCTCTTCCTCCCCCCCCCCACCTTTCTATCTTGTCCTGGGGATTGTACCCAGGGCACTCTATCACTGACTATATTCCCAGTTCTTTTTTGTAATTTTTATTTTGAGGCATGGTCTCACTAAGTTGCCTAAGCTGGCCTTGAACTCACAGCCCTCCTGCCTCAACCTTCCGAGTAGCTGGGATTATAGGCATGCACCTACATCTGGCCTATAGCAAAGTATTTCTCCCCCAGAAAGATAGCTCTCTGCCATCTCTCATGCTACACCAGCAGGAAGGACTCTGATTGTTGAAGACAGGTTGGAACCTGACTTATAGGCACATGTCCTTAACCACTCTTGTCCTTTTGCTCCTTAGCTAGGAGCTCTAAGGAGGTCTGTCTTAGTAGTTTGGCATACAGGAAACATCTTTATGGGGGTGGAATAGTACAAGAGGGGGGAGTTGTATCTTTCACAGTATTCACAGGGCCTCCTTGAGATAGAGCTGAATGAACATGCTCAAGGACCCTTTCATTCTTATTTCTTTACTTAATTCTCTTTCCAGGGGCAACATCTGCCTTTCTCATTCACGGATGTCGAGGGTGCCTCCATTAACAGTTATCTTTCCCTGTGCCCCATGATGGCAAGGCGGGCTCATCTCTAGGCTGTTTTCTCCACCAGGTGGATGGGAGAGGTCTGGAGGTGGTGTTACCAAAGGACTTGGCACCTAATCCTAAGACCCCCATGAGGAATTTTTTTGAGAAGAAGGGATGGATATATTATCAGTCAGAGTTGCTAATTCTAAGGAGGCTGTGGATTTCTTTTTCTCTAGGCCCTGGCCAATAATATTATAAGTAATATTATTCATTAGGAATGTGCACTCTCATCTGAAAGCTGGAAGAAGGATGTGGGAATTCCTGGTGGAGACTGTTCTCTGCTGTCTTTGTTTTTTGTTTTTGTTTTTGGACTTCAGGGTCTCAAGGTTGCGAGAGCAGGATTATCCATTTATGGCACTTATGCTCTGAAAAACAGGAGAAAAGCAGCTTTTCTCTTCTGAGGTGGCAGTTAAAAAAAAAAAAAGTAAATTGTGAAATAACCCAACGAAGGAAGTGGCCTTGGTCTGACTGATGTCTGAACCCTCTTTCCTTGCTCACAAAACATGGTGAGCCCAGGGTCAGGGCTAAGGATGACTTTTGACTTGATGGTGCAGTTGCCAAATATTTTGTACGGGTCGCGGGGTGTGCCTGGTGCAGCTCTCAAAGGTTCCTGACCCACCCAATTCCATTCCTCGCTGTTGCTAAACAGTCCTAGAGAAAACACGGAGTATGAGAATGATCAACCTGAGTAGTGGAACAGTGGACAGAGCTGTGAGCTGGTATTGTTTAGATGTTTTTCCATCCCATGGTTCTGTTTGAAGCTTTTTGATTATTCTAGCTCTTATTGGTCTTTCTAATGAAATTTTATTAGCCCATACTTTAAAATTTCATTTTATTTTTAGATCATGAAATTATTATTATTTTTTGTAGGTGTGTATGTGTGAAAATTTACACCAAGAAAATAAGAAGCAAAAGTCTGCCTTCCTTGTTCCTTCTCTCTCCTGGCATCATTCTGTTGGATGGTCCATTACTCAATGAAATGAACTGCCCCATGGGACAGGCCTCATGAGTGGTGTGGAAGGGGTTTTGAGAGGTTTGAATCCTCTGAGTCAGTTTGGGATAGGAGGGCTTTGAGCTGGACCTTCACAGGACTTCTGAGGTCCTGAGGAAGTGAATGAGGAGGGTCTGTGCAGAAAAGGGAGTATCAGAAGCAAAATCACAGAGGTGAGAAAGATATAAGGTTGACTTAAGCAATGATGAGTGGCTGAGAGGCTGGGATGGTGAACTGGGCCAGGCAGGAGTCTCAAAGAGTTTGAGCTGTTAGCACACAGGCAGTAAGAGCTGGTTAGAGTAGGGGGCTGGTCATTTCCTGGGTGGTTGATGGTCTCCAAAGTTCCTGCCCTTCCTGTTTACATATATTACCCTTTCCCTTAAGAACTGGAGTCTCTCCTTTCCCCTTTCCCTTAATTCTGGTCTGGCTTCAGGGACTTTCTTGACTGTTGCAGAAATGACATTCTGAGCCAGGAATGGTGATGCACTCCTGTAATCCCGGAGGCTCAGGAGGCTGAGGCAGGAGGATCATCAGTTCAACGCCAGCCTCAGCAACTTAGTTAGGCCCTAAGCAACTCAGTGAGATACTGTCTCTAAATAAAATACAAAAAGGGCTGGGGATGTGTGACTCAGTGGTTAAGTGTCCCTGGTGGTTCAATGCCTAGTACCAAAATTTTAAAAAAAAGAAAGAAAATGAAATTTGGAGATTTCTCAGGCTAGGTGATGAGAAGTCTTGCAGCTTCCTCCTGGCTCAATCTTGGGCTGCTCCTTCTTAAAACCCAGATGCCATGTGAGAAGTTCAGGACACACAGAGGGGACTCTTTTTTGGCACTTGGGTTGACAGCTTCAGCTGAGCACTTCCATAGGATCAGAGCAGAAAGGACAAAAATGGGATCCTTGATTACATACCTAACTTGCTGAATCAATCCAACTCTAACTTTCAGTTATAGGAGCCAGTAAATTAGTTTTATTGTTCTTAGCCAGTGTGGGCTTATTTTTCTGTTTCTTGCAACTGAATGCATTCTAAATGATAAATAGAAGTATTGTGTGATTAAATAGTTCCGGTTTTCACTTTTCTTTTCTTCTCTGCTGTGCTAGGGGTGGAACCAGGGCCTCACACTCACTAGCCAAGCACTCCACCACTCTTAACTATGTGATCAAGGGAGCCTCTGAACTGATTTCCTTATCTATATTTGAAGGATTTTTTTTTTTTTTTTTTTTTTTTTTTTGTGGCTGATCTTATTCTAAAGTGGAGTCCCTAATTCTTTTGCTCCAAATGAAAGTATTTTCTTCTCCTGGACCTTGTTCTATGCACATTGAGGTTTCTCTCCTTGAACTGTCAACTACCTACACAACATTTTAGATCCATTTCCTTTCCATTTGCTTTGTACATTAAAGCCAGCCCGTCCTTCATTTTATGTATAGTACTTGTGATAATGTTGTCAAGTGTGAACCTTTTCTCTATAATGCCCCTTTCACTAAAAAACTTAGCCGGGGGGGACGGGGGTGTGTGGTCCTTGTTGGAAAATGCAAGTATCTAGTCATAGGAAATGTTTTTAGGAAATGCCCGGACTCACACACTGCCAATGAAGCAAGTAAATTAGCTCTTAGTTAAAACATCAGCATTGATAAGAATTTGGATGGAATGAATATTTCAGGGATTTTTAAGGAGATAGTTGGGAATTTTCTTAATTCTGGAACATAATGATTCAAAAGGTGTGTTGATTTTCTGAAATAAAACAAATCTCATGTCAGCTGGGATCATTAACCTAGAGTCAATAATGTCTTGGGCTCTAAGAATCTCCGAAGTCGCCATCCTCTTGGTCACACCTGGAGGGAAGACCCTCATTCTTTCATTCTCATGGTATTGTGATGGCAGGGTGCGAGGTCATGCCTAGTTAGGAAGCTCTAGTTTAGAGACATAAGCCTCATAAATACAGATGCCAAGCCAAATACACCTGTCTGTACCCATCCTGCCACAGGGGTGCCTCTGCATCTAACCCTCAAGTTAAGGGGACCAGAACAGCACCTACCTTGGTACTTTACTCCTGTAAATATAGTCCAGCCCAGTCTGAGAGCATGTAGGAGTAGGAGACCTGAGTTCCAGGGAATCTTTGACGTTTAACTCTTTGACCTTGGGAGAGTCATTGAAGACACAGTTTTCACAAGTATAAAATGACCCCCACTCATAATGCTATGGAAGCAAATCAGGCAATGAAACAGGTCTTTGAAGACAGAGAAGCCCTAGGTCTGTAGGTCTCAACCTCTTTGTGATCTCAGACATTTTCAAAGACAGGCATTTTGGGTGGAATCCTTAAATCCATTAAAGGTGAACACCAGTTAAAAAGAAAGCCAGGTTTGGCAAATTGCCTTGAAGTAGTTCTCTCTCTAAATCATAAGCGCAGAGGCCTATTGTCTTCTATTAGCCCCAGTAACTTTTGAAGGGAAAAGAATGAAAGAGTAAATAGTAATAATATATAGTCAGAGAAGAGCAACTGGAGGAGAAGCCCCCTGTGGTTGCTCTGCAAACTTGTCCATGCAGCATGCTGGGGACACAGCAATTATTTGGTTAATTTGATGGTTATAGACAGACATAGATAATTGCAAGGGGAAATATTAGCTCTGGGACATGATTTGTCCAGATGGACTGTCTAGAATGTTCTAATCATAAAGCTAACTAGCAAACCTTCATGTCACTAGTCTAGAGAGTTGTGGCTGGTTTTATGTCACTGAGAGCAATCTTTAGAAACATATAGTAAAACTCTTTTTTTTTTTTACAGTCTTCCTTAGCGAGCTCTATTTAGAGAGAATGTTACATAAAATTTCTAGGCCCTCATTGTATTTCCATCTGAGGGTGCATACTCATTTAGTTATGGATTATTTAGCCCTACCACATATGTCCATACATTTAGTTATGGATTATTTAGCCCTACCACGTATTTCAAACTCTCATTTCCCCTGTTTCATTCATTAGTGATGGGATGAAGATAATGGCCTACAATCATAGTCTTCATAAAAAAGAAAAAAGGAAATTGGTTGGTTCCTCTTTTATTTATTCATCTTCTCTGACTTCCTAAATTTCCCAAATTGCCTTCTGGGTTGTGTGCCCACCAGGGTGGTTAGCATTCTATTGATGTGGGAGTCCATTTCCTGCTCGCTGGGTCTTCTAACTGGAGTGCCACGTTGCTTTCTTTAAATTAAACCTCTCAGAACAGCCCAGCTCAGAGTTAGAGTAGTTGTACTTTCCGACCGACTTTCATTCGATGTAGATTCACTGCAGTTCCCTGTTCTCTGGCGTTAAAATGGCGGCCTATTATCCTAAGGGTCGGAGGAAAGCACAGTAGAAAGCAAAAACATAAAGTAACTCTGCAGTGTATTGTTCTCGGGGCAAAAGGGTTTCAAATCTAACAGCACAACAAAAGAGGGAAGAGAAAGTGCTTTTTGTTGCCTTGGAGAAAAAAACTCCCTCTTTGCCACCCCTCCCCTGCCTTCTTGGAAAGGATGAAGGACTTTTTACAAGGTTGAAAAGAGGAGCAAGGAAATATGGTTCCATTCCCATGTCGGGACCTGCTATTTCCTGGTGGGTACAGAAGGGCACTTGCACATGTTCAGTCAATTATAGGAAAGAGGCATTTACTAGCAAAAGCAGGGCATGCTTGGAACAAGGTATAAGGTCTTTCTTTCCCTTCAAACCTAAAATGACAGTGTGGTAGAGGGGAGTTTGTTCATTCTGTTCTAATTTTTACTGCATTCTTGCTTTAAATCACCCTCCCTTGATGGTAAATGCCTTCCTAGTACAAAGAGTGCTTAATACACTTGGCATTAGAAAAACTGTAGCTTTCAGATTTGTGGGGAGATCTGGGATTTAAATTTAAATTCAGGTAATTAGAAAAAAGACCATTAATATGGTTCACACGAATCAGTTTGTTTTTTCACAGCACAGGGGTTCTTTAACCTTACACACACCAGAATCACCTGGAGGGCTTCAACCACAAAGGGGAGGGGATATTAGTGTTTATGTCATAAATCAGTGGTTCTCAAACTTTGGTGTGCATTATAAACACCAGGAAGGGCTGGCTCGGTGGTGCACACCTGTAATCCCAGTGGCAGAGGCAGGAGGATTTCGAGTTCAAAGCTAATCTCAGCAAAAGTGAGGCACTTAGCAACTCAGTGAGACTTTGTCTCTAAAGAAGATACAAAATAGGGCTGGGTTTGTCTGTTCCTCCCATGCTCCTCCTCCCTATCCCACTATGAATCAGCCTCTTTATATCAAAGAAAACATTCGGCATTTGATTTTTTGGGATTGGCTAACTTCACTTAGCATTGTTTTCTCTAACTCCATTCATTTACCTGCAAATGCCATGATTTTATTCTCTAGAGGGGTTGGAAGGGATGGGAGGGGGCATGGGGTTATTAATGATGATGGAATGTGATGATCATTACTATCCAAAGCATAGGTATGAAGACACAAATTGGTGTGAATATACCGTGTATACAACCAGGGATATGAAAAATTGTGCTCTATATGTGTAGTAAGAATTGTAATGCATTCTACTATTATATATAAATAAAAAAATAAAATTTCAAGAGATGCATATATTAAAAAAAAAAAACCAAACAGGGCTGAGGATATGGCTCAGTGGTCAAGTGCCCCTGAGTTCAAGCCCTGCTACCAAAAAAAAAAAAAAAAGAAAGAAAGAAAGAAAAAGAAACATCAGGAAGGGCTGTTAAACCACACCGTGCTGAGTCCCACCCTGTTTCAGTAGGGCTGGGGCATACCTGAGAATCTGCATTTCCAACATGTTCCTAGGTGATGCGGATGCTCCTTATTGGCTTTTGAACCACACTTTGGAAACTACTGGAAGAAAAGGGATAGTTCAAATCTTGGAAACCCTGCTCTGACTTGTGTCAAGTTGGAAACAGTAAATGTGGAGAATTTAGCCAACTGCTTGCTAGTAGGACTTAAGAAGACTGGTGTGTGGGGCTGGGGATGTGGCTGAAGCGGTAGCGCGCTCGCCTGGCATGCGTGCGGCCCGGGTTCGGTCCTCAGCACTACATACAAAGATGTTGTGTCCGCTGAAAACTAAAAAATAAATGTTAAAAACTTCTCTCTCAAAAAAAAAAAAAAAAAAAAAAGACTGGTGTGTGCTGATTGAGTTGATGAACTCAATTCACATCTGGGTTCTAATTGTTAAAGTCAGTGTGAGGGGCGGGGGTTGTAGCTCAGTGATAGAGCACTTGTCTAGCACATATGAGACACTGGGTTTGATCCTCAGCACCACATATAAATGAATAAATAAATAAAGGTATCGTTTCCATCAACAACTAAAAAGTTTTTTTAAAAAAGTTAATGTGAGAAAAAAAAATTGTTTATATACCCCCAGGCAAGAGATAGGAAGGAAATGATATTTAGAGGTTTTGAAATGGTAAAGGTACAATATTAACACAGTAGTTCCAAATAGGCCCTGTGCAATAAAATAATTTCTCTTTCCCTCTTTTTCCCTTCATAATTCTGAGTAATTTAAATCTACAAAGAAAATATTTATAAGGAGGGCTGAATTGAGAATATATTAGACTCTGTGATGCTTCTAAGGTAAGCCTTGGCGTATTTTGTTCCTGAAATGCCTCTTTAGTTAATAGAAAAATCACTTTAAATCAGGTCTCTTGCGTTTTGAGATCTTTGCCTCTGGCTGAATGTGTCATTAGTGGGTAGGATCTAGCCTTACATAAATGCAAACCTTAGTGTTACCATTGGATGAAAGGGGAGGAAGAGGACTTAGAGGTCATCTCTTTTCAATCTGTTTCTACAGAGAAGCAGACTCAATCCCAAGTGTTTAAAAGAGGTGACTCTGAGGCAAACTGCACAGTCCTAATGTGGCCAGCTGGTGGTGGGTCTGGGCAGAGGCAGAACCACACTATGGAGGGCCAGTGTGTCCTGTTGCCTTGTTGGGTTGTCCCCACATTGATGCGTGGACATGGCCTGTGTGCCCTGGTGTGTGGAAACAGGGCATTCAGGTAGAAGAGGAAACACGGTTGGATCTGGCAGCTGAAACCTGCAACACCATCCTTCTGATTGCATGGAGTTTGTAGTCTCAGTGGGAGGCCAGCCAATTTGCTGTCTGCTGCTGAGTGTGGGCGAGGAAGTGGGAGGAAAGAACTGGGTGATGAGAGAGTAGGAGGACAAAGAGAATCGGTGCAGGGTGGAAAATGTGTCGAAGGGTCTGAGGAAAAGGCGAGTGAGGACCAATTTAAAATATTCACTTAAAGGACCCCACCCCCCCCATCTTAAAATATTCAACTTAGAGGATCCTGGTGTTCTGTGGTCCTAAATCCATGGCACACAGTGTCATCCATATGTTGTCACTTCATCTCCCACTGAGGGCATCTGCTTTCTTTGTCTTTCACCCTGGGGATAGGAGTAGCTTCCTTTTATCTCTCAGTTCCCTCTTCATCTGTGGGAGGGATTCCCTTCTTTAGGCTCTTTGTATCATAGAATCTGCAAATTGATATATGTTTAAGTAACATAATAATGAAAATAATTTAAATCAGCTTTGGGATCTATATGAAAGTAGTTTCTGTCTATTGGTTGGATCTTGGCTGATACCAGCTAGAATTATTATTTCTAAAGAACTTATGAGGCAACTGAGGCTTATGTAAGTTAAATAGCTTGTCCAAGGTCATCACAACTAGCAAATGATGAAATCACTATTCAAAATATGAGACCGCAAAGCCCATATTCTCAATATACTGCTATGCGGCCTCTCAGGATGAGTATGGGATAATTCAGAGAAAGGAAGAAAAATATTTTCATGCATGAAACAGTGGTAATGAAAATAGTGGTGTGAAAAGGTTACTTTGACCTCAAGTAATCCCTGGTAGGGTGCCTGGTGTTCCGTGGTCTTAAATCTTGGGGAATTAATTCAACTCAGACACTGATGCTTGTCTTTTATTATTCCTCATTTTCTTGTTCAATCACAAGGGGTTACTTTTTCCACTCATCTAGCTGTAGTTTGTGAAAATGTGTCCTGAGCTTTGTGTTGGAACTCAGGTTGCTATAGAAACCTTTGACTGGAGGCAAATTGATCATGAAGGTTTATTAATGAGAATTTCCTTGTACTACCTCTGGGTTCAGTCTGTGTGAGAATTCAAGAAAGACTCATTAGTGTTTTATTTTAGTCAGGGTTCTCTAGAGAGACAGAATCAAGAGGATGTATGTGTCTGTGTGTGCATGTACACACACACTTAATATTTGAAAGATAGAGGGCAGTGGTTCTCAAGGAGTGGCCCCTGGAGCAGCAATACCAGTATCAGGGAATTGTTAGAAATGAAAATTTTGGGGCCTCATCCCAGATCTACTGAATTAGGAATTCTGGAGATGGGACCTAGAACTCTTGTGTTTGTTTTTCTGATCCTAAGGATTGAACCCAGGCCTCAAGCTTGCTAGGCTAGTGCTCTTAGCACTGAGCTACATCTCCAGCTTGCCTCCCCCTTTTAAAATTTTATTTTGAAATAAGGTTTTGCTAAGTTGTACATCTCTCATCAATTTAATGTCGGTAACTTGAACTTATGAGTCTCTTGCCTCAGCCTCCTGAGTTCTGGGATTACAGGGATGCGCTACCATAGCTGGCTCAGAACTCTGTTTTAACAAGTCCTCCCAGCTGACTCTGATGCATGCTCAAACTTGAAACCAGTGATCTAGACTATAACAGTGTTTGTCAAACTGGGATCCATGGAGCCCTTATGGTTTAGCAAATGTATTCTTAGGGATATGAGATTTTGTTAGAAAAATAAAAAATAAAATGTTTTATTTTGATGAAATTTCAAAAAATCTAATATAAATATATTCTAGATACTCTGAGTTGTCAATCTATAAACAAGTACTGCCTGATTCCTTTGTCCATAGTTCATGTGTATATTTGTTTTTATATTAATGTAGAATAGAATTACTTTGCCATGCATTAATGAGATAGATGCATTTGTGTCAAGTAAATGATGCTGTTGTGGGAGTTTGAACACAGAAAAATGATGGAGAATTGAAGTGTCATTAGTATGACATTATACGCAAGTCACACTCAAGGGACCCATGTCACATCTGCCAATAATTCTGCAAGCATGGTTCAGTTTCAGCAAACAGCATCATTTCTCATCAATTTAATGTTGGTAACTTGATTTTTATTTGTTTAATAGGTTTGAATATGTTTAATCTATAAGTTAATTTTGACTTTTTAGTTACCTGTATATATAAACCTAAGGACTTTAAAGTGAAATTTACATTTGCATGTAGATTAATATAATAATGAAAATATTAGGGGGTCTATACAAATTTGTTTCTTTTGAAAGGAATCTGTGGTTTTTTTCCTATTAGTAAGAACAGGTTAATTAATGCAGCAATTAAAAAAAAGTTAATTAACAGAAGTTGTTAATTCACTCAGACACCCAAGCTGACGTGTCATTTTGGCTTGTGGATTCTTTTAAAAAATATTTTACTGAGGTAGTTCTGGTGAGTGAGGGCATGTGGTTGCTTTCGGATTTCGGACAGCCCTGGGCACTGCGAGCTGAAGGGCCCAGCACGGGGGAACTGGCGCTGGCAAAGGAGAGTTAGAAAGCACTTTCAGTTATCATGGTCCCCTGAGAACTGTGTGGATTTCAAGAAATCCTTCAGGATTTGCTTTGGTGGAAATCGAAGATCCTAGAGATACAGAAGATGCAGTACAATAACTCTATTTCATTTTTTTTTTTTAATGTGGTGCTGAGAATCGAACCCAGTGCCTCACGCATGGTAGGCAAGCGCGCTACCACTTGGACCACATCTCCAGCCCGGAGACCTTGTTTTGATAGACGACCTGCCTTCGTCCCTTTGATCCCAATGATAGATGCTATGAGTGTGGGGAGA
Organism: Callospermophilus lateralis; assembly: GCF_048772815.1. Classification (NCBI taxonomy): domain Eukaryota; kingdom Metazoa; phylum Chordata; class Mammalia; order Rodentia; family Sciuridae; genus Callospermophilus; species Callospermophilus lateralis. The sequence goes on along the minus strand of NC_135313.1, from coordinate 58,682,440 downwards.
AGGGACACTCGGTTGAGATTGCCCTCACTGTTGCTGATGAAGAAGAAGCAGTCCACTTCTCGATCGCTCACTCCACTCAGAGGAAGGCCATGTTCTGGCCCACTCAGCAGGAGCAGGGACGCGGGACAAGATCAGCATGTCCTTGCCGTCATCTGTGTCTCTTCCTAGATCAAGATCAGGTGCACTCAGAAGATCTAGGTCTGGTTCTATGAAAGGATTGAGGTCAAGATCCAGATCCAGGGCTCCATCACCACCGGGAAGCAGCTGATCAAAGTCCAGATCTCCATCTCTAAAAAGAAGTCATCCCCCATCAGAAAGTCCAGCAGAAGTGGGAGACAATGGGACCAAAGTTCTCAAGTTCACCCTTCAGGAAAAAGTTGTTTCGTTTACAGTATTATGAGAGATTGGTGAGGTCTGTGAAAAGTAAGCTAGGAAGGATATTTCAACCAGCTGGTCAAATAGATCTGAATCATGACTTTGTAAATTGACAGCAGTAAGATAACATGTTTTTTGTTAGATGTATTAACATTTTATGGCCTGGAAATGCGTTTTTATTGGGCACATTTAAATAAAATGCTTCTAACTAAAATATTTTATTGATATATAATTTATATACCATCAAATAGCCATTTTAAAGTATATAATAGGTTTTAGTATGTTTACATAGTTGTGCAGATGAATCTATCACCGCTATCTAATACTACAACATTTTCATCACCCCAAAAAGAAATTTTGTAGCTACTAACAGTTACTCCTCACTTTCCCTACTTCCTAGTCCCCAGCAACCACTAATTGCTTTCTGTCTGTATGGATTTACCTGTTCTGAGTATTTCATATATGTAGTCATACAATATGAAACCTTTTGTGTCTGGCTTCTTTCACCTAGCATACTGTTTTCAAGGCTCATCCATGTTGCAGTGTTTATTAGAACTGCATTCTTTTTTTTTTTTGTGTGTGTGTGTGTGTGCTGGGAATGGAACCCACGGTGCTTAATTACTGAGCCCACATCCCCAGCCCTTTTTTATTATATTTTTATTTAGAGACAGGATCTTGCTAAATTGCTTAGGGCTCACTAAGTTGCTGAGGCTGGCTTTGAACTTGTGATCCTCCTGCCTCAGCTTCTTGAGCTGTTGGGATTACAGGTATGCACCACCACACCAGGTAGAACTGCGTTCTTTTTTATTGTTGAATAATATTCCATTGTATGGATACACAACATTTGTTTATTCATGTATTAATTGCTAGGTATTTGGGTTGTTTTTACCTCTAGGGAATTGTGAATAATGCTGCTGTAAACATTCATGTATAAGTTTTGTGTGAATTTATGTTTTTAATTTTCTTTAGTGCAAATATGCATAGGAGTGAAATTGCCAAGTCATAAGATAACCTATGTTTAACATTTTTAATTTTGTTTTAGTTGTAGTTGGACACCATACCTTTATTTTATTTATTTATTTATTTTTATGTGGTGCTGAGTATTGAACCCAGTGCCTCACATGTGCTAGGAGAGCACTCTACTGCTGAGCCACAACCCCAGCTCTATGTTTAATTTTTTGAGGAACCGACCAACTATTTTCCATAGTACCTATAGGTTACAATTTCTGTGTCCTCCCCAATACTTGTTATTGTTTTTTCTTTTTAATTATAGTCATCCTAATGGGTGTGAAGTGGTTTGGATTCATATTTTCTTTTTCACTAATGAAGTTGGGCATCTTTTAATATGTTTATGCCCAGTTATATATCTTTTTTGGAGAAATGTCCATTCAGATCCTCTTGTTTATTTTTTAATCGTTTTTAAAGAATTTTTTTAAATATTTATTTTCTAGTTCTCAGCGGACACAACATCTTTCTTCATATGTGGTGCTGAGGATCGAACCCGGGCCGCATGCATGCCAGGTGAGTGCGCTACCGCTCGAGCCACATCCCCAGCCCTTATTTTTATTTTTAAATTTTTTGTAGTGTTGGGGATCAAACTAGGGCCTGGTAGTGCCTGCTAGGCATGTTATATACCAATGAGTTACATCCCCAATGAGTTACTTGCCTTTTTATTATGGACAATTTTTATTGTAACAATTTACATTTTCTGGTTGCTAAAACATTATTAGATACATGATTTGAAAACATTCTTTCCCATTCTTTTCATTTTGTTGATAATGTCCTTTGATGCCTCAAAGTTTTTAATTTTTGAAGTCCAATTTATCTATTTTAATGTGGTTGCTTAAGTTATAGATGCCACATCTAAGAAACTTGTTGAGTGTCCGGGAAAACCACGGTAATAGAAGTCTTATGGCAAACTGTGCCCTGACTTTAGAGCTTTCACCTGGAAGGCTCACATTTCACTGGGTGCAGAATGCCACATGGTTTTGCCTAACTTGAGAGGGCAGAGAAGTGCAAATCTTACCATGGATCTGGAAATGGGGAAAGCCAGAAATATTTAATAAGTAGCACCATAATATAACTCACATTTGGAAAAAAATAAAACTTGGAATCACCACTTATTTTTTTTTTTAAAGACTCTAAAGATCTATCTTTGAAAATAGGGCCAGATTTTATGTCCTTACCTTTTGTCAAGGGACATAGTCACATGAAAAGTTTGACATCTTCAGCAAGTTTGGGCCAAAATATACTGTCTCTTATGTTATTTGATGTTTTTTACAGAAGGAAATGCATGGTAATTCTTAGGATTTAGTAACAGGAAGACATTTATTTCTAGATAAACTATGTGCTTCCCTTTTATTTTAGACTAAAAAATACTTTTCTATTTTTATGTTTGTTGTTAGGAAGCTCAGAGCTGACGTTAATGACCATCTCATATCTCTTCAGTATTAACACTCTCTTCTTCAAATATTAAAATTTTGTTTCAAATGTTTTTTAACTGTTTGATGCTATTTTGGGGGAGATCCAGGCGGTAGTATATAAGTTACAAATAAATGACATATTTTATTATTTTATACAAATACAGTACTTGGGGAAATATGCCTAATTTAAAAATATTACTATGTTCATGTATCAAAACTACAGTAATAAATTTAAAACAAAACTGGTGTAACATGAGTAAGGGTTTGGAAAAAGGGATAAAGGCACTCTTTATTGTTAGATACTTTGGTAATATTTTCAATTTATGCTTTTGTATGTATGGAGTAGTTTGGTAATTATATCATAGGTCTGAAAAATGTGCATGCTGTTAGACTTAAAATAAACTTCTGGGTATTTATCTTAAGAAAATAATTTGAGATGCAGGCGAGGATTAGTAGTAAGACAGTAGCTAATGATTTTGAAGCTCCTGGTTACTGCTTTATGGACATTATCTCATTGAAAAGGTAGGCACCACTATTATTCCACTTAATAGATGAGAAACCTGAGGCTCAAAGAGATTAAACACATCTCTTGGGTTTAGTGCTGAAAGTCTGCTTCCAGGAAATCCCTTAATCCTGAGCAAATGAGATAGCTGGTCGCCCTGTTCCTGTGCTGGGGGGCACTGTCCTCTCATGCCCCTCCACCCAGGCTCTCAGTGAGCCAAAGCACTGCCATCTTTTCCAGGTGAGGTCTGTTCTTCATAACCCCTCGCCCAGTGTGCAGAGGCAGAGGTGAAGCAATTCACATCAGTATTTACTCCAGGGCTAAAGTACCAATGAGAAAAGTTTGTTCTTTTTCAGAAATATATATTTTTTTTAATTTTTTAAAGTTCTAATTTGTTATTTCAGAACTATTTTGTTTGGAAGCCCAGTGGTACCAGGATCACTCTCTTTTATTTTGCTCTGAGCTGTCCTGAATGACCTTGAACATCCTCCATTTTCTTATCTATAGGAGGGCTATGAGCATTTTTGCTGAGAGTACATTTCTTTAATATTCCTGGGTCATAATGTATTTCTCTAGGGTATGTTAGAAGCCTACCTGCCAGCCGTTCATGGTGACTTACCTTAGGTAGCATTTTGTAAAAAGTTGGCTGGGATCTTCTTACATAACTTAAGAAAATGGAATCCATTGAAACGATCTATTTCTTCCTATCTTTCTAAATTGCTCTTTGATCTGGTCAATTTGCTAAATCTTGGCTCTTGTTTCAAATTATACATCATCCTTCTTACGTGGTTTGATTGACATAACAAACTTTTATTTAAAATGTACACAGAATATTAAACCCTATTGGTTATTCATAATATTTTCAATGTGATGCCATTGCACATGTATAACTTTTTTCTTAAACTTGATACATCAAAAGATTTCTCCGCTAATTTGCACAAATGTCATCTTTACCCATCAATTTCCCCTGAAAAGTGACACATAGTTGGCCCAAATCATTTAAACAAAAGTGTCTTTGATCTATTACAAAAAGAAAAAAAAAAAAAGCAACTTAAGGAGCTGGGGATATAACTCAGCGGTAGAGCACTTACTTAGCGTTCATGAACCCCTGGTTTTGATTGTCAGCACCATGAAAATGAATAAATACAATATTTCTAAAAAAAAGAAAGTAAAAATTTAAGAACCAAACTCCATTCCCAAGCTGCGGTAAGATTTAGTTTGTCAGACAGAACTAATGATTCAAGGCTCAGGGTTGTGTTAGTGATGTTGAATTGTATGTGCTCCTTACAAAAATGGAAAAGGGACATCATTATTTACCAGAATGGATTAAAAAATTTATTCTCCTTTTGCAACTTCTGCCTGCTCAGGAAAAACTGATCTCATTGAGCAAAATTTCTTCAGGCAACTTACTCTAACTCCTTAGATGGCTTCAGTATAGTACAAAATTTTTCCTTTACAAGCTCTTAAAATTTCTTTCTCTCTAAAAAAAAAAAAGTAACATTTTCTTCAAAATATGAATGGAAGATACCCTCCCCTGTGGGCCAATTTATTGAGCTGATGATATTGGTAGTACAGGGCCAAAGATTTTGATCTTTCCTGTAGACACTTGGCTGGTTACAGACAAATAGGAAGAAAAATTAGGTGAAGAGAAAGTTTGCCACATCAGGTTCTGGTGGGGGTCACCTTTGCATCTTCAACTTTGATACACCAAAAAATTTCTGCAGTAAATTCTTTTTTACAGTACCCTGGGCCTGCCTTTTGGGGGCCTGGGATCCTCTGGCTGTCTTGTACATCTCTCTCATGGATCCTTAAGAAGCCTATCTGTTCCCCTTTCATTTTGGTGAGATGCCATGGTTCTGATACTAATGACTCAGGTTTTCAGTTCCTTTTAGTTTCTAACCTTATCTTCCCCACCCATTTTTTCCTCTCAGAGCCAGGATAGCTATAATTATTTTATTTTTATTTGTTCTTTTTAGATATACATGACAGTGGAGTGTATTTTGACACATTATACATACATGGAGTATAACTCCAATTCCTGTGGTTGTACGCGATGTGGAGTTTCACTGGTCATATATTCATATATGAACATAGGAATGTTATGTTTGATTAATTCTATTACCTTTCTTATTCCCATCCCTCGTCCCTTCCCTTCATCCCCCTTTGTCTAATTCAATGAACTTCTATCCCCTACTCTTTATTGTGTGTTAGCATCTACATATCAGAGAGAACGTTTGGCCTTTGGTTTTTTTGGGTATTGGCTTATTTCACTTAGCATGATAATCTCCAGTTCCATCCATTTGCTGGCAAATGCCATAATTTCATTCTTCTTTATGGCTGAGTAATATTCCATTGTGTATATATACCACATTTTCTTTATCCATTCATTTGTTGCACTAGGTTGGTTCCATAGCTTGGCTGTTGTGAATTGAGCTGCTATAAACATTGATGTGGCCATCAGTGTTGTATGCTGATTTTAAGTCCTTTGGGTATATGCTAAGGAATGGGATAACTGGGCCATTCCAAGTTTTCTGAGGGATCTCCATTCTACTTTCCACAGAGTTGTATCAATTTGCAGTTCTACTAGTAATGTATGAGTGCACATTTTTCCCCACAAGGATAACTACATTTAGAAGAAATATTGGGCACTTTCTAAGTGTGTAAGATCTACTTTTCTTCTTTTTCTTCTCCTTCTCCTTCTCCTTTGGCAATACGGGGTATTGAACCCAGGGCTTTGCATATGCTAGGCAAGTGTTCTACCACTGAGCTACATCCCCAGCCCTTAAAAAAATTACTTTGAGGCGGAGTCTCACTAAGTTACCCAGGCTGGCCTCAAACTTGTGATTGTCCTGCTTCAGATACTCGGGAGAGCAGCTGGAATTACAGGTGTGCACCACCATTCCCTGCTCTGCTTTGCTTTAAACCATTGCTATCAGAGGACCAAGACTAAGGCCACAGGATCTAATTGTCCTCTCTCTATGCACTTCCAAATCTCTGTTTTTGTGCCCATCACCTTTCCCATGTCATATTTGAGAATCAGAAGTGGCCAGATTTTCCCATAGTTAATATTTTCCCTCTGTATCTTCTATCCTCTCTGCCCTGTCTTTTTTCATCTTTCTTTCTTTTTGGAGTCTGTTTAATAATAATTTATATTTGTTTTTCCTTTTTGTTTATTGGCACATCGTAGTTGTACATAATGATGGGATTGTTTTGGTTACATTCTCATATATGTTCACCATATAACAATATAATTCGTCCAACATTTACTCCCCAACATTTTCCCCCTTCCTTTCTTCCTCCCCTCTCTTGGACCTCTTCCTTTACTGATCTCCCTTTGATTTTCATGAAATCCCTGCCCTGCCCCACCTTTCTTTTCCTTTTTACTCTCTAGCCTCCACATATACAGGAAAGCATACAACTCTTATCCCTCTTCTCTTTCTCTTGTATCTTTAGTTATTGTGTCTTTTTTGTTGTTGTTATTAGGGATTAAACCCAGGGATGCTTAACCATTGAGCCACATCCCCAGCCCTTTTTAATATTTTATTTAGAGGCAGGGTCTCCCTGAGTTGCTTAGGGTCTCACTAAGTTGCTGAGTCTGGCTTTGAACTTGAGATCCTCCTGCCTCAGCCTTCTGAGCTGCTGAGATTACAGGCATGTCTCTCTTCCTTCTCCACTGAAGCCTTCTTGGCCTACAATTTGGCTCAGCTTCTTCCTTTAAAGAAGAAAACTGCTCCAATGTTTTTGTGCTTTCAAGTTCCTCCCCAGCCCCTTCATTACCAAACTCCCCCTGTCTTACTTCAGCATTCAAGGCTTCCATTCCTCAAGTACATGGTACTCTCCAGGTGGGAAGGACCTTGCTCCTCTGCTCTTTGCTTTTCTTTCCTTCCACAGGAAACACCTTCATTCTCAGGATAATCTCCCCAGTCCCTACGCCCCATGACACCGTGCTCAATCAGAGAGGAATAATTGGAAATCAAGTTTTCCCTTAGGATAGTGACCACTGGGACAAGTAGTGAGCCAGGTTCCTCCATTGGTTGACCTGTTAAACTTAAGCATATTCCAAGGACAGACATTAACTGGGACTGAGGATTGTGGATAATTATGTCTGAAATAACATTAAGAAAGGAAATAGTTCTTTGTTTAGCAAGGGGCTTAGTCCTGTTGTGGGGAGTTGTTGGGCTTCCATTATTATGTGGTTTAGCATTTACTTTCTGTCTATTTAATTTCCATCTTTGGCTTAATTAGGGGAAGGGAATGAGGGAAAGATCTACTGTATAGAAGAGAAGCCACACCAGTCTTTAGTAGACCTTTTGTTACTGAAGGGGCTCTGGGTATTCCATTGAATGTAAAGATTTTTTTTTTCCTGTTTTCATTTAGTGTTATGTTTCTCTGTGAGAGTAATGTGAATACTTTGTGTGGGACAGTTCTTCCTGACTACTCTAGGATGCTAGGAATCCTCATGTTTCCCTCATGACTCAATGGTCCCTGGGGGCCCACAACCAAAAAAGGTTGAGAAGAGGATATTTTCCTATAAATGCCTACAGATTGTGTCAGACAGGATTCTAAGATGACCCTATCCCACCCACACCTTTACATAATTTCCTCTCCCAGATGGTGGGCACAACCTGGGAATATGATTATAGTAGGGCTATAGAATATGATAAGGCAGAAGGGAGGTTACTCTGTGGATTTGACCTAGTCAGGTGAGCCCTTTAAAAGCAGAGTTTGCCCTGGCTGGTTCCCAAAGGGAAAGTCAGAAATTTGAAACAAAGGAAGGTTTTGACATACTGTTGCTGACTTAGAGGTAGAGGCCACAAGACAAGGAACATAGCTGACTTCCAGTAGCTGAGGTCATTAAATTAAATTAAACTTCAACACATGAAGCTTTGGGATATTCACTCAGACCATATCTAAACCATAGTTCCTGGAGAGGATGATGACAGGGAGAGAGTAAAAGACATTCTTCAAAATTATCCCATAGAACAATATATGTTTGGTACCTACTTACTTTGTGGCACTAATCTAAGCTGTCATATATGGATTTCTTTCAGTGGCTGCAGATATTTCATCAAACTTGATTTTTCCTGTACTTCCCTGGAAAATTTCCTTCATTGGCAAGGATTAAACAAGAAAGAGCCATATCAACGTGTAATTTATGTTAGTGTTGGCTTATCAACACTCAAATCATGTGCAGTCTACCAGACTGTTGGAAATGGCAAGGTAATAGCTTTGATGTTATAATTGTTTTTCCTAATTCCCAGTGTAGTCTTAGGTCCTTGTGGCAGTAGAGAAAGTCAGTGGTATCTAAGGAGATGAATAACTTTGAGCTTGGCCACACAAGTGCTGGGACATGGTATGGAGTGATTTAGGATTTGATCTTGGTTGGAGTGTTTAGATCTAAGGTCTTTTACTTGGACATGCCTCTGTCTTTCCACTTGACCAATAGGATGATAATAACATGACCTCATGGGATTGCTAAGGAGTAGACAGAATACTATATGTAAATACTGTATGTTTAATTGTGTTAAGCCCAGTGCCTGGATTTAGGTAGCTTTCAACTATGAGCTATTATTGCTATTACAAAATGGGAAAGGTTGATTGCTGCAAATTCCAAGAATCATGCTTTTTTTTAAAAAAATTTTTTAGTTGTACATGAACACACAGTATCTTTATTTATTTTTATGTGGTGCTGAGGATCAAACCTAGTGCCTCACACATTCAAGGTAAGTACTTTACCACTGAGCTACAGCCCCGGCCCCAAATTATGCTTTCTTTTTTTGTAATGCAAAACCAATAGGCATTTAGTTTTCCAAATATTAAGTGGCATATTATTAAATATGCTTTTTCAATTGAAACATTCTCCTGGATATTTTCATCTTGGCTCCTTTTTGGGAAGAGAACAGGCTCTTCCCTATGAGAATCACAGGTCCTGGACCCAGACAAGAGGATTGAAACTACCCTCAGTGTTATGCAGGGTTCCAAATCCCCTGGCTCCTTGTTCCAGCCCTGAAGCTTAAACTAAATTCCTAACAAGCTGTTAGGAAACTGAGGAAACCTTTACAGATGTGGGTAACCTGGGGGGTTTTGGCTGTCTAGAGGAAACTGGGGGTCAGGCTCTTTGTTCTTAAATTCTTGCAAAACTATGTGATAAGAGCCAGGAAGGAGAGGTCAGACAGAATTTTGGTTTCAGACTCCATAAGGAACCTGGGGAAGCTGCTACAGTGGCAGGGTGGGCCTTGGATTTCTTCAGGAGAGTGGAACAGGCTTTCCATAGAAGGTGATGTGGAAACATTGAGGTTTGTTACTCTGGAGAGCAGGCAGGAAAGGAAAGAATTCCGAGTCAGGAAACCCCACTAGCTGCTGTCTCAGAATCTTGTTTTGAAACGGCATCTAGATTTCGGCAACAAGCTTGCACTTGAAAAATGAAAACATTGAATAGAGCTGCTGCTAGCAAGTGTGAACTTGTCCTGGCATCCAGTGCAATTTTTTTTTTTTTTTTTCACTACGTAACTGCTGTTCTTCCCATCTGCTCCCTGAAGCCAATTTTTAACAGGGAGTTTCAGCTGGGGGAGATCTTAGTTTGTTTAAAATAAGATGAGAGTGGGAGAGGGGAGGGGTTTCCCTGACTCCAGCACAGGAGAGTGTCACCTGTGGACAGGAACTGAGAGGAGCTGTGTATTTGCAGCTGCAGCGGTCAATGTTACATGGACACAGCTGACTTTCTTGGGGGTACTAAGGGATTGGGGCTGCTTAGCTCAGGTCCTCCTGGAGTGAAGTTATTCTCACCAGGTCCCAAATTGCCTCCTGAGGTAAGTGCAGTAAGGATTCTCTGGTCTCAATTAGGAGTTGAGTGCCTGGGTCACCAGTTACCAATCACCTCAGTGCAATAGTTCCTGGCTCTTGCTGGTGTTTGAAGGGAGTGGTGCTATGTTGAGGGCCCCGGTAGAGTTACAGGTGAAATATGGGACCCAGGTTAAATCTGAATTTCAGATCAACAACAAAGAATAAGTATTCATAAATATATCATGACTTAATTAATTTTTTTTAAAAAAAAAATAGACATTGTTTACCTAAAATTTGAATTTGGATGGGGTCTTGTTTTTATTTGGCTAACTCTGGCAACCCTATTTCCATGAGGCCTGTGACCTGAGCTGGAATGAGTTAGCAAATGCCAGGACAATAGTAGAGCTAATTTCCTGGCAGTTTCTTGTGGTGGCTTATGATGACAAAAGTGGCACTGAGGAGCTCCTTCGCAGAGAAGTCTTTGAAAGAGCAGAAAGCGGTTTGGAACCTGCAAGGAGCCTATTCGCTGGTTAAGGGAAGGGGACCTCTGCATTCCTTCCTCCTTGCCTCATGGGAAGCTCGTCTGTGGGGACTGGCCAATCCCCTTCTCAACAGCCTTTCCTTCTACTGGCTTTGGCCACTTGTGTGACATAATATCATCTGTTGGTGCAGTGAGCTATTTATCCTGCTTTCTTGACCTAAGAAGTCTTTTTCTTTTTTTTTTTTTAACTTGGAGAGAGTGGGCACAAAAATCTTGTTTTTGAGGGCTAATAGCAGGGAATGAAATTAGAAATCCGGTGTGAAGGTGAGAATAATTGGAAGGGATACTGAAGGTGGTAGGCTGTGGTGGAAAGGAAACTTTATAGTAACATAGACCTGGACTGGGGTTGTAACTCAGTGATAGACTAGCACATGTGAGGCACTGTGTTGGATCCTCAGCACCACATATAAATAAATAATAAATAAAAACAAAGATATTGTGTCATCTACAACTTAAAAAAAAATACATGGGTTCAAAGCCTGTAGCTACCACTTGCTGGTTATTGGGTCTTGGGACTGGAAATCTGGTTCATTGTCTCCAAAATGGGGTTGATAGTGATTTTGGAAGGGTAAAATAGAGAGTATATCCAAGGCATTTAGAAAGCAGATGTTATTTGGTACATGCTAAATTAAAGACAGGTCTTATTGCCCCGTGAACACATTAACTCTGTCCACACCATGCTACCCACATGACTATGTTTGTCTTAAATCTTGCCTGTACCCACGGAAATGGAAGTCTTGTGTGCCTTCTCTTTGACAGCAGACAGATGGCTGGCTGGCCTCTGAGCTTTATTCTAGATGGACTCTGGGGTTTCTTGGCATCATAATCAATGGCTGCACTTGAGTCCCTCAGCTGCAGCTCCAAGGTGGGGACAGGGTTTTAAGTTTCTCAGGATTCCCCACCCTAAACCTCTGAAGGTTAACATCCAGTCTCAGTGAATGCATTGGGCTTATGCTGCAAAACCAGCTGCAGACAAGTCCCGATTCCCCCAGTCCGACTGCAGCCCCAGGCCTCTGTGTAAAGAAAGACCTTGGGAGTCACCACAGGGCCAGTTGATAAGTGCTTGAGAGTGTCCATCTTCTCCCTGTAGAAGTCACCAAAGTTCTTAGAGCAGTGACTGTAAAAATGTAGATAGAACAGAAAATAAACACAGAGGACTGTCTAGAAGTTTTAGCATTTAGAAGAAAGGCTCCTATTATATCCAGAGCTCTGTGCCCAGTGGAATGTGTGTATACACACACACACACACACACACACACACACACACATACATGTACACATATTAAAAAGAAACAGCTAGATTATAGGACAACTTTAATGGAACTGATAGGCTTTTAGAAAGGATGTTGAGAGAAAGTGCCAATGACATTTTGATATATTTACTTGCACCTAAGGATAGGGGAGGCTTGTCTGGGGGGCTGGAACATCAGACCATGGGCCACAGAGATGGAAGCTGCTTGGAAACTGGGACCCAAGGAGAGGACAGTCAGGACTCAGCCTCAGCAGGCTTGTTTCTCTACCTGGCAGCTGGTGCCAGCCTTGCTGCTCAGCCTACTGCTGCCCCCAGAGAGTCAGCTGGCTGGTGGGTTGGCTGACAGGGGTGTTGTGTGCTGAATTCCTTCCCAAGGAGGAGGAGGAGATGCCAGCTATTCCATACATCATCCTCTGCCACCTGCCAAGGAGGCGAGATACTGCTGTGGAGAAAACAGCTTTTACTCATTCCTTTGTACTGAGACCTGAATACAAGCCAGAAGCAGTGGGGTTTGGTTAATAAGTCAGTTGCAAATCATGCTAATGGAAGTGCTATCGTCCGGAGCATCAGCACTGGGGAGCATGTGATTGAGTGCTGAGACTCTCGGGGTGTTACTCTGCCTAACATTCCATTTTCAGAGTGGTTCTGGTGCAATCATATCATCATGGCTGGATGCCGTGACAAGGAGGGACAGTCAAGGACTAGAATGGGAAACACTTTGAGGTCTTTCTGTGATGTGGTTATTATAAGGTGAGCAGGGAACAAGCTGTTGCCTGAAATCTGAGTAGTGAAGCTGGAAAGCAGAGACATTTTGCCCCTGATACAAAGATGAAGAAGAGCCACAACAGTTTACCAGTGTCACCCACAAACTCCATCCAATGGTGCTGGGTTGGGTTTCCCTTGAACTCAAGCCATATCTCAACATGACCACATTAGATACCATACTCAGGGAAAGGATCCACAACGCTAAGGGGGAAATCTTTCAGTCCTGGAGACACTGGGGTTTGGCATTGCCTACCCTCTGCCTGACATTGGTATGTCCTGCCACTCAGCTCTCTCTGTTGGCTCAGGTCTGTGTTTCACGCTGCTCGCAACTGTCCCTTTCTCCTAGAGATCCTGTTACACCGCACAGTGCAGGTGACATCCTGCTGGTAATGTGTAGCGTTCGGGGCACTTGATTTCCTCAGTGACCCAGACAGTTACTGGAGGCAGCAGAATTGCCCTTAGCAAAGGGCTCAGGGAGAGGCATGCTAAGGAGACTGGTGATTCCTTCCTGCTTCTCATGAGCCTTTGCTGGAAAACAGAGGCTGTCATTTCCCCCCTAACTTCTGTTCAGTGTCTCTCCTCTCCAAAACAGTTGCCTGCATGTCTCTTTGGCCCTCTTTTCTCCCCAGGTAACTAGCAAGTTTATGAGTTAAATATACTTGAAAGGGCCCTGGTGTTTTTGTAAGCCATGGTGGTGAACTGGCTTCTCCCTGCTGCCTGCTTCCTGAGTCATCGCCCTGCCCAGCTGCCAGTAATAGCTGGGAGGAGAGAAGGGAGACTAATGACAAGGAGAATCTTTAGCCTAGAGAGCAAATTCCCTGCACCAAGCCATTGTGTGGACATTGTGTGGAAGGGGTATGTGTGTGTACACGTACGTGCTGGAAACTTTTCCAAAGCAACTGCTTTCTCAGCATTGCCTGGAACCTTGCCAGGTGGTGGAGGATGCTCCGAGGTCATGCTCTTTTCCTTCTTGAGGTCTGACTCTGACCCCAAGACTTGTTGTCCCAGCCAGATGAGGAAGCAGAGCTGTTGGAAGTCATTTTTCATGAGGTTCAGAAAATGTTCTTGGGCTTCCTACTCTGAGCAACTTTCTTGGTAGATCAAAGGTCGGCATGAAGTACCCTCACTTCTCCACACAGGCCTTTTCCTTCTTTCCCATGTCTGTTTTTGCTAAACTGTAAAAGTGAGCATATCTGCCTTCATAATGGAAGTCCCTCCCCCAGGAACTTTACTGGAAAGAAATAAAATCCTTCAGCCAATGCCTTGCTTTTTGATCCCTCAGAGAAGGGATCAGTTAGGGAGACAAGATTCCTGTATCTGAACACTACACCTCTATCCAGCCAGAAAAGAAGATCCGTGCTTTTATTTAAAATGTATTTATACAGTTCAGCGGCCATTGAAGAAGTCTGTGTAGTGAAATGTTGGGCTTGTATTTAGATGGGGCCGTTGGAAATCATTATGAGTAAACACGTGTAGAGATTTATTTTCCTTCCCCAGAGGTCTCTCAGAGGTCCCCAAAGATAAATATTTGCACAGTTCCCAGTTTGTATTTCCCCAGCCTAATGTGGCGCTGAGGTAAGTGGTTTGCCTCCTCCCACCAAGCTTGTTAACATGCACAGGGCCACTCTCCTCCCAGTGTGGCTATGGCATTCTAACACTGCAGTGGGGACAGTGCCTGGGCAGCAGCCACTTACCCGGCATTAATGCAGGCATGGGCTTGCTGCCATTTGAGCAACTGCACACCATTATGGAGTGGATCAACTTGAATCTGATGAGTTTTGCTTGTGTTCACGAAGCTCAGTCCTGTGAAAATCTGAATTGCTGTTCTGGTGTTATGGAATGCGGGGGTGGTGGACAAAATTCTCAAGAAGCCTGAGAAATTGAAATCTCTTGAATTCTCAGTGTACTTTTAGGGAAGCTGATTTGAACGTTCTTTTACTGCATTTGTTTTTCCTTCTGACTCTAATTTATTCCAAAGTAAGCTAGGAGATGCTAAGATCAGGATTTAAAATTCTTTTTATTGGGTCTTTCCTTTCTTGATTGGAAGTAAAGAAACAAGAAACTGCAGAATGCTTTGTGCTTTTAACATGTACATTTTATTAAACTACAAATTAGGAAAGGAGACCTAAGGTCACCCATAAAGGACATAACTGGTCATTTTATAGTGCATTATCATTAGCATAAAATGGGGTTAAAAAGAGGTCTGAGACTGTTCAATTTATTTTATGGCTCCATACTTGAGCATGGCAGAGGTCTTAGAAATTGTTGTCTGAATGTATTTTAAGAAATATTTTTAGCTCATACTCAAAATGCTCTTTATTGTAAGGTATTGATAGTATTGTAACCTCAAAGTTCTATCTATCCATATCTACAGTCCTGAATTGGACACACAAATGCATGGACATGCTCAAGGAAGACTGTAGTCACCCATCAGGGATTTGGAAAGGTTATGGAAGTTTGGATACCACCTGTATACATATGTCGGTACAAGCATGGATGGCTGCTGTATCCTGCAAGATTCAACAGTTGATGCTTTTGGGATCACTGGTGGAAATTCAGGGCTGAAAACTCTCATGAAATTCTGCTTTTTTGGGTAACTCACTATCCACTGTAAGTGAATTATCCCAAAATGAGAAAACGGAGTGAAGGAGGCCAGTGAACTTTTTGAGAAACTGGCAGCCTGGCAGACATTCTGGCGCCAGCAGGACACCAGCAGGGAACTGAAGGTCTTTGTACCAGGAATAAAACAGTGCTTCTTCCTTGAAGGAGAGGGAGCCCTGGCACTTGGAAGATCCTTGGTAGGAACTGAGTAGTGAAACTTGGGGGAAGGGCCAGCAGATTGGCAAGTTTCTTGGTGTGTAATGGGGTAGAGGGAAGGAAATTGCAGTTCTCTGAGGTGAAGATGGGTGAAACCTAAGGGATGTAGGGATGGGAAGCCTGTAGGGAGGAGAGCTGAAAGTGTCCATCAAGGATGTGTTCTCTCCTTACACTGGGGTTGTGGCTCAGGTGGAGGAGCGTTTGCCTAGCACATGTGAGGCACTGGGTTCGATTCTCAGCACCACTTAAAAGTAAATAAAGGTTTTTTTAAAAAAAGCCATATGACTTAAAAAAAAAAAAAAAGTTTTCCCTCCAGATGGAAACTGTCTCTTCAGTTTCAGTGAGATCTCAGGAACTGCTTCACACTGCAGACAAACTTACTTAGGGAAACTGCGAAAGGGTTGCATTTTTGCTTTAGGGTTGGTGGCGAACTAAAGAAAGAACCCCATGCTGATGTCCCGGGATGATGGTGAGGAAGGACACCGACTCCCCTGGGAATTAGCATGATTATTTGGGGACATGGTGGACTCATGACAATTGCACCCGGATCTTACAGGGCAAGGAGAGCCTCACCTGACATCTAGACTGCACATTTAGCGTACTGTCCACAACAGTATCTGTCCTTTAAACTCGCATCCTGTCAGGTTTCTCAAGTAACTGCTGTTGATTGTGGATTGGGATGGGAGGCTCGCCAGGAACGAGGCAGGGCTAGTACGCGAGGCAGACCGAGGTAGCTAGCGGTCCCGGTGCCCGTGGGCGTCGTCGGGACAGTCCTGGCACTTGGCGCGGGCCAGCGGTGGGCAGCTGCGCTGGGAGGGACGGGCAGCGCTGTCAGCGGTGGGTGGCGCCGGGCGAGTAGCGCTCCGGGACAGCTGGCGGCTCAGCAGCAGCCCCGCAAACGGTGACAGGTTCTGCAAATAACAGCTGCGGAGCAATCGTTCTGTTTGGACAACGTGGGAAGGGCCATTGTTCACAAATTGGTCTCTTCAATAACACCTGCATGCACAGATAATAATCCATTGTCGGTCTCCCAGCTTTCAAAGACAAAAGACAGCAGCGGAGGGAGGATCCAGCAGTTACTGGAGATAGCAGGACAACTTTGGAACCCAAGAGGGTGCAAACAAGGACTCTAGGTTCTGTTCCTAGATCCACTGCGATTGTAATTCACTGTGGGGTTCTCTAATTTGTCGCTACCTCTTTTATCCTTGCAAGCCACCAACATCTCAGCAGCAGACATCATTTCCTATGCAGTTGCTAAGCAAGCTCCCTTGCAAATCAGCGGTCAATACCAGTAAAGTGGCCCCAGGATAGGAAAGGTCATGAGTGTGTATGTAAATGGAACGTTTATGAGGCACAGAGCAGGTGGTTCATACTCCACTGAGATTGTAGTATTAGCATGTCAAAGCCAAAATAGAACCAAGGTATGTGGGCACAGAGACTCCTCCTGTGGCTCTGGGAGGGCCTGAGCACCACCCTCTGGATCCTTAAAATCCTACTGTGGTGACAGATGTGGTCACCACATTGTTTGTATGTCCAGGAGCTTCCATTCGCACAATGCTGCACAGTTTAAACTTGTCTTTCTTCCTTACATTCTTTCATGTAAGCCCCATCATAACAGTGTGGAGTCTGTAGCCAATATAAGTCCCATTTTCACAGAAAAGGAACCAAGTGACCCTTGGGAACTTGGATCTTGGGTCTGCTGACTCCATCATCTGATGTTCCATTTACTCCTTGGTACAATAACAGTGTTCTTCGTTTATTTGCATCTTACTTTATTTTTCACCTCTTTCAACCTTTATTGAGCAGCTCCTACCAGGCCCACCATTGGCAATAGGTACTTAGAGATATGGGACATAACTTCCTATCCTCATTGCGCAGTGTAACAGGATGTCGCTAGTCCCATGGCTGTCTAAATTTTAATTAATTAAAATGAAATAAAATTGACAGTTTATTTTATTAGTTGTATACCAGCCACATTTAAAGTGCTCAATAGCCACATGTGCCTAGTGGCTACTGTACTGGACAGGGCGGAAAGTTCTCTTGCCCAGCATAGTGTTTAGAGGCTAACAATTTAGTGAAGAAAGTTTTCTGTCCTATTTGCTGTTATTGAAGTTCAGTTCTTTGCTGCATATATGCCTCTTGCTTTCTCAAAGCAGTTTTTAGCTTTATTGAGGTAAAATGTACATGCAGTTAGCACATCCATTTCGATGCACAATTCAATGTGCTTTGACCAAGTATAAACAACCTGGTAACCATAACCAAGACACACAACATTATGTTTTCTTATGCCCCTTCCTACTCATTGCTCCCTCTCTTAGTTCAGGTAAGCACTGATCTACTTTCTGTCATTATATATTAAATTTGAAGTTTCTAGAATTTTATATAAAGTTAAATAAAATATGAAATATTTAATCATATAACATTCCCTCTTTTGTCTGGCCCTTTTCCCTTATTATAATACTCTTTAAAAGACTTATCCATGTTGTTGCATGTATTAGTAGTTAGTTCTTTTATATTGATGAGTAGTATTCTTTTGTATGGATAGAGTTCAACTTGCATATTTATTCATCTGTTGATAGACACTTGGCTTGTTTCCAGTTTGGCTATCATGAAGAATGCTGTTATGAACATTTTCATACCAGTCTTTGAGAGAACATGTTTCCATATCCTAAAGGTAGAATTGCTGGGTCATATGGTAAATATGTTTAATTTTGTAAGAAACTGTCAAATTGTTTCCAAAGTGACATTTTGCCTCTTGTTTAGCAAGGTTGCAGGACACAAGGTCAACACATAAAAATAAATTCCATATAATAGCTATGAACAATCAGAAATAAAATTTTTTCAAAACACCACTTACAATAGCATAAATATTTAGAGCTGTGAAATATTTAGAGTTAAATTTAGTAAATACATGTATGATCCAAATGTTGAAAATACAAAATACTACTGAGAGAAATTTTAGAAGATCTAAAGATACATGGAGTTGAGGATTTAGTTCAGTGGCAGATTGCTGGCCTGGCATGCGCAAGGTCTGGAGTTTTGTCCTTAACCCTGAAAAAAGAATAGATACATACTGTTCTTATGAATTAGAAACTTTATCTTAAGATAACATTTTGCCTTGGATTTTTTTTTTTTTGTAGATACTGACAAACTCAAAACTAAAATTTATATGTGAATCTAAAGAATCATGAATAGTCAAAACAAAGAAAAAAGTTGGAATATTTACATGACTTAATCTCAAGACTTATTATAGAGCTATGGATAAGATGATATGGTTCTGGGGCCAGGGTTGTGGCTCAGTGGTAAAGCACTTGCCCAGCATGTGTGAGGCACTGGTTGTGTTCCCCAGCAACACATAAAAATTAACAAATAAAATGAAGGTATTGTATCCATCTAAAAAAATTTTTAAAAGAAGATGATATGGGCTGGGGTTGTGGCTCAGTAGTAGAGTGCTCGCTTAGCACATGTGAGGCCCTGGGTTCGATCCTCAGCACCACATAAAAATAAATAAAGGTATTGTGTCCAATTACAACTAAAAAAAATAAATATTAAAAAAAGATGATATGGTTCTGGTATTAAAGAGAGTCTAGATGGAAGACACTAGACTAGGAAAAGACTTAAGGCTGCATGGGAGACAGAGGAGTAGGTTTAGGCTGCTAAAGAGGAATTTGCTGGGACAACAGAAAAGTCTCTATATTTGATATGTGATATAATTCTTTCTCGGGCAACAATTTTAAATCTTTGGTAAAGTTTTTTATCTCAAAGGATACTTGGATCGAATAAAATTTTCATAGACATTCATAGAGGATAAAACCAAGATGGCAGGCTCAGATAAGCGAAATGGGTCAAGGGGCAGGGAATATCAAGAGGACATTGAAAGATCCGGAAGTAAGTATTACTGAAGTCAGATTAGGCATTTTACAGAATGTGGGATGGCTTTTGAGTGCTCCACGCTGTGGAATTGAGGTTCTGACTGTCACTAGTAAGATTCTCTGTGTCCAGGTGGAGACTTTCTCATACGAAGGAGAATTTCCAGATCCAGGCCTAGTCTGTTGTACAACTCCAGGGGGCACTGTTTTCATGTTCTCTCAATTTGCAGTGAGAACTGTTCTCTGAAGCTGTGCAACCCCATTTGGCAACCCTCACTGATTGGGTCTGAAAGCTAGCATTTTTAATTTGTTCATTTATTTTTGGTACCTAGGCTGCCCTTGAACTTGAGATCCTCTTGCCTCAGTCTCATAACTGGGACTGCAAGCATGTCCCACAATGCCCAGCTGAAAACTAGCATATTAAAGATTATAGGAGCTGGGTGCTGTGGCATGTGTCTATAGTCCCTGCTACTCTGAAGGTTGAGGCGGGAACACAGCTTGATCTAAGAGTCTGAGATGAGCCTAGGCTTTGCAGTGAGACCCCATCTCAAAAAACAACAAACAAACAAACAAACAAAACACAACAACAACAACAAAGGAACAAAACTATTTCATGTTCCTTAGCTGTTTCCTAAAATACATTCCTTAATTCCCAATTTTCTCAAAGACCTACTAGAAAGGACAGGGAAGGGACATGGTGAAGCCACATTATCACATGGGACTCCCAAATGGAATTCTCTTTTTGTCTTTAATCTTCTTTAATTTGAGGAGTCAGCAAAAAGAAGGAAATCTCTTATTCAGCCAGTCTGGTTAAACTGCATGTCTAGTTCTATTTTACCTAGATTCTAATTTCATGTTTGAAACCATTTCCAAATATTAGGCAAGACCAACAAAAGACTATAAAGAACTCTTAGTGCTTTTCAGTATCTGACATCCATTTCCCTTGCTTTAGGAGAGGTAGCTTGATTTCTTTCTGGGGACACATCCTCTCCTTCACTCATGGTAGAGTTGCCCCTTCTTCTGGTGCTGGAGTGCAGTTTACCACTCAGCCCAGAGACAACCAGGGGCAGTATAGTCCCTGGCCTTCCTGATTGGTTCCTAGGTGGTCACATGACTTAAGCTGGGCTAATCAGAGTGAATCTCATAACTGCGGCAAAGACTTCAAATGCATCGTCAATAACTTCTTTATGCTCCTTTATATTACTTTATATTACTGCCCAACAGAACAACCCACATGAAGTCCTGGACCTTTTATCTTATCCTCTAACCCATCTCAACTCCTTGAATTTGTTGTTAAACTGGTATGACTATTGTTATTTCCCCTACTTGAGTGACTTTATTCAGCCAGCAACCAAGTCTATTAGTTTTTATTTTGCAATGTCTTTCCATCTCTCCTTCCTCCACATTCTCTATGCCACTTCCTCACTCTGGCCCCAGGGCTTTCTCTCCCAGCTTCAACCCATTCTGCATTCTCCTCTGCCAGATTCCTCAAGGGCAGCTGCTGCCTTTTCTGGCTTTGTATTCCTAGTCGGCTGCAGGCACCTCATAAGCATCAAGAAATGTTTGCTTTGTGAAAACCTGACAGACTAATCTTCCTTATGTACCAATTTCAGCATGTCATTCCCTTGCTCAGGAGTCTTGAGGAGATCTTGTGCTTTACCTGTCAACTCCATCTTTGTCTGCCTGCCTTTGCTTCCTACTCACAACCTTCTCCTGTGCTTCCCAGGCCCAGCTTCAGCCTAAATGGGTTCCATCTGCTAGGACTCTGAACGTGCTGCTGAGCCTTTTCTGAAATGCTATTCCTTGTTTCCTGCTTCCCTTCCTATTCTTTCCAAATACCGTGTTCCATCTAGGTCTGCCCTCCTCTGGTCTCTGGCAACCTGTATTGTTGGTAACCAGGTGCCTCAAGTCCTGGCCTCCCTGAGAGAAATCTGCATATGAATGATGTGCTGCTCTTCCTGCACAGACATCAGTTTTTTAGCACCCTGCCTCTCGCCAGGATCTTCTTGCAAGCCTTTGAGGAACAGAACTTAAAAAATGATGCATTGAGTCCAATCTCTTCATTTTAAGTGGAGGTAACTGATGTGCCCACAGAGGCAGACTTGCCTAAGAGCAAGGCTGGTTACTGATAGAGAATCAGAGCCCAGGGCTCCCGACTCTTAGTGCTGGTATTCTTTCCTGCCTCCTGTCCTCTCTAGTCTATTTTGCTTTGGGCTCTGGTACACATGTGTAAGAAATAATAACTCTACCAGGCAACACTGGCCTGGTAGCCTTTTTATATAATAGTAAGTAGCCTATTTAAGTGCTCCATTCACACTGACTTGAATTTAATTTCATGTCAGAGTGATTTAAATCTAGCAAAATTTAACCAGGGATCTGTGACCATAACTCTAAATTCATTATGTATACACATAGATAAAGATAAGATGGGAACACAGAAAAATGAAAATAATATTTGATAGCTTGAATAAAAAGAAAAGGTGAGTTTCCTTTTATTTGTACCAGATGTGAGGATGACAATATAATGAAAGACTTATGCTACCTTTAATGCCATTGAGGACAGCCTTTTTTCCTCTTGTTTAATTTCAACGTTTACTGATTCTAGTGTTCCATCTTCTTTGAAGTTCCCATCTAATTTTTCTCTTTCCCATTCAAAACCACTTCAGGTATTTGAGAGTCTAATCTACAACAAAAAACTCATTATTAATTTTATCAGTGAGGTGACACCTGTAATTATTTACAGCACAATTTTAAATCTTGGTGGAGCCTTTGCTTAGAAGGATGGACTTTGCCTTCTGAAGGGTTAAGACATGCCCGCTCCATGTCGATATGCGGCATGAATAAATCCCTTTAGATAAGATGACTGTTGGATCTCAAAGGCAGGGAATTCTTCAGTTATGTTCAATAATGATAGAAATCAATTTTTCAAAAAGAGACCATCCCCAAGAGACAGAGAACAAAGGCAAGAAGGGAGCTGCTTTGAAGAAAGGCTGGAAGGAGATGTGGGTGGGCACCGCGTGTGGCTGAGAGTAGGCGACACTAAAGCCATGGCATCTGAAGATGCTGGCCTCTCAAACTTGCCATCTTTTGACACAGAGGATTCCCCGGATTTTCTTCACTAGAATCCGGGATAAGAATTTGGACTACATGTATGTGGGAAAGACTGGTCTGATGTTTTTGTTCCCCAGTTATTAAAGGGCAGATTTGAAGAGCTATCATGAGGCAAACTTGCCAGGTTACAAAGGAGTGCAAAAAGAGGAAATGAAATCCTGCTTTCAAAATTTTAAATCACAAGGAAATGGAAAAGTTATCCATAAGTTCTTCTTATGGGCTTTGTTTGGAATCTTATTGGGTAGAACTTGTTGGATGGGGATGGGGGCTGCCCCACATGGTGGAACAGTTTGTCCACTGCACAGAGGCCCATGCAGAGTCATGACTGGGAGTAGAATCTAGCCCTGGCTGTACTTACTGGGCTCTGCACTGGCATGAGGCTGTCTCAGCTCAAAGGAAGGACACCCTTTTCCAGTTTACACAGAGTTGGCTTGCCAAGCCAAGTGCTCATAGGTTGGGTTCTTTCCTAATTTGCATAAAGGCACTGAGCAAGCTCATAGTGGCCCAGAAAAGGGAGGGGAGACAGAAAATATCACCAAGCTAGTGATGAGCTAGGGGTGCACTGTGACCTAAGCTCCACTAAGCCATCGGCTGACTGAGACTTACCTTGCCTACCTATAGAGTTAACTGGCCAGTTTGGTTTTCTTACTTGGAGTTTAAAGTTCAAACACTGAAATAAGTTTGGTTGGTAGTAGGGGAAAAAAGTGAAAGGATGCTAGAGGTAGTTCCAGGACCCAAAGCCAGCCAAATCATGGATAAATCCCTGGAGTTAGAAGTCTGCAAAACTGCTGGGTGCAACGGCGAATGCCTGTAATCCCAGAGGCTGGGGAGGCTGAGGCAGGAAGATCATGAGTTCAAAGCCAGCCTCAGCCCTTAGCAAGGCCTTAAGAAACTCAGGGAGACTCTGTCTCTAAGTAAAATACAAAAAGGGCTGGGGGTGTGGCTCTGCGGTTAAATGCCCCTGGGTTCAATCCCTGGCACACACACAAAAAAAGGTCAGCAAAACTGTGAGTGAACAGGGGAGGCCAGCTATGGGGACAGAAAAACATCAAACAGACATGTAGAGGGTGACAGCTCTGTTTAGAAACAGACACATGGAAGGTCACCAGACAAAAGGACATTGGAGACCTTTTGCTACTGATGTCTCTAAAGGCACCTCAGTTCAGAATATTCAGAAGCTTTGGTTCCCATGAGAATGGGCTGTGACATGGCTCAAGTTATCAGGTCCTGTGACGTCCCTGGTTCTTCCTTATGGCTTATTTATTCTTAGAGTAACCCTGCCCCCTCCTCCCTCTATGGCCCTCCCCAGTCAGGTGGAGTGGATCTCTGATCTTTCCACCTGAACAGGTGTGGCCCACAGCAGGGGTCCGAGTAGTACTTCCTGAACTGATCTGTGGATGCCACAGGGAGATGAGCAAAAGTTGCTGTGGTCCAGCAAGGCCTCCTAAACTAGAATGTTAAGGCAGGGGAGGGGGTGAGGGGAGAGAGTCCAGGCCATTCTGGGTCACGCCGAGGACAGGCTGGCTGAGTTGTGATATGAGATCTGTGAGAGCCGAGGGCGGCCGAGGGCACGAGAGTTCTGTCGTGATTTTTCTGGCTGCCAACCCCTCCCCACCCACCTCACATCCCCGAGTCATCATTTGGATTAATCTTAACCCCAAACTTGGGAAAGACAAAAAATGACTGCTAAAGAAATCACACGACACCATGGAAGATGGAAAGGTAAAATTGTGCTGTAATAATCCTGCAGACAGAATAAATGTTGTAGTGGATTATTATGTTGTCTAAAAACAGTCTTTGTGAATAGTGAATGACACTCGTGAAATTTTCGGCTATTTACTTTGCAGTGCTTTCATTTCCATTCTATTTGGAGTGATGGTTTCTCTTTTCCGATGTACTCCCTCCCTCCCCCCTTTATGGTGGCAGTGGGAAATAACCTGACAGCCTGCCTGGAGAAACTCTCTCAAGGTACAGCCACTCAGAGTTCTCCTGAATTCTGGAAAATTCCAGTTCTTCAATTGCATTTGACTCTGTGCGAGAGAGAAAGAGAGAGAGAAAGAGAGCTGAATGGGAACCACAAAGAGAGACGGGGCAGCCTGGGCTAGCTGCCATGGAGACAGACCTCTGTGAAGAGGCATTTGTGAAGAAACGGCCCAAGCACGGGGGAAATACTTGAAGCTAAACCAAGACCTTTACCATGCTTCCGCTTTGCAGAACAAACCTAAATGTGTTCATGCACTCTTCTGAAACCCAAACTTCTGTAGCATTTTAAATTTGCTTTTTAATATTTCATATTAAATTGAATAAGTCATATACTCATAGTACACCATTTAATATTTGTGTGTTTAGAGTGAAAATTAAATCACTCTTTTGCTTGTATGCTACCATTCCTCAGAATCTTTCCTTGGAGACAACCTCTCTTTTTTCTCTCTTGGCTTTCAAAGATGGTCCATGCATCCATCGGAACACCTATATCTTTTTTCTTCTTTTAAAAACAATTGTCAGCACACTATGCATGCCATTAATGTTTATTTTTTTCATTACTTAATATGTATCTTGGAGATAATTCCTGCAGAGCATGTGGCAGAATTGGAATTTGAACCTCAGCCTACTTGACTTCAAAATGAGTGTTCTCCAGTCAGAATGGCAGCCTTCAAGAATAAAAATAATAATAAATGCTGGAGTGGATGTGGAGAAAAAGGAACACTTTTGGTGGGACTAAAATCAGTATGACCACTGTGGAAATCAATAGGAAGTTTCTTCAAAAGCCTAGGCATGGAATCACTGTATGACCCAGCTATCCTGCTCTTTGGAATTTATCCCAAAGAATTAAGGTTGTCATACTATAGTGATACATGCATACCTATGTTTATAGCAGCACAATTCACAATAGCCAAACTATGGAACCAGCCTAGGTGACCATCAACTGATGAATGGATAAAGAAAATGTGGTACATTACACAATGGAATTTTATTTAGCCATAAAGACAAATGAAATTATATCATTTGCTGGAAAAGGAATGGAACTAGAGATCAGTCCACTCAGAAGGTCAAGGGTTGTATGTTTTCTCTCGTATGTAGAAACTAGAAAGGAAAAAGAAAAAGGAAGGTGAGAATGGATTTCATGAAAATCAAAAGGAGATCAGTAGAGGAAAGGGACCAAGGGATAGGAGGGGAAGTGCTGGGGAGTGATACTGGTTAAATTATATTGTTCTATCATGTACATGTATAAATATGTAACAACAAATCCCATCAACTATAACTTACCAATAAAAAAAGGTGAAAGAAAAGAAAAGAAAAAAAGAGTGTGGTTCCAACCAACTCATCCTAGTGCCTGATAATAAGCGACTGAATACTTCTGGCTCTTTTATGTATCATACAGTCATGTAAAATAGCCCCCTTCCTGCCAAAAAAAAAAAAAAAAAAAGAAAAAGAAAAAAATTATTGTAGTTTCTCTATTTGGGAATCATGGATCTTTGAGAACTCATGATGTACTTCAGGATTCCAGGAATCCCTGAAAATACACAGCATTTTGGAATTATGTTAATACGTGGAGTTGTGTTTCATGATAAGAGCCCATAACTTTCTACAGAGTCTCAAAAGGGTCTGTCTGTGATCCTAGAAACATTTAGGGTTTTAGAAAAACTAGTTATAGACCTTTCCTCTGCCTTCCAAGGACATGATTATTATTAATATTTTTCTGGACATAAATACATGAATTTCCTTCCTTCCTTCTTTTCCTTTCCTTTTGCAATTCTGGAGATTGAATCCAGGGGCATTCTACCACTGAGCTGCATTCCCCAACCCTTTTAAAATTTTGCTTTTGGTAATTAAAATTTTATTTTAATAGTTAGATTTTTATTTAAGTAAGTCTTGCTAAGTTGCCTAGGCTGGCCTCAAACCTGCAATCCTCCTGCCTCAGTCTCCCAAGTTGCTAGGATTACAGGTGTGCACCACCTCGCACCAAAGTACATGAATTTTCTAAAACCAGTGAGAAGTAAGTGGAAATTGTCATTATTCTTGTTTTGCTGTACAAGGAATGTAAGTACAGGGAGGCTAAGACAGTTCAGTGCCAGGAATGCTGAAGATGCCCTGGAAGAAACCCTTTGCCCAGGTCTGACGACTCTGCTTGTGGATGCTTGGTTCCCTTTGCTGGCCAGGCTTCTGACTCTTGCTAGAAGTCCCTCCCACTTTTGCACTTTTGCTTTCTTCTCATGTCTGTCATTTGCTCTGCCCAGTTCTCCAATTCCACCCACCCTGCAAGGCCCAGGCAGGCCTGACCATCCTCTGAGCAGTTCTCTTAACTTCCTCAGTGGAAAGCGTTCTCCTTTTACTCCATATCAGGATAGGGCCTAAATCTATGTAAGTCAGCATAGAAGAAGTCTTGAATCATTTCTCATATTCTGGTCTTAAACCATCGCCTGTACCTTGTATATGTTAGGGCACACCCATCTTGGGGCTTTCATGGAACGCTAACAGTATAATATTTCTGTCTCTGTTCTCACCTACTGAGGTCCTTCTGCCTCCCTGAGGTCACTTTTGTTGTCTTAGAGAGTCCTCAGGGGTGACCCTGTGTGGCTTGAACAGTTCTCTGACTCTGGTCAATGGGGAGGGCTCCTGCTGAGTCTGCCCCCCACCCCCACTCATGCTCCCAGCATTGCTAGAATTTGCTGCTGCTGCTGCTGCTGCTGCTGCTGCTGCTGCTGCAGCCCAGTGCCCTGGGGCCACACTGGGCTGAGAGAGCTTTGCTTGCTGTGCTACTGGCTGCTGTGCTTTGGCTGTGCTGGAGGAGTCTCTCAATGGGCTGACCCCCAACTGGCCTCTCTGCTGAGTTGGGAGCCCCTGTTTTCATCTCTCAGCTGTTCTTTGTTTCTTGAGTTCAGAAAAATGAGGCGTTGCTCTCTCTGGCTTACAGGATTTCTAGCTCAACAGCTCTTCCCCTTTTATTTGCTGTCTTCTTTCTTAGCACGCAACTGTAAGTTCATGGGGACTCTGTCCTCTGATTCCAGGGTGCCATATCTGCTCCAGGTTATATTTGTTTGACTCTCTTTCTCCTAAGGCAGGGGGCTCTTTCCTAGGAGACCTCTCATTAATAATATGCTGCAGGCAGACCCTGGTTATAAGAGAGCCCTCACCCCATAGAAACCCTGCCTAACCTGACACAGACAGTGGAAAGAGAGAACAATAGGCTGGGAATCAGGAAGACGAGAAGCCTTTAGTGGCTTTGCTGTTTTGTTTTTAAACCTCAACATATTCCTTTCTTGGAATGAAATCATTCAAGAAGCCCTGGGAAACAAATATAGCTGAGCAGCTCTGGACCAAAACCTGGTGAAACTTGGGGCTCTTCAGCTCAGTCACCCTTTCGCCAAAGGCAGCTGGGCTCTGAGTTTTGTCTGAGGAGGGATGCTTCCAACACAGCTCCCTGAGCACCCACTCCCACTCGCTGCACAGATGAGCTTCTTCCTGGTTGCAGCCAGAGGACAGTTCCCACTCAGAAGGGACACAAGTTCATTTTCATATAGATCAAAAAGGAGCGCGGCTTCACTGGTGGTGATTTATTCTGTCTCTCTCTCCCCTGCCACTTCTTTGAGCCACGTCTCTAGGCTCTGGGTGCTTAATCTCTCTCTCCCTCCTCCCTCCTTGCTAGCTTCTTTAACTGAGACTCTTTTATCCTGGTAAGTGATTGCCACAAGCCTTTAAGGGATGGTTAGATGAGCCAGGGAAATAATCAGAGGCTCAGGGCTGTAGGTGATTTTAGTTGGCTCTCAGTCTCACCCCCCACTCTCTCTGAACTTGAGGTTTTCTATTCAAGTGCATGGATGCCACACCCAGGGCATTCCAGTTGAGCTCTCTGTAGCTGAGCCAGAGTTTATAGACAGTTGGAGGAAAAAAATGTGCTGAAGAAGCAAGACCTTCATGCTGTCATCCTGTTGGGACTCACCCCAATAGCCTCTGAGGGGACTGGCATTACTGGGTGCTGGAATGGTCTGCCCTGCTCTGTGAGAAGCCTGAACCACACGAAAGCCGGCTTCCTCTCTCTCCCTCCCTCACAGACGTGGGAATGACTACAGAAGGAACAACCATCAAGGATAAAGGATGTATTTGTCAAAGTGAGAGAGGTATGTTTGGGCCATTTAGAATGACTCAAATTTCCCCCTGATAAAGGAATGTCTCTGCCACTCGGAGATATGCTTGACTCTAGAAAGTCCTCTCAAAGTGGTAAATGTCACGTTGTTCATGCTTTCCAGACAGGGAAAGACAAAGCTGTAGAAGGGGAGCTGGATTCCACAATGATGGGGACTGTAGAGACACCTCCATGTTTCAAGTGCAGATTCTGGATTTATAGGGTATTAAATTAAATAAGCAGGAGACCCTCGGCCTGAGGCTATGTACTGTGAATTCCTATGTCATGAACTGCAATCTAACATAGTACTGTGACAAACAGAAAACCTAATTTAGGAGTACAACAAATGCTGAGTCTCAGTCAATCATAAGCAGCAGAGTATTAACCAGTCACAGGGAGCCAGCTAATCAGAATGTGTCCAAATAGGGAAATGTCTACCTGTCACCAATCTGTTCTCATTTACTTCCTGAGGTTGCCTATGAATACTCATTGTCCACATTACAGAGTGGAGCTTGTGGAATCTTTTCTGGTTCTGAGTACAGCCCTTCCCTATTCATGAATCATTATTTGCAAAAACAAACTCTTAAATTTGACAAAAGTCTATATTTTTTTAATATTTATTTTTTTTAGTTGTAGGTGGACACACAATATCTTTATTTCATTTTTATGTGGGGCAGAGGATCGAACCCAGTGCCTCACCCATGCTAGGTAAGCGCTCTGCCACTGAGCCACAACCCCAGCCCCAAAGTCTGTATTTTAAAAATGCCTGATGGGCTGGGGTTGTGGCTCAGTGGCAGAGAGCTTGCCATGCGCATGTGAGGCACTGGGTTTGATCCTCAGCACCACATAAAAAAATAAACAAAACAAAATAAAGATATGAAAATAAAAAGCAAATTACCTTTAAAAAATACCTGTTGACTCTGGGAAACTGGTTCTAAGAGCGTGGCCATTTGTCTGCTTTTCCTGAGTCTGCGCATTCCTTGGCACTCACTCTTCTCAGCCTTTTCTGAAACCTTCATGAGTAATCATAAGCAGCAGCTTCTAGTTCCAGAAGCACTTTCTCTTATGTGTCAGACGGACTGCTTTGTAGATAATGCAAACCTCTCAAGGAATTTAAGCAAAAAGGGATGTAATATAGGAAATTAGGTGCTTATAACATGGCTAGTTGAGCTAAAGGAACAGGTTTCAGGTTGGGCTCCCAGGGTGACTTCCATCACTGTATGTGGAACTAGCCTTTAAAGAAGCATCCATCTGCTATAGGAGGCCACTGCCAGAAATGTTATCCTAAGAATATAGTACCCTTGGGCTGGGATTGTGGCTCAGTGGTAGAGCACTTGCGAAGCATATGTGAGGTCCTGGGTTCAATCCTCAGCACCATATATAAATAAAGTAAAAGCATTGTGGCCATCTACAACTAAAAAAAAAAAAAAAAATTAAAAAAAGAAGGAATATACAACTCTTGTTTTAAGTTGGAGATCAGTACTATTGGCTCCAGAGCCAAGTAACTCCAGATCTGATCTGCACTAGCAGAATGAATGACTCATGCCCATACTCTTGTCTTCTCAGCTTTCTACATTCAGTTCCCATATAAGGACATATGATTGGTTGAACCTTTATCAACTGGAAACATAGCTGCAAGGGAGTCTGGAAGCTGTTGATGTTAGCTTTCGGTCTCTGCAGTACACTAAAAGATGGAAGAGACATCTGTTCTTTCTCTCTGACATGCCATAGAACATCTCACTTGATGCTCACAGGAAATATGGAAAGTGACAGAACAGGTCTTAGCCTAATTTAGCACATGAGGAAAAGTAGGATGATGGTGAAGTTAGAAAAGATTGTCAGTGAGATGGGGGGCAGTGTGTGCCCTGTGCAAGCTGTATTTATGTAGGGAGTCAAAGAATCCTAGGTTAAACCAGATGAAGGGCTGAGCAGGAGTGGTATTCTTTCTTTCTTTTCATTTTTTTTTTGTTTGTTTGTTTAGGAATGGTATTCTAAGAATGAGGAATAGCATGTATAAAGGTCCCAAGAGTGGAGGAAATTGATCTAATCACAGACCTGAAAGAAATAGGGGACATGACTGTGGGCAAGGACAGCTAGATGCAAAATGAAGTTGGGGAGGCACCAGGGACAGATAGACAAGCCCTGTAGACCCTGTTAAGAGTTTAGCCTTTACCCTAAGAAGGATGGGAAGTCATTCAGGGTTGATGAGAGGCTATGTTTAGGGAAGGTGTGCATGGGACTTGATCATATTTACATTTTGAAATGGTCTGGCTGTACTGTTTCTTACAGTTACTTACCACACTCCACAATTTGCCACCAAATTGTTCCTATCCTAAAAAAGGGGTTTTATTTTTGCATCATTTTCCTTCTTTCATGCCAAGGAACAGTATTTAAAAAACAACAGCAAGAGGAGATCTACAGATATGGGAAAGTGTTCACAGGGGCTTTTGCATTTGTATAAATTAAATCCTGAGAGGGAAACCATTAATTTCCTTTGTAGCTGTGTTGGGATGTCATCAGGGTGTTTGGTGGGAGCTGTTTGAAATGCTCCAGCATATTGTTCTGTGGGTGGAGAGCAATGAGGTGTGGAAGTGGATCAGCAGGCAAGGCCTCTGATGGTGCTGCTGGTCCTGGAGAAGTTGGCTGGCTGCTGGGCTGCAGGGTTCCCTGGTAATGGGAGGAGATGTTTCAGCTTGGTGAAGGGTGACCAGCCTCACTGTCAGCAACTCTGGGCTTGGGAGTATATGGTTGAAGCCCACTTCATGAAGATCAAAAATCAGAAATTTACAGAATTATCAGATGTATAACTGACTTCCCAAAGGCCACATATTTTTTAAATTTAAGTTTAAATTTTTAAATTTTTTATATTTGTTCTTTTTAGATACACATGACAGTAGAGTGTATTTTGACATATTATACATATGTGGAGTATAAGTTAGGATCCCATTCTTGAGGTTGTACACGATGTGGAGTTATCCTGGTTGTGTATTTGTATAGGAACATAGGAAAGTTATGTATGATTCATTCTACTGTCTTTCCTATTGCCAATCCCTTCCCTTCCCTTCATTCCCCTTTGTTTAATCCAATGAACTTCTATTCTTCCCCTTCCTACTGTCCCTTGTTATGGGTTAGCATCCGCATATCAGAGAGAACATTTGGCCTTGGTTTTTTGGGACTGGCTTATTTCACTTAGCATGATAGTCTCCAGTTCCATCCATTTACTGGCAAATGCCATAATTTCATTCTTATTTATGGCTGAGTAATATTCCATTGTGTGTGTGTGTGTGTGTGTGTGTGTGTGTGTATACACACACTTTTCCCATATCCATTCATCTACTGAAGGACACCTAGATTGGTTCCATAGCTTGGCTATTGCGAATTGAGCTGCTATAAACATTGATTTGGCTGCATCACTGTAGTGTGCTGATTTTAAGTCCTCTGGGTAAAGTCAAGAGTGGGATAGCTGGGTCAAATGGTGGTTCCATTCCAAGTTTTCTGAGCAGAATCTCCATACTGCTTTCCATAGAGGTTGCTACAATTTGCAGTGCCACCAGCAATGTATAAGTATTCATTTTTCCCCCACATCCTCTCCAACATTTATTGTTTCTTGTATTCTTGATAATTTCCATTTCTGACTGGAGTGAGATGGAATCTCAGTGTAGTTTTTATTTGCATTTCTCAATTGCTAGAGATGTTGAACATTTTATCATATATTTGTTGATCAATCATGTTTCTTCTTCTGTGAAGTACCTGTTCAGTTCTTTTGCTCATTTATTGATTTTTTTTTTAAATTTTGGTGTTCAGTTTTTTGAGTTCTTTATATATCCTGGAGATTAATGCTCTTACTGAGGTGCAGGTGACAAAGATTTTCTCCCATCCTGTAGGCTCTCTTTTATGTTCTTGATTGTTTCCTTTGCTGTGAAGAAAACTTTATTTTTTTTTTAAAAAAAAATTACCATCCCATGTATTGATTCTTGATTTTACTTCCTGTGCTTTAGGAGTCTTGCTGAGGAAGTCAGTTCCTAAGCTGACATGGTGGACAGTTACATTTTCTTCTATTAGGCACAGGGTCTCTGGTCTAATGTCTAAGTCCTTGATCCACTTTGAGTTGAGTTTTGTGTAGGGTGAGAGATAGGGTTTCAACTTCATTCTACTATGTATGGTTTTCCAGTTTTCCCAGCACCATTTGTTGAAGAAGCCATCTTTAATGTATGTTTTTGGTGCCTTTGTCTAGTATGAGATAATTATATTTATGTGAGTTTGTCTCTGTGTCTTCTCTTCTGTTCTACTCATCTTCATGTTTGTTTTTGTGCCAGTACCATGCCATTTTTGTTACTATTGCTCTGTAGTATGCTGATTTTAAGTCCTCTGGGTATAAGTCAAGAGTGGGATAATTTAGTATAATTTAAGGTCTGGTATTGTGATAAGGTCATGCACACATTTTTAAGGGAGCTAACCCCTGAGAATCTCAGGAGTCAACATCTCCCTGAAGCTGTCTTTCTCGAAGAACCCCACCGTACCAGTGCTTTCTTTCACCAAGTATAAAAGCTGGGCCCAGTATGCAGTTTCACATAACTGGAGACCTGATATTGGAGTCCTAGCTTCCCAAGCAGGGGGAGCTCCTTGAAGGAAAGGATCATGCCTTTCATATGTCTTCAAATTCTGTACAACACCCATCTTGGTTGGTTCGTAATCTGAGCTCAAAATTTATGAATTTTGAATTCATAAATTATGAATCTCAAGATTATTCTGCTTTTGATGATCATGGTTACCATGGGGTATGATGTCCCTGGACCCAAGGTTAGGAATATTTACTTAGGCTAAACACCCAACAGGATTTTCACCAATGAATATCCTTCTAATTCTCTGGAGCATCTATACTGTGGAGCCAGGGTTGGGGGGACACAGGAAGTGAGCTGGGGCTGTGAGTAGAAGCAGCTGCTGTTCTTGCAGGCAAATGGTCTTCCTGCCCCTACAGAGGTATGCAGAGATGGAGCTGATCTGCAGATGGATGTCTGGTGAGGCACAGTATGAACAGCCATGGAAACATGTGGTCTAAAACATAGATGCCTGGAGCTTGCCCTGATTCTGTTTCATTGATTATCCAGAAAAAGCTTCAAGATAGGGAATTGCATAGACATAATTTGGCTCAAGGGTCAGCTGCCTTTCAAAGTCTCTACTAACCCACCTGGGGAAAACATTGGATTTCGACAAACTGGTGCCTCTTTGTGTATTGGGTTTGGTACTTGTTGGGGGGCAGTCCCAAAATGTCTATAGTTAGGCCCCCTTGTTTGGATTTCTGGCAGGCTCTGTTATGTTTTTAGTATGTAGCCAAGGCCTATGTTATGGTCAGTGTGTAGTAGAAGTCAGAAACATTTTCTTGTGAACTAGAGTTCACTTATGTAACCTGTTGGCTGTGTGCCTTCTTTGTTTGGCCTGCAAATAAAAAGGGGCTATGGAAATGGCTGCAGGGTGGCAAAATGGAACTGGCCGGGGTTGGAAGCTGGAGCTGGAGGCTGCAGCCACTTGTGAATGAAGCATGTCTACTACCCTAACTACCTTGTGCATCTTCTTCTACCTGCAGGGCCCAAACTTTGCTTCTGGGCCTGAGCCTCACGCTCAGCCTGACAGTGCTCCAAAGTGAACTTCCTTGCTCAATGGAAACAATTCTTGGCCATCTCTGCTTCTCCATCTGCAGCTACACAATGACAATAAAAATTTCAGAAAGTTATTTCTGTTTATATTTAGAGGATTCTGAAAGAAACAGACATCAAGAAGTCAAAGAATTCTTCTTCTTTTTTTTTTTTTTTGCCTTAGAGAGACAAAAAAACAAAAAAGGGAAAAAAAAAATTAATGCAATGAAACACAGAACCCACTGCTGGCCAAAGGGCTCTTTTCCTGTGCTTTCCTGCATCCTGAAGCTGTCTCCATAGTGCAGTGGTCAGGAAGTGAGTGACTCATGGGGTCTTTATGACAGATCCCTGACTCTCACACATACACACACACAGATGTGAGTCACCCCGACGGCTACTAAGATAGGCAATGATTCGAACGGGGCACGCAGGAGGCAGCAGCGCACCCACCCATTCCCAGGCGCATTCCTGAGCAGCCTCTCCCTGGCTTAGTAATGAACTAAGATATGGCTGCAGCTCCCAGCTCCAGCCCTGCAACCCTCTCTCTCTGGCTCTCTTTAAGGACAACCTGAATGGCAACTGCAGAGGAGAGGAGTAGGTACTAAAGGATCTGGCACTGACAGGAGGGATACTGGATGTGGGCACATGAACTAGCTGGTGTGTGGTGGCATGGTGGGGTTCATCACAGGGCTTGTCTTGTGTCTTCCTGGGGATTGTGAATTGGGTTAGAAGTCACTATGTTTTATTAACAAACAGACTGAGGTGAGGGGAAGTGAGCTTAGATTTGGCTTTGCCACTAGCTTGTTTTGTTATGATAGTAAACCACACAAACTCTCTGACCTCAGTTTCTTCATCTTTAAAATAAAGGAGGTGGGCTACATCTGGATTGGCTGGCACAGATCTCCTGTGCCACCCACCCTTCCTGTGCCACCCACCACCCCTCCTGTGCCCAGGGCAAACACGGATCTCTGCCTACACGTTCTCCATTCACAGCACTTTCTCCTTCTAAGTCCAGAAAACATCTCCTGGGCCTTCTCAGATGGCCTGCTAATACCTCTAACAATTAATTGGTGTTAGCATCTGAACTGACACCTACTTGCATCCTAAAAGTTAAAGCATTGGTTCTCAACTCTGGCTGTGCATTAGAATCATCGAGGAGTTTTTTAAAATATATAGATGTTGGAACCCTGCTCAATGGGATTCTGATTTAATTGTTTTGAGATGAGACCCAAGCATTGGTAGATTACAAAATCTCTCCAGGTGATTCTAATGTAAAGCCAGGATTGAGGGTAAGATGACTGGAGAAGATGACCTCTCACGTTGTTTCTGGAGCTAATATCCAATCACACTACACCCAGCTGTTGACATTTAAGATGGCAGAAATGATTGCGCCAGGTGAGCCAAGATCTGGTGGCAAGAACATGAGGTTGAAGATCGGGAGAACTTTTCAAGGATTTTTTGTAGACTCAATAAGAGCACCCACACAGCGCTCTGCATGACATCTGCTGGGTGTGCCATGATGTTTGGACATTTTGATGGAGGTTACTGAAGCAATAAATCATGGATAGAGTTCTATGAGCCTTCAGAGGAAAGGTAAGCTTGTTTCTGTAGTTGTTTCATTAGAACCGGTCTTTTATTTGAGTTTTCTGGAGTAAAAAATTATGTATAGGATGCTTGAAATATTCTTATTAGTAAATAGTCAAACATGAAGTCAAACATGAAGTAAAAAGCGCAAAATCTGGAAACCCTATTATCCTTTTCCATTTCACCACTCACCTCTTCAGAAGTGACAGTGAGTAAAGTATGTCTGTCCAAGCCTTTTTCTATACATTACAACACACACACACACACACACACACACACACACACACACTTAATTTTTTTTCTAATAAAAATGAGATCATACTACATATTGTTCTGCGGTTTTCTTAACAAAATGTTTTAGGGATGTTTCCACGAACTCTGGAAATAGACTTAACCCCTCACACTTTAGCTTTCTAATCGGTAAATGGGGATAATAATACAAGATCATCATAAGGACTGTTGTCAGTTCCTATTTGTAAAATGATTAACAGTGCCTAGCACTGTTCCAGCTCACAGTAACTCCTATAGAAAAAAAAAATCACTAACTAAATGTTAATTGGATAATAGTTCAAAAACAAACAAAAACTTCTTTTTCTTCATATGCGGTGGACTTAGGGCTGATTTTAAAAAATACTACCTCCCTCAAGTTGAAATTTGGTAGAGGTTGTTTTGAAAGCATGCAGATCCTTTGCTAACCCTTCCTATTTCACAAGATGAAAGGTGGATCCCAAGACCCGAGCTCAGAGACCTTTGTTTCACTTTTGTGCCTCAGTTTCTCTACAGGAAAGGTAGGTCTGATATCCTTTAGGCAAGAGGTGCTAAGAAGAATGGGACCGGAAGTGTTTACCAGCTCATGAGTGGGCAGCTGATGACATCCCAAAGTGTTGGTCTGTGCCACTAAGGAGCTTAGGTCATGACCTTGTCTCCAACCTCCCTCCCTGTTTTCCGAGGGAAGGTATGAGAGAGGTGAAAGAGTTGGCATTTTGCCTCTAGAAGAATTTTTATTAAGGATAAACATATTCCAAGATACTGTGAAGTTGAAGTCATATGAATGCTAAGTGATTTCTTGGCATCAAAAATCAATCTCTTTTATGTCAGTCCTAAAAAAATAAACACTTTTACCTTCTTCGGTACCAGAAATAGCCAGAGAGGCTTCAGCTATTACAGCAAAAGCTTTTAAAATAATTACTTCTAGAATTACGATAATATTAATGATTAGCTTTGTGTGAAAATTGAAAAGATAAGTAGTTAAATACTAGGAATAATAAACCTTGGAAGTGTCATTGTGTAATAAGTTTGCCCTTTAAAAGTATCATTTTTCAATGATTTTTTTGCTCATATTGAATCGTTCAGGAAAAATTCAATCCCTCACTAAATAATCCCTTTTCTATGATTAAGGTGACTTCTGAAAGTGATCTTTGATTTTCATACATTACAGTCAGATTCCTTCAAAACAGGATGTTTTTAAAAAGTAATTGCCCTCTCACTTATGGTGTGCTTTCTATGTACTGGACACTTTGCATGCACAATCTTATTAACTCTGCAAATAACCCTACTGAGTATGAGTAGTGCCACCCCATTTTAGAGATGAAGAAGCTGAGGATTAAAGAAGTTAAGTAGTTTCTTTAATAAAAAAAAAAAAAAAAAACAAAACAAAACACAAAAATGGTAGACCTTGGATTCAAAGCCTTATCTGCCTTTTGGGGAACTACCTCTAATAGGTTGTTCCACAGTTAGGGAATCTGTTATATTGAGGCAAAATTACTGCAGGGGTCTAGATTTACCATACGTCAAATCAACCCCCTGAAACATCAGAGGTATGAGCAGAAAAAAGTGCATGCATGTGTGTGTGTGTATGTTTGTGTATGTGTAAAAATGAAGAATAAACGAGGTGGGAGGAATGGGGATCTAGTAGGCCACATAAAATATAATTCTATTGAAAAAACCTGCCTCTCCAAGTTCCTTGCTTCTGCCTGGGCCCAGACTGGCTGGCAAAGGGTGGAGGGGTGGAGGCTGCTGGCAACTTCCTCAGGCAGACAGACAGGGCTGGCCACAGGGAGATCTCTGGGAAGAGCAAATCCCTGTCTGCTGGGAATGTCGGTTTTATGATTAAATTAAGGGTAAAGGAAACCATACTAAAACTTTTGCTTGGTGGTTTAGAACTGAAACTTTATATTACAGCTTCGGCTCTTTTTTTTTTTTTTTTTAATTGCAACTACTATAGTATAGATCAGAATTTCCTTTTCTCATTTTAAGAATAGTTACAGGTAAAAATGTAAACCCCATATTTCCCTTCTCTCTCTTTCCACATATACACGTGCACACAGGAGAGTTAGGGCCACCATACCAAGACTTCACCCCGTTAACATATATCTCCTAAAAGCAGAGTTATTCTCCCATCATTTCTTACACTATCACATCCAGGAATCTTAACATTGATCACTGCTAGAATACCATTATCCAACATGCAGTCCATATTGAACATTTTCAGTTGTTCCAATTATGTCTTTATAGATTTTTTAAAAAATTCATACCCAAGATCCAATCAAGTCTCATACACTGAAAATTTTTTTCAGGTCTCTCTAGCTTCCTTTAATCTGTAACAGTTTCTTAGCACTTTTGTTTGTTTTGTTCTTTATGTCCCTAACATTTTTGAAGTGTCCAAGTTAGAGTTCCTTTGCATGATGTCTCTTAATTTGGAGTTAACTGATTTTTTTTTTCCCTCTAATGAGACCTAGTTGAGAGAATAAAGTATACTCACTGGTACTTTTTTTTTTTTTTTTTTTTTTTTTTTTTTTTTTTTTAGAGAGAGTGAGAGAGGAGGGAGAGAGAGAGAGAATTTTTTAATATTTATTTTTTTTAGTTCTTGGCAGACACAACATCTTTGTTGGTATGTGGTGCTGAGAATCAAACCCGGGCCGTACGCATGCCAGGCGAGCGCGCTACCACTTGAGCCACATCCTCAGCCCCTCACTGGTACTTTTTATATTTATATATTAGTTATGTTTATATCCAAACATATCAATATATTTAATTTTTCACAAAAGTCAAAGTACATGATTAGAAACTTTAAATGATTTTTTAAAATACAAAATAACAAATGAAATTTCCCTGTTCCTGTACTTTCCTCAAGGTGACACTATTGACAGGTTTTTATGTTCCTATTGTGCCTGTACCAGCATATCTGTCTCCACATTTAACAAAAAGGGCGGTGTAATGAAAGGCAAAAGTCCTTGAACCACTTTGTGGTTCAGTGAGGGAAAATTCCCAGGGTGAAATAAATCTTCTGGTTCCCTGGTTTGAAGAACATCTCTACCCAACTGCTTTGCATTGCCTTCGTGAGAAGTCTTTGTGGGCTTGTATTGAGACAGCAGCCTTTTGATGATTAATACTGACCAAGGTCAAGGTACATGGAAGCTGTCTGGCACTGGTCTATCTAATCAAATGTTCCCTTATGGGGTTGATTGAGGAAAATTGGCAGTTGATTCTGGGAAGCTTTTTATTTATTTATTTATTTTGGAAGTTTAATTCTGGGAAGCTTTTAATAAGCAGAAAATTTAAGGCTAAATTCAGGAATGAAGACCTCTGCTAAAGATGAGAGTAAGGATGGTTCCCCTCCCCATGCCTTTAAATTTTTTTTTATTTGTTCTTTTTAGCTATACATGACAATAGAATGTATTTTGACACATCATATTCCCCCTGCCTTTTTAAACCCAGGCTTTAAACAAGTTCATATAATATAAAATTTGACATTAGTAATGTTTATGACAACCATCACTATATTCTAGTTCCAAAATATTTTCATCACCCCAAAAGGAAACACTATGCCTATTAGCAGTCATGCATTATTTCTCTATTCTTAGTCCTTGCTAACCACTAATCTTGTTTTCTAACTCTATGGATTTGCCAATTTGGGCATTTTTATGAAATCATATAATATGTGGCCTTTTGTGGCTTCTTTCACTTAGCATAACATTTTCAAGTTTCATCCATGTTGTTGCATATTATCAGTGCTGAATTTATTTATTTAAAAATATTTTTAATTGTAATGGATACAATACATTTTATTTGTTTGTTTATTTATTTTTTGGTGGTGTTAAGGATCAAACTCAGGGCCTCACATGTACTAGGCAAGCACTCTATCACTGAGCTACAACTCCAGCGCCACCCCCCCCCCCACCATTTCTTTTTATGGTAGAATAATATTCTTTGTACGAATAACTACATTTAAAAATCCATTTATCAGTGGATGGCCCATTTAAAAGACAGTTGCTGCAAACCTAGGATTGAAGGGAGCTTTCTGCATGGGATCTTTTTAAAATGGAAAAACCATGAATTGTGTTAGCAGTCTTCTTAGATCCATAGTTGAGGATGCCAAATAAATTATTTAAAAATCATCAGGTCCCTGCCCACTAACAGCTGATAGTGCTGTGAAAGGTAAAAATAGAATGACTTCTTGACCAGAAAACAGAGCCTCTGAGGCTTGTGACAACAGTGATCTGTCTTCTCATGCCACCCACCCTCCTATTCAACACCTCTGGGGTGATAGGTCTGAGACCTCCAAGCCACTGCAGTGACTGTATCTCAAGTCAGATGGAGCAAGATGGCCCTTCCACACAGGCAGTTTAGGGGTGACGTGACCAGGGACCTGGTCACCAGAGAAAATGGCATCCCTTGCCTTCTTGTCTGTTTATCACTTGAAAACCCCCAGGAAATTCCTCCTCTTTGAACAAAAGATTTCAAAATTGCAGCTGTCAATAAGGCACTGCCTGCCACTTACTTCAAGCTGCTTCAAGCTAAGTCTGTGCTTTGCTGTGTGTGTGTGTGTGTGTGTGTGTGTGTAGAATCACCTAGACAGGGATTAGCTGGAAACTATTTAAGAATTCATTTGATGGCTAATGATGGAAAATCCTAGGATTTAAAAGGAGCAGAAAAAAAAAATGCCTGACTTGTTCTCCAGACAGATGCAAAATATTCACCTTCTCTATAATTAAAGTCTTGAGACCTACGGTGAGGCTGAGAGCGAAGGAAATACAGGGCCCCAGTGCAGGAAGACAATGTCAAATTGCTGATCCGTTGGTGCCACCAAGCATTGTTTAAGGGAAGACATCTGAAGAGGAGTCACAGATTCCCCTCCCCTCTGCAGCCTGTCTCAGGCATTTCCATACTTAGCATTCCCAAGACTTCAACAAGCGAGGGAAACTTGGGGAGCTGAAATTAGTAGAGGCAACATGACCAACGGGGCTCCAAGGCCAGGATTCCATAGTTTCTATGGAATAAATCCTGATGTTCCACGGAGATTGTTTCTAATCTTCCCAAGGAGCCTTCCTCACCTACTTTCTTTTCTCTTTGCAGTTATTCACCCCTTTTCCCTCCCCATCCCTCTAAAATCCTGACACTTGTCTGTCTGTCTCTCTCTCTCTCTCTCTCTCTCTCTCTCTCTCTCTCTCTCAGACATTTGCCAGAAGGCCGAGCTGTCTTCTTTCTCCATGGACACTGGATTACATCAAGCCCCACATCAGCTGTCTTCCAAGGCCTCTGTGTCAAGGCCAGCTCACACAGGACGAGGGTTTTGCTGATCACCTAGTCTCAGCTTTGAAGGTTCTGGCACATTAAAAACAACCAGCACCGGCTTTCCTACAGCCTGTTTTTAAGACCCACTTGAGAATTTGGGTGGAGTTGGAAGGAACCAAGCGCCTGGCCTATCCCTGGGGATATTAGTCACCCAAATTATGTTTCAGATTTTAAAAAACACGAGACAAGTTCGTACATGGGAGTAGCTGTCAGAAGGGCCCCTCCTTTTGAAGTTTGAAGTTTGGAATTCTGACCTGCCTTCTCAAAGACCACCTCCCATCACCACTACCACCAATTAAAAGGCTAGTAGAGAAGAATTCTAGGAACTTTTTTGGAATGTGATTTCCTTAACAAGTTATAACAACAGGAAAAAAAAAAAAAAGTAACAACAGTTTAAAAAAAAGAAGTAGGGGCAGGAGAAAAAGGCATGATTAAACTAGGCATGGACCCCCTTTCCTACAGTCTCTGACTAATCTGTGGCCATCTGCAGTTGGAGTCTTGAGTGGGCCCTGGTCTTTGTATGTCAGAAAAGATGGAAAATTGCAGAGAAAGACATGGAGACAAAGGATTGGGGTCCCATATTCCTATATAAATCTCAAGTTCTTGAAAGTTTGGGCCTGATCACGGAACAGAGTCAGTAGACACTATTAAGTAAGTCAGAGGCACGAAAGCACTCAGGGAAGGTT
Source organism: Callospermophilus lateralis (assembly GCF_048772815.1). NCBI lineage: Eukaryota > Metazoa > Chordata > Mammalia > Rodentia > Sciuridae > Callospermophilus > Callospermophilus lateralis. The sequence goes on along the minus strand of NC_135313.1, from coordinate 58,640,401 downwards.
GACAGGTTTTTCTTCACCAAAATTGCAGGAGACTCAAGCAAGGAAGTCCTTGAATCTTAATGGGACTAGCTTTGGCAAAAAAAAAAAAAAAAAAAAAAAAAATCTCTGAAAACAGAGACTACTAAAACATAGTTAGCATTGAAAGAGAATTTCGCTTATTGACTTCTACCTTTCAGCTAGCTAATCTTCACCTTCCTCTGGAGTGGCCCTGGGCAGGAGAAAGGCTACTGAGCACCCCAAATTGAGATGTGCTGCAAGTAGAAAGTATACACTGGATTTCAAAGACTTACCATGAAGAAAAGAATATAAAGTGTTTCAATAGTTTTTTCATGTAGATATGTTAAAATGATATTTTAGGTATTTGGGGTTAGGTAAAATATATTAATTTTAACATTGACTTATTTTAATGTGGCTACTATAAAATTTGATAAAATTCATATGTGTCTTATAACCATGGTTCATGTTATACATTTTTTACTATAGAGTCCTTTGATAGCAATCACTGCCATGGTCATGCTTATGGGGGCGGTATCTCCTTTGTTAATGTTAGTCTAGGCATGTATAGCACTTACCTCAGGTATCACCAGAATGCTGACGAATCAAGGTACTGAAGGTCAGGGGCATGCCATCAGAGCAGAAATACCTAGGATCTTTTTGATAAGGAGAAGGGTTTTAAACCCGCCTTTCTGGAGCTGTTTGGTTAAGACCCGCCTCCCCCAACCTGAAGGCATCTCATAATAATAGATACTTCATCATCATGTCGAATTAGGCCCCGACTTCTTTAACAAGACTCCTATAGTGCAAGAAATAAAATCAAGAATCAATAAGTGGGATGGATTCAAACTGAAAATCTTCTCAGCAAAAGAAACAATCAGTAAGGTGAATAGAAAGCCTACAGAATGGGAGCAAATTTTTACCATATGCACCTCAGATATAGCACTAATGTCCAGGATATATAAAGAACTCAAAAAACTTAACACCAAAAAAACCCAAATAACCCAATCAATAAATGGGCCAAGGAAACAGACACTTCTCAGAAGATGATATACAATCAATGAACAAATACATGAAAAAAATGTTCAATATCTCTAGCAATTAGAGAAATGCAAATCAAGACTACTCTAAAATTTCATCTCACTCCAGCCAGAATGGCAGCTATTAAGAATCCAACAACAATAAGTATTGGTGAGGATGTGGGGGGAAAAGACACACTCATACATTGCTGGTGGGACTGCAAATTGATGCAGCCAATATGGAAAACAGTATGGAAATTTCTTGGAAAATTGGGAATGGAACCACCATTTGACCAGCTATCCCTCTCCTTGGTCTATACCCAAAGGACTTAAAAACAGCATACTGCAGGGACACATTCACATCAATATTTATAGCATCGCAATTCACAATAGCTAAATTGTGGAACCAACCTAGATGCCCTTCAGTAGATGAATGGGTAAAGAAACTGTGGTATTTATACACATTGGAATATTACTCAGCATTAAATGAGAATAAAATCATGGCATTTTTAGATAAATGGATGGAGTTGGAGAATATCATGTTAAGTGAAGTAATCCAATCCCCCAAAACCAAATGCTGAATGTTCTTTCTTACATATGGATGCTGATCCATAAAGAGGGTGGAGGGGAAGCATGGGAGGAATAGAGAAACTTTAGATAGGGCAAAGGGGAGAAAGAGAGAAAGGGAGGGGGTATGGGAGTAGGAAAGAGGGTGGAATGAGATGGACATCATTATCCTAAGTACATGTATGAAGACAAGAATGGTGTGACTCTACTTTGTGTACAACCAGAGACATGAAAAATTGTGCTCCATATGTTAACTATGAGTTGAAATGCATTCTGCTGTCACATAAAACAAATTAGAGTAAATAAATAAATTTAAAAAATAGATACAGTATATAACAGTTGTATTTGGTTCATAGTTTAAAGTACTTCTAACAGTGCCCACATTAAACACTTTATAAACATTCACAATTATTTATGCTTTTCTTGGTGAAAATGCATAAATATCTCTTGATAGAAATGGGATCCCCTGGCACTTAGCATTCCCTAAATGTTATTATCACTGGTACTGGGGATTGAACCCAGGGCCTCTTGTATGGTAAGTGTGTCCTTTAACACTGAGCTATACCCCAGTCCTGTCCCTAAAGGGTTTTTGCCCCAATTGGGGAGCACTGGCCCCTGCTTTGCCTAGTGGCCTGCCATTGGTTGTACCTACTTCAGCTGGTACTTGAATCAATGGTTGAGCATTTGCCTAGCATATACTCTCTTTCTAATGACTAAGGTTTGGACATGGTCTACAACCTAGGTCACCTTCTGATTGTTAGGCATGGATATTATTTCTGGGCTATTTTCTTAAGCATTTGATATAATCTCCTGTCTTCTCTCCCTTGTGTCCTGCCTAGATCCTCCTCCTTATTTTCCCTGGACATCTTGGTCCTGATATCTGTCATGCTTTGGATCCCCTTTTAACTGAAAGTCCTTACTACTAGCATCACACAGCCTGGCTCAGTGAATGTGAGCACATTCAATGCCAATTTTGCATAAAAATGATAAAGAAATTTGTTTTTTAACCAGCTACTAGAAATTAGATACTGTGGATTTCAGCTGTTCAGCTGCCATCACATTCCCCTAGATCAGTGCTCTGAATGAGGGAGATGATCTGGGAGTATTTGGTCATGATCTGGGAGTGTTTTCAAAGGACACATTCCTGGATCCTGTTCTTAGAAATTCTGATTTTGTGAATCTGGGGTGCTAGATAATAATGGGAATAGACATTTTTTCTATTATCATTTTAGGTGTTAGCCAATTAATTTATTTGATGTCAAGATTAGATGGCTAATATTTTATTTTGAACTTGAGAGCATAATAAACTGTGTGTATAAATATATAAAAATGTCTGTGCATGAGATATTTGTATGTGAGCCTGTATGTGTGAATAGATATAATTTATTATTTATATAATAATACTTATATTATTATACAATATTATAATATATTTACATTATTTATATATAATATATGATAAATAATATATTATGTATATAAATATATATATTACATTTCCAGCGACCGGCACAATGCCTGGCAGATAGCTGATGATTATCTTAGTCCATTTGTGCTGCTGTAACAAAATACTTGAGATTGGGTAATTTATAAAGAACAGAAATGTGTTTTGTGCAGTCCTGTAGACTGAGAGGTCCAAGATCAAGGAGCCACCAGGTTCAGTATCTGATGAGGACTATTCTCTGCTTTCAAGATGATGCTTTGTTCTATGTCTTCATAACACAGAAGGCAGAAGAACAAAAAGGGCCTAAACTTGTTCCCTCCAGTCTTCTTAAAGGAATTGACTCCTACCCATTCATGGGGTCCTCCTAACTTAGTCACTTCCCCAGAGGCCTCACCTTAGTACTACCACAATTGGGATTAAGTTTTAACATAGGAATTTGAGGGGAGGTCAGACCACAGCAATGATTATGCATATTGAATACATGTTTGTACAGAAAATATCTTTAAAATGTGTTTATGGGGCTGGGGTTATAGCTCAGTGATAGAGCACTTGCCTAGCATATGTGAAATACTGGGTTGGATTCTCAGCATCACATATAAATAAATAAAAATAAAGGTCCATCAACAACTAAAAAAAAAAAAAAGACCAAAAAAAATGTGTTTTATGAAATGTTTTTCAAGGTATCCTTTACCTTTAAACATGTTCTGAGTATGGTAACTATAGTTAATAATACTAATGTAAATGAGTTTTCAAAATTGCTAAGAGGGCAGATTTTAAATGTTCCCACTATACATGTACCAAAAAATGCTAAGTATGTGAGGCAGTGGACATGTTAATTAGCTTGATTTACTCCTTCGTAACATATGCATATACATTATAAATATTGGCAATTATTATTTGTCAATGAGAAATAAAATGTAAAAACATATTTATAGTTTCCATCAAATTTCATGTGTTTTAAATAAGTGAGCAATGAGTCTGGCAGGTGGCCCAGCGGGGGAGCTGCCTGGGGAGCTAACTCCTCACAGAAGACTTGGAAGAGGTAGCTCATTTGTTTTCAGACACACAGGAGGGTGCAGCTGCAGGAGTGGTCTTTATGGACACCTAGCCCTTCTTTGCCTCTTCCTGTGCAGCACAGCGGAAGGAGGCTGTCTGCAGTTTATGTCCCCAAGCCGCCCACCTTGAGCATGGTTTAGGGATGAAGTTCCAAGAAGAAAGAAGAATGGCAAGTCTCCCAATAGAAGCCTAGTGTGTGGGTCCCTGTTGGCTCCAGGGTTGATTTTGGCAGGTCAGGCTAACTCCAAGGGGGCATGACCTGCCAAGTGTCCCACTTGGGCCTGCAGATGTAGCTGGAGGGTGTTGGTGAGGCTCATCTCCCTGTCCTGGGGGCTCCAGCCCCGGAAGTTCTTTGGTGGTTAGGTCTGATGTTTCTACAGGCTGCTCAGGGCTGCTGATCTACCCCACCCAGCCTTCCATTTCTTAGATTTTTAAAGATGAAACAACCCACAAATCTATCTAAAAACAGTTCAGCTAATGTAGAATTCTAAAAACAACTGAAAAATGCCCTTTAGGGTGCAGAAGCCTGTGTTCAGGGCAGTTTTCAAGGTCCTGGTGGGAAATCCACATCCAGGTGGATTTCAGCCACATTAGATGGCGATTTTAATTTGTTTCCAACTTCACAAGACTTTGTTTGGTGGTGTTGTAGTTTCACCCATCCCCCACCCCCTTCCACCAGAGAAGGAAGAAGGGCCATATTCTCAAATTGTCAGTCTTTGAGAAGCAGCCTGCTGTCCCCTTCCTTTCTCCCTTATTCAGGCACACCCACCCCCACCCCCACCCTCAAGCCTTCACAAGTCTTTGTATCTGCAGAGAAAGGAGGAGCTCAAATTTGTTTGAGTGGGAGATCAGCGGAGGCAGAAAGAGGAACCAGGTTGAGCAGAGTTTCCATCAATGACTCTGCAAATCTGACTGTCCCTTGCCCCACTGATCCCCCACCCTGCCTCACTGTCAGGGACATCAGATCCATGCAAAATAATCCTGGACATTTCATGCTGCAACATGTCTTGCTCAACTGAACATTCTCTGCTGGAAGTGCACAGTCTACAGTCACGCATGAAAATATCTTGTCTTAGATTCAGAATCTGAGAGGGATCTAGCAAGAAAGAGTTCGTGGATACAAAAATATTAGGCTCCTATCTAGAATACTGGAGCTTTCTTTCTCTTAGTGCTAGCGTTGTCACTGTGAGTGAGGGACACTCTTCAGTCATCATGTATTTACTGGGTACCTGCTGTGTGCCAGGCACTGTGCAAGCTGCTGGGGCTCCATTGGTGAGCGAGAGTCCTGCTTTCTTTCTTTCTTTCTTTCTTTTTTTAATATTTATTTTCAGTTATAAAAATATTTTTATTTTATTTTTATGTGGTGCTGAGGATCGAATCCAGGACCTCATACATTGTAGGCAAGCATTCTACCTCTGAGCCACAACCCCAGCCTGAGAGTCCTGCTTTCAAAGAGCATGTAACCACGCGCAGCCGTCTCTAAACTTTAGTCATGGCATAGCCATCCCTGTGGGAAAAAATTGAGCCTCCCTATTTTTTTTTTTTTTTCCAGTCCAGGGGATTCAACCCAGGTCCTCACACTTATTAGCCACACATATTGTGGCTCTACCACTGAGCCACACTCCCTACCCCTCCCTATCCATTTTATTTATTTGTAAATTATATAATATATTGCTGTGCTATGCACATCAAATGAAGTGATTTACATACATCACAAAATAAACATCCAAAATAAATTAATTCAGATAAGATTAAAGTAGATGGATATTTACAATTTCTGGGGTGCAGACTCCCATGATAGAGAGAAAGGAATGGGATTAAGTGTGTGATCTGGTGTTGGATTTCCTGTGTTCAAATCTTGGCTCCAACAGATACTTTTTGTATGACTTAGGATTTGTTAATTTCTATAAATCTTGGTTTCTCCGTCTGTAAAATAGGTTTTATGATAATACCTTCTTCAGGGTCGTAGTAAAGATTAAATGAAATAATCTGTGTAAAGTGTTTAGAAGTTTTCCTAGTTTTCAGAAAGAACTCAATAAATGTTAGTCATTAGTATTATAATTATTACAGTCTCTTTGGGGAGAAAAATATTAATTAACCAGCTAAGTATTGAGTTTTAATTGTGATAAGTATCAGACAGGGCGAGAATAGGATGCCAGGAAGGTGTGTATACAAGGGGCCCTTAACCTCAGCAGGTTTGGGCTGTGTTGACTTTAGGCCTGAGACAGGAAAAAACTTTGCTCACTGCAGGAGGGAACAAAGGCCCAGTGAGAAGAGGAGAACCCTGCCAGGTAGGAGAGGAGAAGGTTGGTAGGCACTGTATCTGCCAAGGCTCTTAGCTACAAGCAACTTCCTGTTATTTAAGCAGTGAAAGGACTTTATTAAAGGATATTAAGATACTCTCAACATCTCCAGGCAGGCCAGAGAGTCAGGCTGGGAGGCCAGGAGGTCAGAACAAGGCTCAAAAACAACCCCAGCCCGGGAATGCGTCAGCCAAGGACCTCTGTGGCTGCCACCAGGTCAAGACCCCGTAGCACAGCTCACATCACTCCCGAGAGCCACCACTACCACCCTTTTTAAGAAACAGATTCCACACAATTGTCCTCCTCATGGGCTCACTGTCAAATGAAGCCACGTGCAGAACTTGGGTCACATGGGTGAGGCCCAGCCGCAAAGGAAGCAGGGAAAGACAATTTTTCTGGTCTCTAGCACAAGGTGGTAAATACCTCGTACATGAGAAATTCCCCAAATGTAGGAGTGATGTCAAGAATTTTGGGCTTAACTACTCTCACATCCTCAGATTGTCGCTGTGGCTAGTAGTGTTGGGGAGGGATTGAACAATCTTCTTTGCAGAAATGAAAGAGGAAAATCCAAACCCCACATAACCAAGCCCCAAACCCAATGATGTAGAAAGTGACAAAATTGCTGTCTCCCTTACTAAATATAGCAAACCACAGGTGGCAATGAAAGAAGATAATGCAGTGAGTTTGGATGTATGTGCAACCAATGCCGAACAAACATCCCTCTTAAAGGGCGTGTCCTTCCAGGTGACAACTTCTCTCAAGCTCAGTGTAGATCTTTTCTCTCAAAGTTGCAAACTGGAAAGGCCTGATTTAGATGCTGAAGTTAGGTTCTTCTCTGAGGAGGTGGGTCAAGGACTTCAAGGACCTAAAGGAACTGAAATGTGAGATGAAAATGTTTGGGCACTTAAGAGAAAGATGGATCAAGGAAGCAGGATGAAGGTCAAACAGAGGAGCTGCTTTCTGAAGAAAAGGTAACTTTTTTTTTTTTTTTTTTTAAGTAACTCCTAATGATATCATAATTTTTGTTGACTCAGGAAGCTGGTTGATTTGGCAGAGGTTTGTTAACAGAAACAAATGACTGCTTTAGTTCAAGTAATAAATAATGCAGTTCTAAACATAGAACAAAATATATTTAAAAACTAACTGCAGAATAGAAGGTCAGAATGAAACTGGGGTAAGATGATTTCCACACAGCTCAATATTTTCTGTTTAGTAGGCTGAGGGCCAAAAATAGAATTTTCACTTGATAGTGTTTTTCAAAATAAAATGATCTAGTATTTAAAAAATGAAAGTCTGATGAATTCTTCAACATTATGTAAATAATTGAGGAAGCAAATTTTTATTGTAGTTTTAACTTGTATTTATCTGATTTTTTTTCTGCATTTTTTATTGGTTCATTATAGTTGTACATAATGGTGGGATTTGCTACATAGTCGTGCATGCACCTTTAAGGAAGTAAATCTTAAATAACTAATGCTTTCCTAAAGATCAGAAATTCTTAACTAATGATCTAACAAATTAAAAACATTACAAACCAGTTAAATGAACAAACTTTTTCTTAATCATGTAAGTACACACACATTATCTTGTTACATGTTACATTATCTTGACTGTGTTTATGATAACAGCTTCCCTCTGGGAATTTACTAATTTTGTTTCAATGCTTTTGTTCTAAAACAATGGCTTTTAACCTTCTGGGGGACTCATAGATCTCTTCAGTATCTAATTCTTTTTTTTTTTTTTTAAATGCAATTCCACCTTTGTTAAGGTCTGTAAACAAGTCTGGATGGCGCCTGGCAAAATGCCAGAGGGAGTGGTTTGTGAAGTAACAAAAGTGAGCCATTAAGTGTGGAGATTCCTTATTGGTTGACTGCTGTATCGAGTTTATGCTAATTAAGATAAGCTGTGCAAAATGTATAAATATCACTCCTGTCCTATAATAAAGGGCTCCCACTCCTGCTGTATCAACGTATACAAGTTTTTCGTCACCCCCCGGGTTATTTTGCTGTAGCCGGACTGCGGCACACCTTACACTTGGAACAAAATTGGTGTATAAGTTCAAGGAGATTCAAGAACTTCAGATTAAACTGCCTTAAACCCGGGCATTCCCCCCATGAATCGGGGTGAGGGGAGACAGGAAGCTCAAACTGCTGGTCATTGATGATGTCCTTAGTGATGGATAGCCCCAACTGTGGCTGTGGCAGTTGGCCTACTTGTATTTATTCCCCTGAAATACTGGATTTGGTGGTGCTGGCTTAATAACCAAAAGGAACTGTGCATCAGGAACTGATCAACTAATTTTGTTTTTGTTTTTGTCTTGTGTTACTGGGGATTGAACCCAAGAGACTTCTACCATAGATCTACATCCCCAGTCCTTTTTTAAAAAAGTATTTTTAAAATTTTTGAAATAAAGTCTCACTGAGTTGCCTAGGCTGGCCTCAAACTTGTGATCCTCTTGACTTGGCCTCCTGAGTTACTGGGATTATAGGTGTGCACCACTGCGCCTAGCTTCAATTAGTTTCTTAAAACTGCAATGTGCTGGATAGAATGGAAGACAAAATGTCCACAGCACTGCTGCCCTCTGGCTACCCAGGACCCTCTACTTCTGAGCCCCACCTAGAACACAAAATAAACCTTGCCAGGACCCATACCTTGCTTTCCCCCAAAGAATCCTGTGGTGTTCTTGTTTTTGAATTATACATTCTTATTAAGTTCTTAATGGCCAAAAATAGCTTCCTTACTGAGTTTTTCTTTCCAAGCAGACATGTGAATTTTGAAAGGATGGGGGCTTTAACATTGTAACTCAAAGGAGTGTCTAATGCCAGCATGGCAATATGTAAATCAATGGTTGTGCAACTGATGTGATTCTGCAATCTGTATATGGGGTAAAAATGGGAGTTCATATCCCACTTGAATCAAAGTGTGAAATATGATATATCAAGAACTATGTAATGTTTTGAACAACCTACAATAAAAATTAATTAAAAAAAAAAAAAAAAAGGAGTGTCTAATGGCAAAGTCCTCTCAGACAAGTCTTGTGGTGAGGCAGGGTGTAGGAGAAGAGTTTGGGGATGCACCTTTATAAAAATTCTGAATACTCCTGAATAGAAGATAGTTTTTATTGCAAAATTACATATCAGTGTGAAAATGAAATACCTTTTTGGAAGGTTAATAGGAAATAGAAATTTCTACAAGGAGGAAGTGGCCGATAGCAGTTCTTTTCCAAAAAGGCTGTGGTCAGACTTCAGGGTTTAGAGTAACAAAAATGTGGTTCCAATCCTGACTCTGCATTTTACTAACTCAGTGGGGATAGGGGAACTTCAGACCTCCTTAAAAAGTGTTTCCACCCAAGTATAGCACAGGTCTCCTTTTGTGGCATTGAGTTTTGAACATCGTGGGTGAAATCATGTTAATATTAATCCTGAAAGCTGAAGTTTGGGAAAATTTCTCAACTTCCTGAACCTGCTTTCTTCATCTGAAAAATAATAACGCCCACCTCTTAGTGTCATTGTTATGGAATTAAGTGAAATAATACACACTATATATTTGATAAGTTCTAAAATATACACTTCTATTCTCTATATTAAAAAGTTCTCTGACATTGAAATGGCATCCAGGGGTGGATCTGGGGTTTATAGGGCTTGAACTTTATATTATTTGGGAACCTTAAAAAAAAAAAAGAAAGAAATACAAATGAATGAATGCAAAATTAGGTAAGACTGTGAATATTTGTTTAGATGAGGAATCACAATGAATTACAAATTTTAAAAGGCTGATTTAAGTCACAAACAACATAAAAATTTTAAAAACATAATATTTAAAAAACGAACTGCCTGATACAGATCTATACTACCTCTTTGTCTTATTTTGTTTTGGTCAAAGTGTTCTATATGGCCATGAATCTGTTATATTATTTTCTATAGAGAGAATAGTTAGACAACTCTGCTTTCTCTACCCTTAATGGAGATTTGTGCTTTACTGTTAACAATTTAGAGAAGTGTTTTCCAGCTTTGTAATTTATTTCTGGTAATGTGTAAATTTTTAAGATTGTCAAACTTGCGAAAGCCTCTTTGAAGTTTCTTTGATAGGTGAGTTGGAAGATTTGGAGGAATTTTCCACAGAATTCTCTGGCTCCATATACTTCTAATCTTTTTTCTTTTCTATTACCCATGTCATATCCTTCTGGGGAGCTCCCTGGGACATGTTTATGTTGGACATAACTTTGAGTCCTGCACCTGAGTGTCTCCCCTCCCAGAAGGGAGATGGTACCATAAGGGGTAGAAAGAGGTGAAGCCTTTTCTATACCAGCAAGGCCAGCTGCACAGACATGACTGCCACATGGACAGATCCCACGGAGCCCAGAGTAAATGTCTCCCCAAGTCAACTTCCCCTTAGTAGAATCGCCAGATTGCCCATGGCCCCGCCAGTGCCACCTAACACAAGGGGAAGTGTGACAGAGGGGAAGTCAGAGTGGAGAGACAGTGGTCTAACGGATTGCAGTTAAAATATCTTACTTTTGCAATTTTTTTTTTTTTTTTAATAAAAACACATGGCCATGTGAACACGTTGCTCAGGCCCCTCCTGGAACTTCAGAAGGCTCATGCAAGTGAGGGGCCCTGACCCTTAAGCTCTCTTAGTTTCATTGGATGGCATCCTTTGATGAACTGGAAGTATGTTTTCCTGGTGGCACATAAAATGATGGGTGTGTTACAGTTGGTGGCAACTTAGATTTGATATAATACATGTGAAGCACCTAAACAGTGCTCGACATACACTGCTTGCTCAGTAAGTGTTCCTTCTCTTCATCCCTTAGTGAAAAGACCAAAAAAACAGAGCTCCTTTAGTGGCAGAGAACCATGCCCTTCAAGTGTATTATTGAAGAGTCAGCTTTGCATGCGTTGTTATTCCATTAGTTTGCCTATAAAATTTTTAAATTGCAGTTTTTGTGGATCTTAGTTCAAGGTCAATATAAAGTGATTGATGGGTAACCAGTGAGTGTCCAGGGACAGAAGATGTCCTGTTGTTTTGTCGGAGGTCGATGATAATGTACTCATTTCCAGCCAATCACCAACAAGGGAAGTCCCTCACTAAGAAACAAGAAAAAAGGATCCATAACAATGAAATGGACTACACCGTATTGAGGACACTGTATTGAAGACACCTGAGATCCGCAGAGCAAGGCAAAATTTTCCCCAGAATCAGTCCCAACACTGCCTCGTCACTCCCTGAAGGGAATATGCAGGGCAACTTGAGTTTATGTCCAGAGTCAGGACACAATAACATCATCGTGATTCATTTCCCCTTCCACTTCATTCTCTTCCCTTTCACTCTTTCTTTTCCTCCCTCTTGCTTACATTTTCTAGATTGCTTGTCTCTTTATAGAAAAATAAAGGATTCCATATTTTGTTGCTTGTTAATGCTTTTTCTTGCCCCACTTTCAAAGCTATTAATATATATGAAGGATTAGGGCATGAAATACAAGGGACCTGGGAAGCTGGTTTCTGATCAGTTAAAAGGCATATGTGTTCTTTCCACTGGCACCAATTTAAATTTGCTGTCATCCGAGGCTGCAGATGTTTCACTTGAGACTATAAATAATAAGACTGTAAATACCAGATCTTCTGGTAAACAGAACTGCTCCTTTGGTCTCACACCATGGGTCAAGCTGTGTTTCAGAAGAGCTATACCTTTGAGGGTGTTAGTCCATGAATAAGAATTATGAGTAGTTAAGGTTCGTTCTAGAATGAACAGTGAGTGAACTGAAATAACAAGGTGTAATGAAAACGGAGTCCTGAACTCTCAATATCTGATGAGGAGCATGGTGTGTCTGTAATCTGATTTTGGAACAACTGTTTTCCCCAAAGTAATTCGGGTGCTACATTAGTCTGATGACCATGAGTTCCGTTTAGAACCCAGATACCTTCTTGATGTGTCCCCAATAGTGTATTTCTGGAAATGACTTCAACCAATTACATTAGCTCTTATTCTCTTGGTCTCTATGTGGTTCACCAGACAGGAACCAGGTTGCTCGAGTGTGCAATCCAGATAGCACAGGGCAGCGGTAGTAAGAGTTTAAAATTACCCTGCAATGCTGTGCGGCCTGAAGACGAGCCTAAGTGAAGGCGTGTGGTCAGCTGATTCTGTGTGGGGGCAAGTTTTCCATGGCAGAAATGTCTGGACCAACTGGCCTTTCAGGGAGGATCCTTATAACTATATTTCATCAGCGTCTCCTTCTGGCATTTGACGAATGAAAGTTACTGTGCTGACAATGATGATAAATTTATCTTCAAAAAAAATCCCCTTAAATGTAGCAGATGTGGCAGCGCTGGGACAAATCTGAGAACAGTCCTCGGAATCTTCTAATGTCACTGCTATTATGAAACTAATGCTTTAATTTCCACCTCCCCCAGTGATGTCACACTCTATGCAGCTGCGGTGGCAGATACTCATGGGAGAGTGACAGGGTCTTCAGCCCTCTCTGATGTACCTCTTGCCCTCTGTGAATCTTCCAGGGGAGCAACACACTCCAAGGCTTCCCCTAAGGAGTGCATGCTCTCTCATGGTCCCGGTCTACACACTGGCTGTAAGAGGATGGAGAAATTCCCAGGAGAGGGGTCTTCCCAGCATCTACACTGAGCTGGAGACTCTGTCCAGCTGCAGAAGGTCTGGGATTTAGGGCATTTCCCATGGAGAAAGCACCTGCTTCTCCAGAACCAATTTTACCCATTCTACTTATGTCCAAGTTTTAAAAAGGGGAGAGGTAGAGGGCAACACCTAGTTTGGGCTACGTTAAAGATGTATGTGTGTGTGTTTCTCCTTTTTCCATTTCTTATATCAATTTTAGTAGCTTATTTGGCAGCTGATCATTGGAAAGCAAATGGTGATGATAAGAACTGAAAACAGGAGACAGCTTTGTATGGCCTCTTCCTCCAGATACACCTAAGAAACATAAGGACACTGTAGGAAACTTGAATATTCAGTCTATGAGAGACAGAATGGGGACCAAGATACTTGGAAAGCAGAGACCCCTTACACATCATCTGGCAAAAACCAATCCTTTAGCTACTTCCCAACCCAGTTAAGGAGAGGGCTCCTGGGGCTAGGAGAAATGTCACTGAGAAAAAAAGTAGTTATTTGCAGCACAGACAATAGGCCAGGCAGGTTTAATTTCCCCTCATCTCTATAAGAGCATATAACTTGAAACCCATTTAATGAAGTAACTCCAGATTTCAGATGCTCATTGCTCTAAGCCAGAAAGCCCAGAACTGCCAAGGTTCCCAAGGATGTGGCCCACAGGGCCTGGCAACCCATTAGACTGTGGTAACTATTGGCCAAAGCAACATTCTTTGTCCCTCAGGTAATGCTCTCCAGGCCTAGGAGCATGAAGGCCCCTGAGAAGGCCATTGGGAGCTGCCATGAGTCACAGCTTCAAGGCCCTCACGTGACTGTGCTGGGCTAGAACCCCACGCACCTCTGTGTGGACCAGGAAGGCTGAGTCTCCTTGTGCTGGGCTTCTGAGAGGCAAGATGCATCAGGGTCCAGTTGATTCCAAAGTGTTTACATGAGGGCAAGAAGTTCTCACCCTCCTCACCTGTAGTCCACAACTGTTTATTTTATATTTTTTAAAATAACTGGAAGAGCCCTAAGATCCCCAACATGTAAAGATGATAAGTGTTTTAGGAGATGGAAATGCTAAATAGACTTGATTTGATCATTATACACTGTATGCCTGTTTAAAATTATTCTCTACTCATGTACAAATATTATCTGCCAGTTACAAATAAAAGAATTCTCACCCTTAAATAAACAGAACCTGTGCTGTGCCCTCTCCTGCTTCTCCAGAGGGGAATAAATGGCCACCAGCACATATGCCATTTGCAGAGAGTAAAGTCTGAGAATATAGAGTCAGATCAGCCTAATCTCCAAAACTGCCCCCCTCCACTTCTTCAATGACTTCATCAAATTAATTAATCTTTTTCTTCAACTGAAAATTAGGGGGTCACAATACTGATTATGGAGAACAGCTGGGAAGATTAAATACAATGAAGTATGAAATATGCCCATTCTATCCCCGGCCAAAACTAGGCAGTTGATTATTTTTGGCTTCGGGGAAAGAAGACCTGCTTAGCTAGCTGAAGTTTGCCAGAAAAGAGCTTAATACATTAATCTTTGTTAGGGGAAATTGGGGAGCAGAGTGCCAATCTCAAATTTTTCATCACTTCTATCCAGTTCACCTGGCATGTATCAAACGTCTTATACGCCAGGTGCTGAGGGTCCAGAATGAACAATGCAGCCCGCTACCCTTAGCAAAAGTGCCTTCCAGCGCAGCAGGTTCCTAACCTTTTGACTGTGACCAGTTTTAAAAAGATCACGATGCTGTACAAACTCACATACACAAAATATATGTAAAATCTGGAGAAAAAGTTTCCTGAAACAATCCTCACCCTTATGTGCAAAGCACTCTGGTATTTTCTATTTTATTTTCTTTCATTAAAAAAATTCTGTTGATGTACTTTGGATAATGATGTCCATCACATTCCACCATCCTTGCTAATACCCTGCCTCCTCCCTTTCCCTCCCATCCCTCTTCCCTATCTAGAATTCACCTATTCCTCCCATGCTCCCTCTCCCTGCCCCACTGAGTCAGCCTCCTTATATCAGAGAAAACATTCGGCATTTGTTTTTTTGGGACTGGCTAACTTCACTTAGCATTATGTTCTCCAATGCCATCCATTTTCCTGCAAATGCCATGATTTTATTCTCTTTTATTGCTGAGTAAAATTCCATTGTGTATATATATATGCCACATTTTTAATCCATTCATCTACTGAAGTGCATCTAGGTTGGCTCCACAGTTTAGTGAATTTGGTGTCAACCTATTTTATATACAAACAGAGATATGAAAAATTGTTGTATATATGTGTAATAAGAATTGTAATACAAAAAACAATGTACATGTATAAAGACATGAATTGGTGTGAACATACTTTATATACAAAGATATGAAAAATTGTGCTCTAAAAGTGTAATAAGAATTGTAATGCATTCCACTGTCATGTATTTTAAAAAAATAAAATCAATTAAATAAAAAAAAAATTCTTTTGATGACCCACTAAATAGTTTCATGCCTGAGTATGGATCATAGCCTTCAACTTGAAAAATAATGACTGATGGGCCCTATGACCAAGGCTCATTAGAGCCCTCCTAAAAACTGAAGGAGAATGCAGGGAGGCACAAGTCAGAGGAGACAGGGGTGGACCTGGGTCTTGATCATTCTAAGTTCAGTTCTTACTTGTATCTCCCTTATCTGTGATTGGTTAGGAATGGGCATGTGATGTAACTTTTGCCAATGAGACAAGAAGGGACATCTTCAGTAGGGATCCTAGGAATGGTTTTTCTGTTCTAAAAAAGGGCATGATGAGGGGGAATTCCTTTTGCCACCCTTGTCACTGCTGTCTTGATGTGCTACCTGGATGCGGAGCAGCATGTTGGGATCCTATGATAATGTACTATACCAACCCCAGGCCTGGACCTACAGGATGTGATGGGGAGAAGCCTGGCTTTCTCATGATATTATGGAGTCACTGAGTGGATCAACCTTGGAACTGCCTTACTTCTGGACCATTTTTCTTATTGTTTAAGCATCTCTTAACGTCTCCATTATCAATCCCCAAATGATAAGTTGGTTTAACCTTACGTCTTGTCTCTGGAATATGTGCTATGAATCACCTGGAAGTCAGAGAATCAAATTAAGGTCACTTAATTTCTCCCTTAAAGATGGTATTTAATCAGAGTCACATTCTGTAAATAGGACACCTTTCACATCGCCAGCCCCTTTTTTTATATCTTATTTAGAGCCTGGGGTCTCTCTGAATTGCTTAGGGCCTCCCTAAGTTGGTGAGGCTGGTATTGAACTCACAATCCTCCTGCCTTAGCCTTCTGAGCAGTTGGGATTACAGGTGTGTGCCACTGTTCCTGGCTCACCTTTTGTTTTTTGTAAACTGTGGAGTGACTGAATTGATTATAAGGTTTCAGTTGACCAATCCAATAAGTAATCTAAGCTTACTGGTGCTTTTATGTTAAAATAGAAATTTTCATTTGGAATGGGGTGGTGGTTATGTTGTGAGGTTTGATGGAATAGGACCAGCAATTGTAGGACCTGAGTTAGGTCCTGGCTCTATTTGGTGGCAACAAAATCTCATACTACATTGTGCCCTGTGTATAACGCTGCCTTAAATGCTTTTTGTTCTCTAGGAAGATGTTTCCTTTGCATGAAATGGAGATAGCTATCACTGCCTTATCTGTTGGCTTTTCAAGGTGGTGTGAGAATCAGACTAAATAGTTAGATAAAAGCTATGCAAAAGATTTTTCCTGTTTTGGTGACGTAAACCCAAAGTGTACATTTAGCTTGTGAAATGCTATGTTGTAGTTCTAACAAACTCTCTGAAACTCCTCCAAGGCTGATTTTATGCTGGAGATAAGAGCATCCCTTGGGTGTGCTCTCTGGCTCTCCTCTTTCTCCACTCCTACTTCTAGAGAACTGTTTATGGCTGAATAGCAGACAGTCTATTGACTCTATTTCAGAACTTTTCTCACTTGCTAATGAATAACTTCCATTGTTTTTATAACTAGGGAACTGAGCAATGACTTGGATACAGAAATGAGTTTGGGGTTGGGTATAGGCCTGCCTGGAGTTGGCTTTCTCTTAGCAAACTCTTAATTTTCATTCAAAGGCAGTATTGGCTCAGAAATCAGAACACTGAGTGATCCTTTGTAGGAACCATGAATTAGATAGAAATAAATTAAAATGTTAACTTGTTATTCCCTGAAAATGTCAGCTGGCTTTAAAATAAAAGAAAAATAATTAGTATTCCAAACTAAATGTATGAAGTCAGACTCTTCCTGTTTCCCCCCACCCCTGACCCCCAACATGAAATTCTACAGGTCTTACTCATTTTTATTGGTGAACTAATCTGAAGGACCAAGAGATTAAATGTTTTTCTACACTGGTGTCTTTCAAAAACCTGTCACAGAGCTGGGCCCCATCTCTGGGCTCTGCTCCTAATGACCATCCCATATGTCTCTAAAAATAGACCATTATCAAATGCTTTTTATCAGGCTTGGATTGGACAGCAATCCTGACTCTCAACTTCCCTTCCTTCCATCTCCATCTGATTTTAAATGATCTCTGACAGGATGTGACAAGTCTACTGTGTTCAGAGTTCAGAGTTCTGAACACAATTTTCCAACACAAGGGGGGCTAGGAATACCTTTTTCAGACAAAACGTGGAAATCCTACCAATTGATGGTGAATTCCCTCTGAATTTCTCTTCCCTCTCAGGAGACGTGCCTAGGGGTTTCTGCCCTCATCAGCACCAGCTTTTTAGGTCATCTTAAGTCATCACCGTGGCAACACCCCTGCCCCAGGTCCCCAAGCTGTGGACAGCCAGTCTCTGGCTCGCCTTTGTCTTGTGTACGTTGACCAATAGGGTCCAGAAACCTGTGACCCTGCTCATCCCAGCTTTGTTTTGTCCAAGTTCTTTTGTGCAAAGAGGAAACCCAGCGTTTGAAGTGTGCCCTGGGCTGTGCTGGCGCGGTGCCCTGCAAAATAATTACGACTCCTTTCTTTAGAACAGCTGGAAATGAGCACTTTCAATGGACAGGGGAGTTCGGCCAAAACAGACCTGGGATGAGACAGGATCGTGGCTCTGAGAATGCCCTTTCTGGGGAGGATGCCTCTTCTCCATTTTTTATGTCATCCATTCCCTTCCATCGGACACAGGTGGCTGCTGTGGCACGTGTCCTGCTCTCAACCTGTGTTGTCTGCATGGATTTGGCAAAGCCTGTCTCTTTCTTTTATGCACATAAGGCTGATTTGTTATTAACTCTTCAAAAGGCACAAGAGGAGGTTTCATTTAACGAAATGATTCAAATACGAGTGTATGAGTCTGCTACCAGGGTAAGTTTTAATGAAAATGTGTTGGTTTAGACTCATGGTTCTGGAAGTGCAAGATTGAAGGATCACATCTGGTGATGATCTTTCTGGAAGAGTCCTCAGGTGGCTCAGGGCATCACATGGTGAGGGACAGGTGGGCATGTGTTGATATGTGTTTCTTCTGATCTCTCTCCCTCTTTTCAGGAAACCACTAGGATTCAATTGTGGGGGCTCCACCCTAATGACTTTATCTAATCCTAATCACCTCCCAACATCCCCACCTTTTAATACCATAGGCAAGTTAAGTTTTACCTTCTATGTGTGTGTGTGTGTGTGTGTGTGTGTGTGTGTGTGTGTGTGTCTTGAGATGAAACCCAGGGCACTGCACATGCTAGGCAAGTCTCCACCCCTGAGCTAAGCCTGCAGCCCTTTACCCTCATTTTTTTTTGGGGGGGGGTGGCAGTATCAGGGATTGAACCCAGGGGCCCCAACCACTGAGTCACATCTCTGCCCCTTTTTGTATTTTATTGAGAGACAGAGTCTCGCTGAGTTGCTTAGTGCCTCACCATTGCTGAGGCTGGTTTTGAACTCGAAATCCTCCTGCCTAAGCCTCCAGAGCCACTGAGATTACAGGCTTGCACCACCACACCCAGCCAATCTAAGAATTGTGAGGGGACACATTTCAGCCCGTAACACTGGAGGTTTTTGGTAAAGCTTACTCTGGTAGGAGGTTGTGTTTGAGACACCTGTTCTAGTTCTTTGCTGTAAGACTCTACTCCTAACTCCCAACTGCTGCAACTTCCAGTTCAAGTCCTACATCCTCAGGATAATAGATGAGATTGGCTTGGCTTAAGGATAATAGTCATCTCGGCACCAAGCCATTTGGCCAGAACACAGGACCTTATAGAGGAGCCCCTGTTGGGGGCCTCAGTCCTGAGGATGAAGAGCAGGGATTTCCAGAGAAGGGGAACTGCTTCTAGAGAAGGAGGTCTAGTACCCTGCAGTGCTGCCTCTTGAACCAAAGTAACATTTCTCATTTTATATTTTTGCTTCATCTTTAAAGGTACAGAGTAAACACCTGATAATGTCTCCAAGTGCAAAGATGATGAAAACAAATACAATTTAAAATATATTCTTGGGCTGGGATTGTGGCTCAGTGGTCAAGCGCTTGCCTAGCATGTGTGAGGCCCTGTTCAAATCTCAGCACCACATATAAACAAACAAATGAATGAATGAATGAATGAATAAAATCTATTTAAAAAAATAAATAAAATATATTCTTTCTATAAGTAATGTCTGTGAAAAGGGAATAGGGACATGTTCCCATTTCACAGTTTGGTGCTCCAGATTTCAACACAAGACAGGTCTGTTTGGGTGTAGTGTGGTTACAGATCTAACAGTTCTTGCACATCCTAGGATACCCAGCCTAAAGATGGCAAATATGTGGGCCCATGACTCTCTCACCTGGCCCATGCCAGACATTGCTAGTATGCTGGAGAACTTTTCTGCTAATCTTCAGAATCCATTTCAACCCAGCCTTCCAGGCCACCAGCAATAACTGAGCTGTTAGTGTTTCATGTGCCCCCTCTGCCTGAAAGATTTTCTGGGTGACTTACCATGAAGCCTCCTTGAGCCTGGGGAGCTGGCATTTTATTGGCAAGTGTAAAAGGGGGGATGGAGACTGTCATGATGAACATCATCCCACCAGTCATCCTTCTGTAGTCGTACAAACCCAAGCAACCTGGTCTAAGCTCTTTCTCCTGAGAAACCTCAGTCAGACAAAGGACTACTTTTATTTTTTAGTTCCAAGGCAGGTAAGTGGTTTGTTGGGCCACAGTTTGAAAGACAACACTGATGTGCTTCTGGTGTCAGTCCCTAAGGGGACTGTTCAGAGGGTCCAGAAAACATTGATTTCTGAGTCCTGGGAAGGGGCCAGCTGGAGAAGGCTGCTTCTTTCCTGCTGGGTTTCCCAGGCCTCTACCCAAAGCAGCTCGGTGCTGAGTGGCCTCACAGGCCTCCAGGCACAAATACTGCACAATCCATTATGAAGCCAACCCCATCTCTGTCTTCATCTCCTCTTCCCCCTCCCTGCTTCCTGATAGTCAAGTAAAATAATCAAATTTAGATGGATTTTGTTTGAATGAGAAGCCTCAGAGGTGTATGTGGGAAGATTTCTTATTACTTAGGGACCACCTCTTTGACACATTGATCCTCTCTCTTATCAGCCACTCTCCACTCTCCAGCTTTGAGGAAAGTTCTAGAACAGACTAATGTGAGGAGGCCTGGGCTGCCTCTCTCAGGCTGGGTGTCCTGTTCAAGTGCCCTTGCCTCTCTGGGCCATTCAGCTCATCTTTAGAATGTGGGGGTTGGTGCTGACTAAATTCCCTTGCAGCTCTCAAAACTATCACTCTAAGGTCTGACCCTCTCAATCACTTACTAGTTATAATGAGCAATATTGAGCCTTACTGTGTGCTTGGAAAGGAGCTAAGAATTTTACATGCATCCTCTCACTTAGTTCTCACAAGACACGATTGGAACAGTTGCTTCATGTTATACCCAAGTGTCAGTTAATATGCAGTTCACTTGCTTATATAGCAATGCCCAGCCAGAGGTGGGCCAGGCCAGATATGATGACTCAGTGGTGTCATCAAGATGTCCATCTGCTGCTCCACCATCCTTGGCATATAGCTTTAAGGTCACTTCATGGTCCAAGGTAGCTGTAATAGCACCAGTCATCACATCTATTTCAGGAAGTAGGAAACAGGAAGAGAGAATAAATGGCTGTTGCTTTTTATTCCTAGAAATCCTAACAAGATTTCTTCACATTTCATTGGTTAGAACTTACATGTTCATATCTCCCTGCAGGGAAGCTGTGAAATTCAGTGTTGCTATTTCCCAGTCAGCAACGGAACCCAGGTAAATATTTGAGTTCTGTTACAAGAAGATGAGAGTGAATATTACAGTAGATGCAAAAATTTTCTACACATCTCTCTTAACTGATGAGGAAATGGTACACTGAGTGATTAACTAAATTGGCTCTTAAGACATGCAGTTGATCGGTGATTGAGGTGGAATTTGAACCCAGTGCTCCTAAGTACTGAGCCATTTGGTCCTCCCTGGAGTTCCCTTGCTGCCTCCTCCTCTTCCTCCTCCTCCTCCTCCTCTTTCTCCTCCTCCTCCTCCTTCGTGCCTTGAATTGAACCTACTAAGCCACATCCCCAGCCCTTTCTATATTTTATTTAGAGACAGGGTCTTGTTAAGTTGCTGAGGCTGGCCTTGAACTCACGATCCTCTGAACTCAGCATCCTGAGCCACAGGGATTACAAGGCATGCACCACCATGCCTGGCTCTCTTTTTCAGAAGCATCATGAAATCTCCCTGGCTCTCTGTATCAGGGAAGGATCTTATTGACGATCCATATTCAACCATGCAGACCAGTTGGGCAGGGCTGTGAGCCCAGAGTGCGACTGCCCTTTAGTTAGGGGTCTTCCCGTCACCAGTGGGTCATCACCTGTGGAGTCCTCTCTGGGCCTTAAGACATTTTGGGCCCCTCCCCATTTCTCCATCCCTTAATGTTCCCACTTGTGTTCCTATAATGCCCCACCCTGTCCTTGAGTCCCCAATTTATGTCTTAATCCTTTTAGCATTTCTGTAAAAGAAAACTACATTGACTCATCGTGGGGGAGGGAGGGAGAGCATAGGAGAATTAGATGAATTCTAGATAGGGAAGAGGGGTGGGAGGAAAAGGGAGGGGACAGGGGGTTAACAAGGATGGTGGAATGTGATGGACATCATTAACCAAAGTACATGTATGAAGACTTGAATTGGGTGTCATCATACTTTATATACAAACAGAGATATGAAAAATTGTGGTATATATGTGTATTAAAAATTGTAATGCGAAAAACCCCCAAAGTACATGTATAAAGGCATAAATTGGTGTGAAATACTTTATATAAAGAGATATGAAAAATTATGCTCTATATATGTAATAAAAATTGTAATGCATTCTGCTGTCATGTATTTAAAAAAATAATAAAATCAATAAATGATAAAAAAAAGAAAACTACAGACTGGGTAAATTATTTTTAAAAGAAATTTATTTCTCATAATTCTGAAGCTGGGAAGTCAAGGAGTGAGGCCCTGGCATCTGGTGAGGGCCTTCATGCTGCATTAGAACATGGCAGAAGGGCAAGCACACACATGTGAGACGGGAGGAGACCAGGGGAACTCATCATCTTTTTCAGAAACCCACTCCGTAATCCGTTCATGAGGGCAGAGCCTTCATGATCTAATCACCTCCTAAAGATCACACTTCGTTTGGTTTTTGTGGTACTGAGGATGGAACCCAAAGAGGCTCTGCCATCGAGCTAGACCCCCAGTTATTTTATTTATTTGCCGCAGTCCGGCTGCAGCAGAATATCCAGGGGGTGACGAATAACTTGTGTACGTTGATACAGCAGGAATGGAAGCCGTTTATTGTAGGACAACCGAGGTATTTATACATTTTACACAGCTTATCTAATTAGCATAAAATAGATACAGCAGTCAACCAATAAGGAATCTCCATACTTAATGGCTCGATTTTGTTACTTCACAAACCACTCCCTCTGGCATTTTGCCAGGCGCCATCCAGACTTGTTTACAGACCTTAACATTTATTTTTTAACAATTTGGGGACACAGTCCCACTAAGTTGCCCAGAACTTGTGATGCTCCTGCCTCAGTCTCCCGAGTCTCTGGCATTACAGGTGTATTCTGAAATGCTCAAATTTCTTTGTTATTACTTGGAAGTCCTTCTCTAACAAAGTTCTTAAGATTTTGTTACAGAGATGTCACCTTTTTTGACTTCTGCTCAGGTTGGTTTGTAGGTCTCCTCATCTCATTGATCCAATGAGGTTTAAGAGAGAGACACGCAAAGCGTGCTAGGGGATCAGCAACCATTACCTGAGAGTTTTTAGAGATAAAGGCCCTTGGGCCCTCCCTGGACCTCCTGAATCAGAAATTGCAGTTTAAGAGGGTCCCCAGGTGATTCTCAAGCGTGTAAATCACAGGCTTGCGAAACACTGACCTAGGAAACCTGAGCTGTAGGGGTTTTAATGAGTGACTTTGAACTGAAACAATTTGTCTCAGAGTTTGCTTATTAAATCCATTGCTTGTTCTAGAAGAAACAGAACTGAGAAAAAGAGACCAAGTACAAATCAGGTGCTGAAATAAATAATTGTCATCTGTGGCACTCTGAGTGCTCATCATCTATCCAGGGGTCATGCAAATGTCAACCATTCATTGACTGATAAATTGGAAGAGGGAAGCAGATTAGATAAAAATTCTCAGGCTTCGATTTCTTCTTAGATTCCCTGGAAAAACCACCCAAATTAGCACACTTAAGTCTCCAAATAGCTTTTGCAAACCAGATAAGCTTGGCATTTTCAGTTCACGTAATTGGCCAGTTTTGCAACGAGATTGCCAAAAGCAACCTGATCTAAACAACTATTTTAGTTTAAGGATACAATCTAGTTTTAAAAGCTAACGTGTGACTCACTTTAAATTTTTAAAAGCTCAGAGGAGAAAGCTGTTGTACTCGGAGTCTCTTTATTTTTGTATCCTATAGTAGTTCAGACCCCTGAAAGAATAACGGAGCTATTTATTAAAATAAGCCCAGGCTTCAACTGTGGAACACACCAAAGAATTTCATTTGGCATTTGAAAAAGACTCCCTCCTGCCCAAGGTTCTTGGTGAACAGAGATTCATGAAGTGGTCTTATTCTTGAGTGGGCAGCAAGAGTAGTGGTTAAAAGCATGGCGTGTAGGACCTGACCACCTGGGCTCAAACCCAGGTGGGGTTTCCAGCTCTAAGTGGGAAATGATCTACCTTCTGGCCTGATGGCTGGAGGGATGTGAATGAAGACTCCAAAGTAGTGAAGGTGTATGTAAGCACTTGCTGTTTCTCGATCTGCCCACAGCACACCTAAATATCTGGCTCACCTTTTTATTTTACAGTTACAGGCACCGAAACAGGTTCAGGGTGTGTCCACTGCATGGCCCAGGAGGGATCCTGCCCTGCTTTCCTAGGGCAGGCAGCTCTGTGCAGGTACCCAGCTGCTGTGTGGGAATCTTTCACACAGATGTTCCCCTGGGACCCAGGCAAGGTCAATGGCAAGAACAGAATCTGAGGTCCATTCAGGCCCTGTTTTATCTTTGTACATTAATCTCCCTCTCCATCGACAGCCCCCCCCCCCAAGTTATTTTCACCCCTTGGGAAGAGCATTATGGCCTGGGATGTTTGGAGAAGCCAAGCTGACCCGTGACATCAGAGAGACCGGGAAGCTGCCCTAGCAGAACACTTTCAAGGGACTAAGCTCAAAGTTACTTCTTCCCCAGGGTTTTGATAATTCCTCTCACCAATTGTAGCACTCTGTCAAGATTAACTAATTAACCCTCACCATACACCCCAGAGAGGAAATTAAAGCTAATGCTTTCACAGGTGTAAAGCAGCTTTTGTCTAAGGATTACGAACACTGATGCATTTGTCTCTAAGGACAACGTTGTAAGTTCTGGAGATGACAAGGAATGTGTTCATTATTATCTCAAGAACTGGGAGTTTAAAAAAAGGATCTCCCTCCAGGACACAGAGGAGAAGACTGGCGGCTAAGCAGGGGCATGGTGCCAAGATCACCACAGGAGCACACCTGTGAACTTTCACCTGGGACTGTGCCCCTCCCGACTCTGTTCACCCTCTTCAGGTTCAAAATTCCCAGGGATCGTGCCCACACTAAGGAACAGGAGATGGTTCTCGGGGGTATTCATGAACATGAAGGACCTCCTGTTCCGACTCTCCCATCTGTGCCCCTATTGCTGGTTCCTTGTCACTTCTATTTGCTAAAGTTCTGCTTGTGATTGAGATGAAGTGGAGCCCGTAGCCAACAGGGGGAGGAAAGTACCTGCATAAGACATGGGGGGCTGTGAAAGAAAAGAGGAGGTGAGCTGGGCGAGAGGAAGAGAGAGAAGCCTGCTATAAAGCTCTGGAATCAGCAAATGGGGTGAACCTGGGGAAAAAAGCCATTTGTGCCACACTGGCCAATGTTAGGTTTGTATGATTCCTTTGTAATTTGCAGCCAAGGTGGGACCTGCACCATCGTGCACTGTATGAAGGGTGCTTCACAAAGGGGGATCTTGAAAACAACCAGGGAGACACAAATGGTCATTTTGGAGACAATTCTTCCATAACAGCCAAACAGCCTTTGTTCTGGGCCCCAGATAATTGGGTGCTGATTTCCCTTCCCGACCAACGGCTGGGACTCCAGAACTCTGAGTCTTGGACCTCCAGAATCTGGTATTTGCTGCTGCTGAGCAACAGGTAGATAGCAGCTCCCTCCAGGCCTCTTGGGAATAGGAGGGAATAGGAGTG
This sequence comes from Callospermophilus lateralis, assembly GCF_048772815.1. Lineage (NCBI taxonomy): Eukaryota > Metazoa > Chordata > Mammalia > Rodentia > Sciuridae > Callospermophilus > Callospermophilus lateralis. Next base: position 58,614,677 of record NC_135313.1, on the reverse strand, counting down.
TCAGAAGGAAAACCTCCTGCTCAGCTTCCAAGTCAAGAAGGAGAAGGAATGAGGACTTAAATACACGATCTCATTTGAACTACATGTCAAGCGTATAAGGCTGAACAGTAAGTAAATGGACACCTCTTACCTCTCCAGTCCGGCACCCTTTTCTTTTGGAAACAGACTTTTCCACAACCATTGCATTCTAGGGGATGCCAATCACAGGAGTGTCTTATCTCTCTGGTTTTGTCCTTCCCGACTCCCAAGGTTGGGTTTATAGCTCTAACTAGGTCGTTGCCTCTTTGGTGGAGATATGAATCTTATGGGAGACACTTTCAGGGAGAAAGAATTCTTTATAGATTCTGGACAGCACTTTAGTCAATTATACATGTTGCCAACGTTTTTTTCCCCCTGGCCAATGCTTGGGTTTTTGCTTTTTGTGTTGTCTTTGTTGAATGAAATTTTAAAGTTTATGCCAAAAAAAATTGTCAGTCTTTCCTTTATGTTTTAACATGGCAAGAGACTGTGGTATCCACAAACTCCTCTTTTCTTTTTTAGTAGAGCATGGCTGCTATAGTAAAGCCCAGAGAGGCTAAAAATCTTCATGCAGCTAGTTAGTGAATTTGTAGGTTCCACAAAGAGCTAGCATTTATAATATTCTTCCCTAAAGCCCTAGGAATCAGGAACTATGATTAACTTTACATATAAGAAATCCAAAGTTACCCTGCCATGTTATCTCTACACTGGGCTTCTCTGTGGCATTGCTATGCCATGAGAGAGAGGATTAAACCTAATTAAATCCAACAAATCTTTACTAAGTACCTCCCCTACACAGAGCTTCACGGTGGGTGCCGCAGGGCAGGCCAAGGTGAATAAGATGTGGCCACCCAGACTCTGATCTAGGGACCTGATGATCTGGTCAGAGGGTGAGACAGAACCACACAGGTGCCTTGGGAGAGGAGAAAGAGCCTCAGGGTTCAGGGTGAACACCTTCAGGTGAGGTTTCCAGGAAAGCCCTCCTGATATCTGAGATGCCATCAAGATATCTGGGGGAAGGGTTTTCTAGGGATAAGGAAGAATTTGAACAAAAGCACATGAGCTGGAAGGCACAGGGATAAAGCCAGGCTGTGTCTGATTGGAGCCAGGCTGGGGAAGAGGCTGTCCACAGAGCTGGACTGGTCCAGCCTGGGTTCCCCATTCAGCAACTTCTGTGTAAGAGCAATCATGGTGACCAGGTGAGTGGCACTGCAGGTTACAGGGCTTGCAGTGGAAACTTGAGGAGGTCGTTTAAATCTTTCTTGCTTGAACCGCCTTTTATAGTGTTAATACAAAGTCTGTATCACTGTATTCTGATAGACTTTGTGAACTTTATAGAACCTCACATGTAAGGCAATTGAGGAGGCTGCAAAAATGCTCTGATCGTAGGAGTTCTTTCCAGAGTTAACTCCCCCTCTTGTGAAGCTAGCATAGTGTGTATTCTGTTGTAGACCCCGAGGGATTCAGCTACTGATCTCTAGCTTGATATCAGCTACTTTTAGCAAAATTTCTTAGCTCTCTCTCTGAATTTCTCCGTCAACTCAAGCTTATAAACTTCTTAATTTGACCAGCTTCTTCAACAAAAGGCTAATTCATTGTTAGGTCCTGAAGCCCTGGATCTCCCGCCAGACACAGAGCAGGTGCTCCACATGCATTTGGGAAGTGAGTGGACATTAGGAGAAATGAAAGAATGAATTCCTCAGCCCTGTAGCAGCGGCTGCTGTGGCCCACAGGGGTCAAGAAAAGATGCCCAAAGAGCTTGCCTTATGCTGACGTCACAGCGGGCTGGGAAAAGTTCCTGAGACCCTATTAATTCTGATCCAGGCTCAGCTGTTGCCGCAGAGACCTGGCTTACACAAAACACAGTTGTATTTCTCCTTCATGTCAAAGTCCAAACCAGTATATGGCCTAGCTCTTAAGAGTTATCAGAGATGTGGACTCCTTCCATGAGGGAGCTCTGTTATCCCCAGAGTGTCGCGTTAGCAACAAGACCCTCCATTATATCCACACTCCAGGCAGAAAGGAGGGGATGAGAAGAAAGAGAAGGTTATGTTCCTTCTATTAAAGGCATGTGTTATTGATAGGAAATTTTTATACTGATGATTAGTGATTGTAGGATGCTGGGGATGCAAATCAAGTCAAGATGGCGCCTGGCACTTTGCCAGGAGGAGTGGTTTGTGAAGCAACACCAGCGAGCCATTAAGATGATGAGGATTCCTTATTGGCTGACTGCTATATCTAGATAGTGTTAACTGAACTAAGCTGTGTGTAATTAGTTGGGTATATATACCTCTGCTGTCCTCCAGAGAAGCGGCTCCTGCTACCTTGGGTGCCCGATACTTTGAGTTCTCACTCATTTCCCGCTGAGTTCACTCACAATAAAGTAGTTCCCATTTTAACCTTCAAGTTGCTTGTCACCTCCCGGTTATTTGCCCAGCAGGACTGTGGCAGTAGGATGATTAGTTGACTAAATAGAAAAAAATAATATATCTATCCCTTAAAGAATAGAATTGTTCTTTTAAGGAAACTATTTTAAAAATAAAAATATATGTAGGTATATATTTGTCTGACCATGGTGTGAAGAAGCAAAGAATAAAATCATAAAAGAAATATTGATTTGATTAAGATTTTTAAAAATTAAGTTAAAAACTCTATAAATAAACCTTAAAGATAATTAGAAAAAAAATCCAGCAAATAAATAAGCAACTTTAATATCTAAAGAATTTTTTAAAATCAATAAGAAAAACACCTTCATTAAACAATGCCAAAGGACCTGATCAGATAATTTGAAATAAGCAATAAAAATACAAAAAACTCCATCTTCAGTAGTGATCAAGTCACTGAAAATTAAAATGACAATGTAGCATAGGTCTTCATTTATTATACTGCCAAAGATGTTTAAAAGTTGTCTTATCTGGTGATGAAATGGAGATTCTCATATGTAGTTATAACTGATTAGATCCTTTCTGGGAAAAGTTGGTAATGTATATAAAAAACATTTTAAATATGCATATTCTTTGACTAAACAATGCCTTTTTCAGAATTTAATGTATGCACATAGGCAGCAATCTTGCAAAGATTTATGTGTTAAGCATCATTACTAACAACAGAGGAAAAAATCAATTTAAGATATTATTTGGACAGTAGAATGAATTGGACATAACTTTCCAAGTTCATATATAAATACATGACCTGTGTAACTCCACATCATGTACAACCACGAGAATGGGAAGTTGTACTCCATGTATGTATAGTATGTCAAAATACACTCTACTGTCATGTATATCTAAAAAGAATAATTTTTAAAAAAGATTATTTGGGGCTGAGGACATAGCTCAGAGGTAGAGTGCCCTGGGTTTGATCCCTAGGACCAAAAAAACCAAAAAGTGTTTGAATACATGATGATTGCTTCATGTGGCAAAATTTTATGCTGCCTTTAAAAAGTTATTTTATGGGGCTGGGGTTGTGGCTCAGTGGTAGAGTGCTCACCTCACACGTGCAAGTCCCTGGGTTCGATCCTCAGTACCACATAAAAGTAAATAAATAAATAAAATAAAGTTTAAAAAAAAGTTATTTTATTCTGCCTTTAAAAAGTAATTGCAAGAAACTAGGTGCGTTAGCTTTCTGTCATGTGATAAAATAGCTGAGATGATCACTTAAAAGCAGGAAAGGTTTATTTTGGCTCATGCTTTTAGAGGTTTCAATCTGTGGTCAGTTGGAGCCATTGCTTTAGGCCTATGGTGAGGCAGAGCATCATGATGGAAGTAGGTGGCAGAGGAAGCCCTCATATCATGGCAGCTGGGAGGCAAAATGAGAAGAAGGAAGAGACTGGAATCTCAATATCCTCTTCAAGAATCTCTCTTCAAGGACACACCCCCAATGACCTCACTGCCTCCCTCTAGGCTCCACCTCCTTAAAGTTCTATCACCTCTCAATAGTACCACAAACTGGGGTCTATGGGGACATTTTATACATGGGCTTTGGAGACATTTCATATCCAAACTATAACTCTAGTTAGATATTTCATATCTAAATTATGAGAAGATATCTATAGTTGGATAATTTATATCTAAACTAGGAAAATGCTTACAATGTAACAATCAGAGAAACAAATCAGGTATACAGTGACCTGCAAGCCTTCAATGATCTGAATGTCCCCCACTCCACCCCCAGTTCTGATCCTATCTCTTACTACTACTTGCCTCTTCCTCACCATATTATCGCAACTCTGGACTCCAGAATGTTCTTCCTCCCCATCCAGTCTTCACAGCCTCAGGACTTTGCACATGCTAGTCTTTCTGCCTGAAGCACTCTGCTTGGAGACACTGCATGGCTGTTCCTCCCTTCTTTGGTCTCTGGTTGAATCTCACCTTAGCCAGATGATCCCTGACTACCTCCTGAAAATAGTAACCACTCCTTACCCCACGCTTTTCCCTTTATTTCCCGTTCCCTTAACTTGCCTTATTTTTCTTAGCATTTATTGCTGCCTGGCACATGCCATATATTTATTTGTTGTCTATCTCCCCTTGAGACCTTCCATGAGCACAGGGAATATTTATAAATAAAATATAACTATAATCAACAATTGATATGACTATGATATAAAAACCTTAAGTGATAAGTAGATAGAGGTCAAAAGAATGAGGAGGTGATACCTTATTACTCTCTGTTCTATGTTGACTGTGACTACTCTTGGGAGGCCAGATTATTGGTGATTTTGATTTCTTTTTATTATTCTTTTCTGCAGTTTTGAAACATTTTGCTATAAATGTATGTTGTAATCAGAGAGAAACCAATGTGTTGTTATAATTTCTTTTTCTTTTTGTGGTGTTGGGGATTGAACCCAGGGGTACTACTCTACCACTGAGCTATACCCTCAGCCCTTTTTATTTTTTGAGATGGGATCTCATTAAATTGCTGAGGCTATCCTCAAACTTGTGATCCTCCTGCCTCAGCCTCCTGAGTCTCTTGGATTGTAGACATGCTCCACTCTGCCAGGCTTGTTATTACTCTAAAATTGTCATAATGTGTAACTATAATGCACTAATAAAAACATAAAAGAATAAAAATTCGCTCCATACCTGTGCTAGTCAAATGTTCCAAATGGTAGAATGATTCTATTGTTTTAGAAGTGCTCACTGTTTCCATTTTACCAATCTGGTGACTCTTCCATGGGGCTGTATTTTATCAGCTACTACCTCCTGGTATTTCCTTCCTCTGCCTGTTCTACTTCAGCAAGTACCTCAGGGTTCTGGATTTCTTCTAGAAGCTACTTAGTGTACAAAGCAGCTTATTATCTCTGTTCTTAGTGGGCGCCAACTTGGGGTTCCCCAGGTCTTCCTCTTCCCCCAGCTGCCCAGCCTCTTCCTGGAGTTCTCTCCTGGGACCTGTATTGCTGGGTACTTGGAAGGATGAGGCATGGCCTTTCACAGCCCCTCAGGCTTCCAAGGCAGAAGGGAGGGTTACTTAGGAGACACTAATTGAGAACAGAGTAGCCTGAGCTGGGACCCCTGGGATGAGCAGTGGGAGGGATCACCAGCCAGCTCTTTAGGAAGCCATCCAAATTTACCTACAGGGGCCTGAGCTTCAAGATTCTGTCCTTAGAAGGAGGTCTAACACCTTAGGGCTCCCTTTATTTATCTCTCCATGCTTCTTCCTAGCCTGGAGTCCCCAGCTGCACAAGGTAAATGAAAGGTGATTACCCACAGAAGACACTATTGTTTTACTTGCCACAGTACCTCATTTATTTAAAAATAATGATCTAAATATAAAGAGTAGCCATCCCAGTGAAACCAGGAGCACATCTGTAATGACCAGTGGGTGCACGGACCTGGGCTGGGAGGAAGGAAATCATCAGGAACAACAGGATAATGTTCCTCCCCCAGGGCACCGACAGTGGGGAGCATTTTCAAGGTGAGGTAGATGACACTCAGTCATTATTTATAGAACCAGCGGGGAGGGCTTGTGAGCTGCCAGGAAGCCTGTGTCAGTCAGGGACAGCACTGGCTTTGTTTGAGTTAGGATGACTGCAGTGCCCTGCCCCCGGGCCAGCGGCTCCAGCCCCTCCCAAGGAGGAGGGCTTCCTTTGCCTGTCCCCTGAATGTGGCTCACAATAGTCCTGGTTGTGCCTTCTTAGAATGTGGGCAATGTGCAGCAGTTCTGCGGATTTCTGAATCACTGCTGACCAGGATAGAACCTCAAAATGTGTCCATTGTCCTTCAGCCAATTTGTACCACCGTTTTAAAATCCTCAAACACCACATTGGGCCCCTCCTCTGCAGTCTGACCATATGTGAATTATTGGTAAGCATCTCAAAGAGTTCCTGTGCCTGGCATACAGTAGATGCTTAATTAATACTTCATGGGATGGGTCAATTTTTGAAATCTGTCTTTGAAAGTGCATTTTAAACATTCCAAAACTGGTGATTCCAGGGGCTGGGGCTGGGGCTCAGCAGTAGAGCGCTTGCCTAGCATGCAAGGTGCTGGGTTCAATCTTTAGCACCACATAAAAATAAATAAATAAAATAAAGGGACAAAAAAAAACCCCACCAAAACAAATGGTGATTTCTCATAAAAATTTTCATTTAGAGCAATATTCATGGGGATGCTTCTCAGGAATTTCCCATTTCTGAGTTTTCAAATGCCAAACAGGGAGGGGGTCTCTAAGTCCCTAGGGATGCTAAATCTGTTTCAACAATATAGGATGGTTTTCCTGAGGCAGACACTGTTCTAGGTGTTTGCATATATGAACTTAGCTAATCCAACCACTGCAAGGTAGGGGCTCTTATTATTTCTATTTTACAGATAAGAAAATGGAGTCATGCAAAGATTTGATAAATTGCTCAATACTGCACCAATAAGTGGTATTTTTTGGGGGGGGTTGTGAACTAAAAAGGGCAATAATAATAGCAGCAAAGAATGGGGTCTTCTGCTATGGCCTTGATCCCCTCCTGAGTTTAAGTCACTAATTTAAATTTTTTTTATTTCTTCAGTAGAATGTATTTTGACATATTATTCATATATAGAGTATAACTTCCCATTCTTGTGGTTGTATATGATGTGAAGTTACACTGGTCTTGTATTCACACACAAACAGGAAAGTTATATCCAATTCATTCTACAGGCTTTTCTATTCCCATCCCCCTCCCTTTCCTTCATTCCCCTTTACTTATCCAATGAACTTCTGTTCTTCCCCTCCCACCCTCCCTTGTTGTGGATTAGCGTCCACATATTAGAGAGAACATTCAGCCTTTGGTTTTTGGGGATTGGCTTATTTCACTTTTGCTTAACATGATAATCTCCAGTTCCATCCATTTGCTGGCAAATGCCATAATTTCATTCTTCTTTATGGCTGAGTAATATTATATATGTATATAAATGTATACACACACACACACACACACATATACATATACATATACATACACACTGCCCAGGATGCAATCTAGTCCCTGTGGGCATCAGGCCTGCTGTATGACACAGGCCCTTCTGAGGGGCTGGCTTTATGGCCACTACTTCCTAGGTGACCTGGTACTATCAGCGGGACCATTCACTCTTTGGGGCCTTCAGTGATTTCTAGGGGGCATTACTGTGTGTGTGAGTGTGTGTGTGTGTGTGTGTGTGTGTGTGTATATATATTATATATATGTATGTATGTATATATAATGTATATATGTATGTATGTATATATGTATATATTCAACATATTCATATATATATGAATAGACAGAGAGTAATGCCCCCTAGAAATATATATATATATATATATATATATATATATATATATATATATACACACACACACACACACGCACACATACACACCACATTTTCTTTATCCATTTCTTATTTATCCATTTCTTTATCCATTTATCTTTGAAGGGCACCTAGATTGGTTTCATAGTATGGCTATTGTGACTTGAACTGCTATAAACACTGATGTGGCTGTGTCACTCTAGTATGCTGATTTTAAGTCTTTTGGGTATAAGCCAAGGAGTGGGATAACTGGGTCAAATGATGGGTCCATTCTAAGTTTTCTGAGAAATCTCCATACTGCTTTCCATACTGCACCAAATTAAGCCACTAATTTCTTAAGCCAGTCCTTAACCTTGGCAGTATATTGAGGACTCTTCCTGTCCAGATAATAAGCCTGCCTGGTTTGTGGCCCTGATCTCCTGTACCCCAATAGTCCACCATTAATGGTTAAAATAAGGAATTACAATTTGTACAAACATGGGCTAGACTTCTGGCGCTGTCCATTATTAGCTATGTGACCTCCTTAACTTCCCCATCTATAAAAAGAGGAAAATAGCCATATCTCTGCCGCTAGGGTCTCTGATGTCAGCCATTTCTGGCTTACCCCACACCCGTGACACAGATGAGGCCCCTGAGCCACACAGATGCTGAACACGAGCCAACCTGGAAGCCTGTGGCGTTCTCTGGCATGATTGGAGCCATTGTTCTGCGGCTGGGGAGGGCCTTCTGGCAGGGGCAGCAGAGGGCTCCAGCACCTTCGGTAGACATCTGCCTCAGAGATTTCCTCTGCTTTGCTGTGTGGAGACAGAAGCTCTTCCTTCGGAGGCTGAAGTAAATGTAGTTGAAAGAAACTACTTTGTGGAAACAACACTTGGGGCTGGCTGGAGGCTGGCAACGGGACTGGAAGTGGCCTAGCCCCGGGGCACGTCCCAGGGCTCCGCTCAGAGACCTCGGGGGCCAACAGTGGCTCTCTGTTTACTCAGGGGTTTCCTCACTGGAGCTGCCGAGGAGGAAGCAGCTTTGTGAGGAAAGGGAAAACATGTGGGTTAGACAAGGTCCTCGCAGGCCTAGCCGAGCTCAAGCGGCTGCCTACACCTGGGCTCCTGCCTCCAAGCAGAGAAAGGGCCTGTGGTGCAGTCTGGTCCCTGTGGGCATCAGGCCTGCTGTATGACACAGGCCCTTCTGAGGGGCTGGCTTCATGGCCACCACCTCCTAGGTGACCTGGTACTATTAGGGGGACCATTCACTCTTCAGGGCCTTTGGTGATTTCTAACCCAGATTGGTCTGTCTGTCTATTCACTCACTTTGTTGGAGTTCTTCCTCATCCTTGGTGGGAAGCAGCTTATAAAGTAGAATGATGTGCTGACATTATGCTGTGAAAGGTCGCCATATTAGAAGAGTGAGGTTTGCTTTTCTAATGAGGCCCTCACTTGGAAAAAAGAAGTCACGCCTCTCTCCTGGAATGAAGGGTGAGCGTCAGAGACCCCTTGGCTCTGACTATTTGGGGGACGCGGGGGAGGAATGGGTGGGCACAGGGCAGAAGGTGAAAGGAAGAAAGGAGAGATGAAGGAAGCAGGGCTTATTTGTATTCAGAGTCGGACTCTCCATGAATTGCAGTAAGTCCATCCTTACTGGAAGGCCATACTTACTGGAAGCAAATACGTGATTTTTACCATCCTCTGAACTCTCGGCCACCTGCAATCAGCTGCAAGAAAAATTGGATTCTTTCTGGAATTGGGCTGTGGTTTCTAGGGGTGGATACAACAGCACGGGCTATCTTTGTTCAGTAGGCTGCGTATTTCCCATGTGCTGGCACCTTGCGTCATGTTGAGAGGCGAAAGGCCTCTGGGGACTGAAGGGCTTCTATTCTTGCTGGGGAGACTTCAGCCATGAACATCAGATTCAGCAGCGGTTGAAAGACAAGTGGGACTCTCTGGTGAGAGGTGATCCAGAGAGACTTTGTGGAGAAGGCAGCTTTCCCCCTAGCCTTGTCCGGTGACAGAACAGAAAGTGAGTGGGACTTGGGCTGGAACAGTGAGATCTTGGGGACACAGCAATGTAGAGATGGCCTTCAATCCAGAAATAGCAAGGTCTTCAAAAGAGCACTTGACTCTGCCTTAAAATCTTCCTCCCTACCATGGGTAACTGGCCTTGGATGGGTCAGCTCACAGGGCTGGACCCAGACTCCAGAACAAATGGAAGGCCTGGCCCAACCTGGGCATGGGGGTTCAGGGGGCTCTGCACTCTGGGTTCTTGGACATTCTGGCAAAGAAGCTCCAATTATAAATCTATACGGGGAAATAAGAGAAACTAAGGGATATACTGATGCCCTCAACAGAAGCTCAGGAAGACTTAGCTTGCTGGAAAAATAAGCCCTACACCCACTATAAGTGCAAAGCCCGCTCAGGCCCTTTTCTGGGCAAGGCTACAGCTAGGCACAGGGCAGGTGGCCATAGTGCAGGCAGGGCTGGATGGGCTGGGCTGGAGCATGTGGCAGTACCCCCAGAGCCTAGGGTACCTGGGTGGCTTCACAATGCCTGAGAAATCAGTCTAGCTTGGATTTTCAAGTCAACAAAGCTCTAGGTCCCTCCTTCTAGGACTTGTACAGATGCAGCACAAGGTGACCTGGACTATTCCAACTCGGACCTCAGCTCCTCTGTACCACCCACTTTGTTAATGACTGCTTTCCCTTGGGCACAATAAACTTAGAAATGTGTTTGATTTTTTTCCCCCTTTGGAACTATTTCAAAAATGTCCTCTCTTTTGTTTTCGCCAGAATTTCATAGGAAAGAAGAATCTGGGAAAGATTGGTACAGAAAATGAGAAAAGCAGAATTGGGTGGGTAGTTACAATGTCAGGGGATTTGGAAGAAGAAATATTTCTTTTTTATTTGTCATTGCACCCAGTGGAGAAATGGTTTTAAGCCATTCCGAGAAATGTGAGCAATGCAGAGGGATTTATGCAGATCAGTAGCAAAGTACCTCATATACAGTTCCTTACATTTGCAAGAAAATGTTGTAAATAATCAAGAATAATATTTTAGGGCTGTGGCTATAATTCAGTGGTAGAGCACTTGCCCAGCATGTGTGAGGCACTGGGTTCGAGCCTCAGCACCACATTAAAAAAAATAAAGTTATTTTTTTTAAAAAAAGAATAACATTTTAGGGCTGTGGGTGAGGCTCAGCAATAAAGCACTTGTCTAGCATGCATGAGGCCTTAGGTTCAATCCCAGGTACTGCAAAAAAAAAAAAAAAACAATTTTTTTTTTTAAACCAGGGAAATGTGTAAGAAATTGATCTTGGACTGTTCCAGGTAGTATCTGCTATGGTGCCTACAATCTGTGTGCCAAATTTGATACTAGAGATGAGAAAACTTTGGATAAAGAATCCAAGAGAGGGGCTGGGGCTGGGGATGTGGCTCAAGCGGTAGCACGCTCGCCTGGCATACGTGCGGCCCGGGTTTGATCCTCAGCACCACATACAAACAAAGATGTTGTGTCTGCCGAAAACTAAAAAATAAATATTAAAAATTCTCTTTCTCTAAAAAAAAAAAAAAAAAAAAAAAAAAAGAATCCAAGAGAAAGAATCCAGAGAGGAAAGATTTTTCATTAGCTGAACTGGGGTCATGGGATTTTAACCTGCTTTAATATGACCATCATTGCCATGTTCTCTTATGCTATGGACTATTTAGAATTTGCAAAGTGCATTTGTAGAATGTCATTTAATGTGCACTCTGATAACACAATGTTCTATTTCTAAGTTTGTTTTTCGAGCTCTGAGTTTGTTGAACTCAAATCCTCTGCATAGAGTCTGAGTTAAGGTTTTTAGCATGCCTATTTTCTGTTTCCAACTGGAAAAGTATTAATAGCAGAATCTTTTCCTTTCTTTCTTTCAAATAAAAACAAAGTCCTCTTAGTGAAAAATTTTCAGCATTACTGCTGCATTTGCCATTGCCACACTGTGCTGAGAACACGTGTGCTTTGATTCTGCCTCTACTTTTTAAAGACATAGCAGCTACCTTAGTTCAGGTCTCATCATCTCTTCCTTTAATTATTATCATTACATAACTACTTTTCTGACTTCTTCTACTACTCCCCTTCCCACACTGAACTTCATAATGTCAAACTGCACTTTGGAAGTACAGGTCGCAGATAGTTGACAACAGGCAGGCAGGGATTCAGGGAAGCAGGCAATGTCGTAGATGCTGTGGGTAACCGGTGCTGCCTGGCCAAGGGCAGTAAGGTGATGTCTATTGAAACTGGAAGTACAGATATCCTTTCACACAAAGCTCTACTTCCAGGAATTTATCTTACAGATATTCTTGTACAAGCAAAGATGGATTGTGAGGGTGTTAATTTTGCATTGTTTATAATGACAAGATATTGGAAAACAGCTAAAGGACCGTTGGTAGTTGCGATTAAAATGGATGATGGGCTGTGTAAGGGTCATTTGTGGGTTGCTACCTTGGCATCCATTCCCTCTTGCTCTTCTTAATAATTGACTGGGGCTGACCCCACTCCTATCTCTGGGGTGGAACCCAACTGGCAGAAGCCATAGTAACTGTTTCAAATACAATAAAATCTTATTTAATCAGAAGGATCAGAATAAATAGGAGGCTTGAAATAGTTGCATCCACAAGGGGAAAGACTAGAGCTTCTAGAGTCCTGGAGGTGGAAGCTAACCAAAGGGATTCAAGACCAAAGGGCAAGGCCCACTGATGTCAAACTGTGCCGCATGCTGATGAATTCCCTCTCAAGTTTGGCTGGTTTTGGTTTCAGCTGTTCTGAAATAAGTTGTTTTTCTCTTGCAACCATGAGGATCCTATCCAAGTAATCATGAAAGAAAAATTAGGCCAGGCATGGTGGCTCACGCCTGTAATCCCAGCAACTTGGGAGGTTGAGGCAGGAGGATTGAGAGTTCAAAGCCAGCCTCAGCAACAGGGAGGCACTAAGCAACTCAGTGAGACCCTGTCTCTAAATAAAATATAAAAAAGGGCTGGGGATGTGGCTCAGCAGTCAAGTGCCCCTGAGTTTAATCCCTGATACCCAATAAATAAATAAATAAGATTTGCTTGTACCATGTGGAATGACTCTGTGATACCTTGCAAAATGAAGATATTATACAATGAATGTAGAATATATTCCCTGTATGTAAATAAAATCTATGAGAGTGAGTGAGTGCTTGTGTGCGTGTGTATGTGTGTGTGTGTGTGTGTGTGTGTGTGAGAGAGAGAGAGAGAAAGAGAGAGAAAGAGAGAGAAAGAGAGAGAGGGGTGGGGTGGGGAGACAGAGAGACAGACACACAGAAAAACATAAATGTTTCAGCTAGTCTATGATGTGCCTTTGAACAAATTAGGAAACATGTCCTCATTGATGTATGTACCTTTCAGCCAGGGAGCAATTTGGCAAGCCAGCTGCAATGGATTTGAACTTCCTCTGGTCTTCTTGACTGGGTGACCTTGTGCAGTATACAGCTGGCACAAAAGTATTCTGTGGACCTTTGTATATAAATATGCATGCTTGTCTATGATACTTCTGGTAGGATTTATTTATTGGTACTGGAGTTTGAACCCAGGGTGCTTTACCACTGGGCTATATCCCCAGTCCTTTTTAAATTTTTGAGACAGAGTCTTACTAATTGCCCAGGCTGGTCTGCAATTTTTGATCCTCCTGCCTCAGCCTCCCAAGTCACTGGGATTAAGGGCATGGGCCACCAGCCTGGCTTGGTAGGATATATGGAAAACTATAAAGAGCAGTTGCTTCTGGGAAGGGGGAACTGGGAGTTTGGCCACAGGGGATGGGAAGGAGGCTCATCCTTCTATATACCACATTTGGAGAGTAATTTGTTCACAAATTTAAGAAGCTAGATTTGGAGAGTAATTTGTTCACAAATTACTTTTCAAATCTAGCTTCTTAAATAAAGAAGAAAGAAAAACAAAACCTACAAGCTTGATCTGAGTTCCTCTCTTGCTTAAGAAAGGCTTCAGTGATTCTGCAGGGAGACATTCCTGATGCTTGAGCATTTCATTCAAAGGCCTCTTACAACTGGCCTCAGCCTGCCTTCCCTGCGGTCTCTCCAGCCAAGCCTTTCCCTTACAGGCAGGATGGTCATGATTCATCTTTAGGATCAGGCTTGTTGGCCCCCCTGCTCCAAATGCTGTTCTCTGCTCTGCCCCAAGCTCCATCTGGGGAACTACCCATCATCCTACCAGATCCTCCCTGCATGAGTGCACTCACAGTCCTTTGTGCCTTTCTCTTTCTTGCTTCTGGCCCATTTGATTGTAATTACGTGTTTATATTTGCAATTATAAACTTGCTATTCTATGAGTGAGTTCTTTGAGGAACCAGGGTCTCTCTGGATGTGAGATAGTCAGTGCTTGTAACTTGATGGGAATAGGTGACTCAGAGCTGTTCTGTGAAAGAATAGAGATGGGTTCAGATTCCTGTTGTCTTTTAACTAAACTGTTCTATTCCGTTCAGATTTCTTTTTTTCTTACAGCTACAAATCCTTATCTATTCTTTACCTTTCTGCTCAGTAGCAATTAGCCAGGTTGTAGCACATCTAGAGTTTCCAGCCGAGCCCCGATTGCATTTCCTCACTCATACTAGCTCAGGGAATCCTCTTTCACTTTCCAAAGGATGCAGCTGAGATCTAGAGCAGGTCCAATGACCCTTTTATTAACTCTTTTTCTGCCTTAACACCTTTAGCCTGTCAGAAAAGGTTCATCCGGTTCAGAAAATTGAAAAAGCTTGGGAAGAGCAAAAGAGGAGAAAAGAATTTTAAAATCAAGGTCAGTTATTTGGGCATCTGTCCCACCTGGCAGTCTGTCCCCTTGGTATGCCTCCTCCTCTGGAGACTTGCTCAGGAGCAATCCCCATGGAGCATCATTCCTGTTAAATAACCAGAATAGGAATCTGCCACCTGTACTAATATCAGTAAGGCAGAATCTTTGCAGGAAAGAGATGCCGTGAAGCAACAGCTCCCTCCTCCCTCCAGAGGAGCTGGCCAGGGCTGCCTGGGCAGACCCTAACTCCCAATGGGATAGCTACTGCTGGCAGCACTGTGGGAGTTCCAGAAAGACCCAGATGCCTGTTGACTGGCTAATGATAAACAAGGAAAATGAACTATCAAACCCTTTTCTGTTTTTTATCTTCAACAGCAATGATTGGTCACAGGAGCTAGCCACTGGGGTCTGGGAACATGATACAACCAAGGCATTGGACAACAGAATCAGGCTTCCTCAGACCATCTAGTGTCTTTGAATGACTCAGAAAGAAAGCACCCAACTGGGCTGAGACAGCCCCACAGTAGGGCACAAGGCCTGCAAATTGGCACCTCTGTTCAAAGAGTATTTATTACTCTGGTTACTCCAGCCCCACGCTGGGACCCTGGTCTTGGCTCCCACTTGCCTCTGCAGCTGGCAGTCATGATCGCAGTACACGAACTGCACAACCATACTGCAGCCCAGAAGGCAGAGCTTTATGGGCATTTAGAAAGAAGAGGTTAGAGAAAAGTGAATGGATAACTGAGGTTTCTATCATTGTTCAAGGTCATTTTCCCCAAAGTGTGGGATATCCTATAAGAATCACCTAAGGTACTTGCTAAGAGTGCATATTCCGCAGACCCACCTCAGACCAAGACCCACCCCCAGACTCTCTGGAGACTGGGCCCCAGTCTGGATTTTCAGCCGCCCCCAAGTGTTTCTAGTGCACACTTAAGAACTGCCAGTTTGGCAGCTGTTCCACCGAAGTCCTTGGAATCTAGAACTTATGGGCTGGACAGAGCAAAAATAGGCCATGTATTCATGAGCTCTTCTGTGTTACCTCCTCGTGTGTCCTTGAGGCCTTTCCCGAAGGTTTCTTTACTGGGTTTTGGGGATGATGTCATTGTTTTTCCTGGCACCAAGGCTTGACTGTTTCTTAAAAGGCACTTTTAAATGTAACAACTTTTTGGATAAAAACTCTAGGAATCTTGAAACAAAGAGTGGGTACGACTCATGATTTCACACTATGCCTCCTCAGTTTGGTCCCCTCCTGCCACCTGGTCCTAAGATAGAGAATGTTCCAGGCTGACCCATTTGAAGAAAGCCTCCTAGAGTGGCCATGTTGCCATTTGTGTTCCCATCCTTCAAGAGAGTCCAACGACTTTATGTCAAACTCTGTGGAACTGCCCATATTGCTTTGCCATGCTGGTTACTTCTGTCATTTTGGGTAATGCTTGAAATATGAATGTGATTAGCCCATATCTGGCTACCTTTTTTTTTTTTTTTTGCTACAGAGAATTGAACCCAAGAGAGCTTAACCACTAAGCCACTGAGCCATTTAACCACATCCCCAGCCCTTTTTATATTTAATTTTGAGATAGGGTCTCATCAAGTTCCTCAGGACCTGGCTAAGTTGCTGAGGCTGGCTTTGAACTCATGATCCTCCTGCCTGAGCTTCCCGAGCTGCTGAGATTACAGGTATATGGCACCACACCTGGCTCCATCTTTTATTTAGAGTTTGTCTGGAAATGAATTTTAGCTGAGCCAACCTGTGTATATATAGATAATTTATATATAGATATCCATTGCTCTGGGCCGGAGTGGTGATTACATGCCCAGCCTCCTCCCCTTAGGGGATGAACTCATTCATAGTTTTTACAGTGTTGCCCTCATGCCAAGCATGAAGAAAGTTACACTAGTGTGAGAGTTTGAACCTGTGCCCTGCCCTCAAGTTTAATCTAGAACTATACTTATACTGTCCAATAGAGTAGCCATTAGCTACATGTGACTTGGGAGCACTGGGAATGTGGTCAGTTCCAGTGGAGATGTTTGGTAAGGGTAAAATACACAGTGGGTTTTAAAGACCTAGTAGGGGAGGGAAAGTATGTCAAATATCTCATTGACGATTTCCATGTTGAAATAACTACATTATGGGTATAGTATGTTAACATTGTTGTTAAATTTATTTTTATCTGGTTTTTAAAATGTTGCTACTAGATAATTTATGTTGCTATTGGACTACTTTCCTCTAGAGGTCAAGAAAGATACATTATGGATGATCATAAAGACATGTGATTACTGTTGGGATAAAGGAAGGAGAAGGTGAGCTGGGAGTGGTTTGCAAGGGAGCTAGGGAAAGACTTCAGGAGGAAGTGGTATAAGTAGGCATGAGGTGCAGAGTGCAGGTGAGGGGCATGGGAGGTACTGTGTATTTGGGGAGCTGTGAGCAGTTCAGTGGGGTTGTAGTCAAGTGTGGGGGAAGTGGGGAAGAAGAGACTTAGAAATGGGGAAGTGTCAGGCCATGAGGAGTGGGACCTGACCTGGTTCTTTGTACTAGGGAAGGCTATGACCTTCTTTTGCAGGAAACAGGGTTGAGAATGTTAGAGATGAATGGACCTTTGGTTTCCTTTCCACCTGCAGTGAGCAGCAGAGGGAGAAGATGCTCAGTGGTACTGGTGGTGAAGGAAAGGTCTTCAAATTTTGCCATTTTGCCCATTTTGCCAAGTTGTAGTGCTGATGATTAATGCAATTCTTACTAATCAGAGTATAT
Source organism: Callospermophilus lateralis (assembly GCF_048772815.1). Taxonomy (NCBI): domain Eukaryota; kingdom Metazoa; phylum Chordata; class Mammalia; order Rodentia; family Sciuridae; genus Callospermophilus; species Callospermophilus lateralis. The sequence continues at coordinate 58,597,373 of NC_135313.1, read as the reverse complement.
GTAGGAAGGGGTTTTGTAAATGTAATATCCCTGTATAAATATTAGTTAAATTTTTATGCATACTTGGACCTTCATCTTCCTATATAAGAAGGTTGAGATTATAAATTCTGTCTTTGGGAAAGTAGGAATATTTACTTCAGACTTTAGCCTTTTGTTTAGAGGAAGTGATCTTCAATAACAACAATCTTAATAAGGGTAATAATAATAGTAATAATAACAATCCATTTTAAAGCAAAAGAATCCAGAGTCTGGTATCGCTGACACTTATGATTTTGAATTTTATAGGGATGGGCCAACCAAAGTTATAAACTAAGGATATTATCTCACGTCACCTTCCTGTGGGGTCTAAAACATCCAGAAGTTAAAGGCCCAAGACTTACACCTAAGCCATCAAAAGCTTTCTGTTCTTGTGGAGTGCATCTTCACTCAGATGGCTGTTGTCATCAAAATTCCAACAGAGTAGTAAACTGCTCAGCGTGGGATGTTCAGGAAGTTTCACTTCTGTGTGGTTTGGCTTCGCTCTTAACACTCAGTAAAAATGGTCAGCCTCTGAGAGTTCACTTATCTGGAAGTGGTTAGTTTGCACATTGCCTTCTCTGCCTTGTGGCTGTTCTAGGGATGGGGAAGGGTAGAATTTGTCCAGAGCTGAGTTTCCTGCAGATAAAAGTCCTTTAGCCTCTGGAAGGCTTATGAAATGCTACTTTTACCTAAAGAAAAGGAGGTTCTCCAACAAAGGGGAAGTGCTTGGAGGTTTGTTCATTGCTTCTCCCTATTTATTAAGAACCTGCTATGTCCCAGGACTTCATTAGTCACTGGGTATAGATAGATGAATAAAAAAGGAGCCCTTATTCAATGAAGTTCATAATCTGGCCTTGATTGGATTAGGGGCGTGCATCAACATTTGTCAGTCAGTCAGCTACAGTGTGGTTTAATGGTACTGTAAAGAAATGTACACAAAGCCATTAAGGCCCAAGAGAGGAAGACATTCATGTTCTGTCTGGATGGGAGTGGGGCGAGCAGGAGAGCCTTAACCTAGGAAGTGACATTCAAGCCTTGAATCACAAGCAGAAGGTACAGAAGCTATGAAGGGTGTCCTAGTCAGTTATTTTGCTACTGTGACAAAAAGATCTAACCAGAACAATTTTAGAGGAGGAAAAGTTTACTTGAGGGCTCATGGTTTCAGAAGTCCTACTCTATAGAAGGCTGACTCCATTTCTCAGGGCTGGAGGTGAGGCAGAACATCATGGCGGAAGAGTGTGGCAGAGGGAAACAGTCTACATGGTAAACAGGAAGCAGAGAGAGGTCTCCACTTACCAGATACAAATATATACCCCAAAGCCACACCCCGATTCCCACCTCCTCCAGCCACACCCTACCACTTCAGTTCCCACTGAGTTAATTCACTGATTGGGTTAAGACTCTCACAACCCAATCATTTCTCCTCTGAACCTTCTTGCATTGTCTCACACCTGAGCTTTTGAAGGGCACCTTACATCCAAACCATAACCAAGGGCATTTGGGGTGGTCAGAAAGCACATGGCTCACCTGGGGAGTTGTGGGTGGCTGGGTGAGACATACAAAGGAGACACTGTTGAGTGATGAGATTGACAGATAGGTGCAAGAAGCAGGGAGAACCTGGAATGGCCCCCAGTGGGCTGCAGGCTTCTTCCAGAAGAAGGTTCAATTGGAGAGTGACAGATTCAGTCTGGTTTTTTTAAAGAATTCCATTAGAGGTGACCTGGATCTGAGGGAAAGGGTTTCTCAACAGCCCAGAGCCAGGCGAGCTGGAAAGCTGCAGTTCCTTTCCTGTCTCTGCAAAATGTCCAACCAGCCCCTGGCGCCACCGGGTAAGGACAGGATTGTCTTAGTACAGAAGAGCCCTCCAGTCACTTAACCAGGGAGCCGACGGCATGTGCGTCACTAGGATTCACAGGCAAATCACCACTTGCCCGCTCATGCTCCAGCCTTCCTTTGCTCTCACTCGGGGGTTAGAAAGAGCCTTAGTCACCAAGTGGGTCTGGCTCATGGAGTCCAGAGCCCAGCCTACTACAGCTGAATTTGATTGGCTGGTGGTTTGAGGCCCAGCCCTCGCCTGGCAACGGTGGGTGTCTTCAACCTTGGCCGTGAGACTGGACTCTTCCCTGGGTGTGCTGCTGGCCTTCAGGACCACTGCAGAGTGGCAGGAACCTCAGTGAAACGTGAAGTTTCCGCTGGCAGCACGCCACTGTTCCCACTGCACACTGACGCTCCACCCTGAAGCAGGATGCCCTGCCCTGTGGAGCAGTTGGAAGTGATAAATACATTTGTTTTTGCACTAGAACCTTTCCTGGCACGGGGAGGAGATGCATCTGCAGCCTGCCTGGCTTCGCTGCTCCCTCCAGGGCCTCCTCACAGCCTGCCCTCTCTGGCTCTGGTCTGGCACAGGCTGGGTAATGATTACACTCTGCTAGAGCCCAGTCCTCCCAGGGCAGAGGCGCTAAGATGAAGGGCCCTCCAACTGCTTATCAACATCAAAGGTGCCCTAATCACACCACTCCAGGTAATCAAAGCCCAGCCCAACCCTGCACCTCATTTCCCTTATTATGGCAATATACTCTGTTTATCTCCTCCCTGTGACTGACAGGGGGTCACGCTGCCCCCCAGAAACCCTTATGAAGACTGGGCACTTACCCAGGTGGAAGCAGCATTTATTTCACTCTTCTCTCACTTAGTAAAGTTGAGCAATTGAGTGCATTTAGACCTTCAGGCTTTCTGTGAACCCCAAGCCCTAAATGCAGCCCTGCTAATAGGACTATAGTTGGCAGGAGCAGGCTTGGGAGAGAGATGGGCCAGGCAAAGATGGCAGGGGCTCCTCTGCAGTGCAGTTGGCACGCCATATTGTCAATGTCCTTGTGTAACTTGTCCATGGACAGATAGTTGCCGAAGACCTATCAGTGCCAAGTGCCGTGTTTGTGTGTGAACAGGAAACTACAGTTTTAAGTTAAGCTGCATTGTATGGTATCAACCAGAAACCTGTTTAGATAGCCAGTGTCTCTTGTTGATACGTACTGGCTAATTTCTCAGGAGCAAAAGGTAAGGTATTAAAAGTCATTTTGCTCTTCATTTTCCAGCCTGGTAAGATACAAACAAACACCCCCCCCCCCCCCAAAGGTTATCCTCCATGCTCTGTTTAAGTGTAACTGAAAGAGGGTCTGAGGGCACTGGCTTTGTTAAAGCAACAAGCAGTACATGCAGTACATGTTACAGTTAAGACAGTTCAGGCTGAAGGCACACCAGCTAAGTTCAGACCCTCCCCAGGCTTTGTGGCCTTGGGCAAATTCTCTGCCTTTTCTAAGTTTGGTTTCTTCCTTTGTAAAAAAAGAAAATACAAATATGACCAACCTCATAAGGTCATTGTGAAAATTCAAAGGAAATTCAGGTCAAGGGATTGGATAAGTATTCAGTAATATTATTAAGTAACTACTCTGTGCATGGAGTAGAAGAGAATATGATTCCCTATCACAGGTGTCCATGTTGTGGGGGTGTGGTAAAGGTTGGGAAATAAAGGCATTTGCAATGGGAGGATCTAACATCTTGGGGGAAAATCAGGTAAGGCTTCATAGAGGAGGCAAACTTTAGCCGAGTATAAAGGATGGTTAGAAGTTCACCACGTAGAAAAGGAATGGGAAGAACATCAGTAGTTTGTACCAAGGCAGAGAAGAGCATGGCCTAATCTGAGACTCATATGAGTTGTTGAATGATAAATTTTTTTCAAAAGGATCAAATCATGGTTGCTATAGAATTACAAATCAAGGGTCTGTTAAAGATTATATTTAACTCACAAAGATCGTATTTAACAGATGATGGAACCAATAAGATGTTACAGATGGTTCAGAGGAGAATTTAAAGGGCATTTATATTTGAGGATCAAAAATGCCAAAAGAGGACTAGGGTTGTAGCTCAGTGGTAGAACAACTCCTTAGTACGCACAAAGGCCTGGGTTCAATCCCCAGTGGCCCCCCCCACAAAAAAAAGTTGAAAAGAATATACAGATAGATGCAAAAATGATCAATATCTACAGGGCGATAATTTACCATATCTCCAGGGATGTGGTTTGCATTTGTATGGCCACAAATCATTTGTATTATTTTTACCAGTCTATGACTTATCCTAATCCATCTAGACCCTTGATTCTCCCAAGTAAGTGGACATTCTTTTGCTGGTTTTTCTTTAGTTGCCCCTGTATTATTCCATGCCCCCCACCCCAAGCCATTCTTCTCTTCCTTTCTCTGCCCTGTGCTGGGTGAAGCCTGGCTTCCTTCTCCTCTGTCTTACTGCTGAGTTTGGTGCCTGAAAAGCAGGATGAGAAAGAGGCGGGAGTTGGGGTGGGGGGCTTCTCGTTCCTCCTGCCCCTCCCTGCGCAGTGTGTTACTGGGTCTTCTTGTCCCTCTGGTGACTGCCATTTCCTGGCTTCACCCTCAGCCAGGCTCCACATACCTTCCCCCTTCGTCCCCTCTTCAGGCATAGGAGTATATTATGGTTGAATTGTGTCTCACCAAAACATGGATGTTAAAGTCCTCACCCTTAGTATTTCAGAATGTGGACTTATTTGGAAATAATTACGTTGCGGATGTAACTGGGTAAGATGAGATCATGCTGGAGTAGGGTGGGCTCTGCTCCAATCTGACCGATATACTTGGACACAGATGTGCGCATAGGAAGAACACCATGTGAATACTGGAGTTGTGATACCCTAGGCCAAGGAACTACCAGAAGCTAGGAAACAGGTCTGGAAGAGATCCTCTCCTGGGCCCTGCAGAGGGAACGCAGCCCTGTGACTCCTTGATTTCATTTCTGGACTCCAGAATTGTGAGACAACAGATTTCTGCTGTTTAAGCGACTTAGTCCGTGGTGCCTTGCTGTGGCAGCCCAGCAAACTCGGGCAGGTTGGTAACTGCCTTCTACTATTGCTAGTCCTTGGGAGCCTCTCTGTCCTCTTGGATCCTTAATACAGCCCATAATGGCAAAAATGGTTCTTTCATTAAAAAAGTCTCCTTAAGATTCCGAGTATGTCATTTCTAGTCAGGACCATTATTGACAGACATAGGTGTTATTCTCCGTCATTCTTTGCCTTCCCTCATTAAAAGTGGTTCTTGGTCTCTATTTGTTCTTTTGACTTATTTTGAACTGGAGCTGTTGTTTATGGTAGACTTGGGACTACAGTGGAGAACAGTTGGCATTTTCTTAGTCTGCTATGCCTGGCATCATGCCAGAGGAAAAGATGGTAGCACACACACACAGCTTAATAGGGGTTTTACATGGAAGCCAAACTCTTGAATGTCATCACCAACCATCTGGGTGACTGATGCTTCCATCTCTGTATTGGGATCCCGTCCATGCCGAGGTCTTCACCTAAAGCTCAGGACAAGCATTAGTGGACTTAACGAGACACATGAGTCTGTGTTGAGCTCTAGTGTATCAGAAGGGCTCGTTGTGTGCTGTGGAGTGTTGCAATGGCCACTGTAAGCTGGAAACACAAATATCTCTTTATCCCAACAGCTCTTTCCTCTCTCCTTCACACCAGCGTCTGAACAAAGGTTAGCCTGTATTCTTTGGCCGGGTTTCCAGATTGCTCCTCTGACCAACACAATGAAAAGATCTCTTCTTTGCCTAGTAGTCTTATCTATTTTTCCACTCAAGACAAGATGCATCAGGGGTTATGATGAGGGTGATTAAGTGACACTTGAGCAAGGTCGTCCGATGGCAGATGTCCATCCTGTTAATTTTCTCAGAGTTGGAATGCCAGCATCCATTCTCTTAAATGTGAATGGTGCTTATGTATTTACAAGCTTGTTCAATGTATCCCATTCCAGAACTTTCCACATAATGTTGTGCCAAACAGGTAGATTTGTGGTGGCCTGAAAATCCTCACAGTGGTATAATAATACAATCTACAATAATAAATTTCTTTCATATTGAGAAAGACTTAAGCCAGTTTTTCTATTAGTTTTCAGAATAGTCCCCTAAAAACTCTCTGGCATATCAGAGTAGCATTGATCCTGGCCCTATTTTCCTGGCCAAGGTATTCCATAACACAGAGAAGAGAAGCAGGTGAATATTTGTTATTTTAGTATTTTTACTTTTTATTTATGGCAGGTGATTCTGGCTTTCCATTTTGAAGAGTCATAAACTGATTTTTAAAAAGGCAGAAGTGTATGTTAATTTGAAATTTTTGAAGGAGGAAGAACCAAAGTGTAGAAAACCCTGGTCTTTGAAAATGCAAGTAATGCCTCATTCAGCAAGTAGGGCCAGTCCTCTGCCAAACAAAAATACAGTTAAAGAAATATAGTTAAAATACAGTTAAGGAAAAAAAAAAAGAAAAAAAGACAAGGTTTCCCCCTTTGTTCAGCCCTAATGCATCCTGTGTCCTGTGCTGCTGAATCAGCATCAGCAGGGTTCCCCCTCAGAACTGAGGAGCAAGGAGCAGTCAAGGAAGACAGCATGTCTTCAGGAAGCCGAGGCTCTGCGCCTCTTCTAGTGGCTCCTAAATTTACCTGAGCTCAACCGAAGGTGGAAGTAACAGAAAACTGCATCAGCCTCTTATAGGACCTGCACATATTTATGCTGTTTTTTCCAGTGGCTGCTGTGACAAGTCTTGGTGACTTAGAAACAACAGATTAGATTCTTGCTCTCTCACAGTTCTAGAGGCCAGAAGTCTGAAGGCCAGGTGTAGGCAGGGTTGGTTTCTTCTGCAGGTGCCGAGGGAGAGACCGTCCACGCCTCTCACAGCTTCTGGTGCTGGCCATGGTGGGTGTCCTTGGCTTGTAGATGCATCACTCCGTTCTCTGCCTTCACCTTCATGTGGCCTTCTTTGCCTGTTTGTCCAAATGTTCCTTTTAACAGGGACCCTATGGATTAAGACCGAATCTAACCCTGTGTGACTTCATTTTAACTTTAATCCATTATATTGTGTAAGTGTCTGGGGATGGAACCCAGGGCTTGTTCATACAAAGTACACCCTTGACCACCAAGTGATGCCCTCAGTCCCTCATTTTAACGCAATTAACACAAAGATCCTATTTTCAAATAAGTTCATATTCACATGTATCAATGCTTAAACTTCAACACTTCTTCAGGGGACACAATTCAACCTGGTAACATGGTAACTAAAAGCCACAGCATTGTAGAATTGAAGTATGATTTCAGATGTATCTGAGCATCAAATCCTGCCCCTGATACCCCCAACTGTTAGGTGCTGATTATGCTCCTTGTCAGCCAGGGAGGATGACAGGAGTGTTTACCCCTGAGTTTGTGTGAGGATTAAAAGAGATAATTCCTTATACAACACAGCACCTGACACAGAGCAAGCTCCAATAAATACTACATAATCTTCTAATAGCCTCGGAATGTGCCCAGTTAGCCTCACACACATGAGTAAGTGCCACATAGGATCCTTGACAAAAAAAAAAAAAAAAAAGAAATTCATGTTGGTTTGGAAAACAGAAGCAAGCTTCTAGGATCAAGAATGAGCGTTTATGGGTGGTTTTATTTGCATTGTTATACAACCCTGTGGTTTCTTATATAAACTCTCAGAATGATACTTTATATTTGAACAAATCTTCTCAGTTTTCAGAGGGTTTTTATTTGATATAAAATCCCTGAGATTGTCGGGGTAAGTGTTGATAATCCCATTTTATTGATAAAAAACTGAGACAAAGGTTAAGGGATTGATTTTAAATCAGGGGCTAGGCCCCTTGTGGCTGCGGACTACCCATTCAGTACTTATCGGTATTGTTCATTTTCCTTGACAACAGGACTCTGTATTCTTCAGAAAGCAATACATCCTGGTAAAATAGGACATTCCCAAACTCCTTTGCTGACAGGGCTGGCTAGTGACATGTCAGCTGCAGAGTGGGTGGAGTTGAGAGGCCTTCCCTTTAAAAGAGACCTATTCATCTGACAGTAGCCCTTTTGCAACCAACCCACCACTGCCACCAGGGTGTGTGTGTGTGTGTGTCTGTCTGTCTGTCTGTCTGTCTGTCTGTCTAGTTTTTGTCTAAACTCAGGGCTGGTTGGTTAACAATCAGTGTCTAATTAGGAATCTACACTCTAAGTCATGGTGAGTACATTTGAAGAATCCGACAAGGGGCCCACTCTCTAAATGTGGCTGAACACTGCCACTTACTTAAATCTCTATTAGAGTCTGTTAATTAACATAAGGGATTTCAGAAAGGATTTTCATGCACATAATGTGGATAGACTACAAATATCATAAAGGTACTTTTACCTTTGCTTTGATGCAGTATTAAATTGGAACCACCAGCTGAAACCCTTTGGAGATGTGTGATGGGGTGGGGCGCTCTTAAGTCTGTGCCCTGCTGGGTACCAGAAGTTTCAGCTGTTCTTGCAACTAGAAGTTGAACGTCTCTGCTGCTGGACCTCTGTCACTTCTCTTTCCCTCTAGGGAAATTTTCATGAAGGTACTTGTCAGTTACTACCTTTCTGAGCTTATGAGAACAGGTGGTGTGATGCCTTTGTGCCTGCTTCTTCTGACATGTTTGTATGTGTGGCAGAATTCTGAAAGAGACCTTCATGTTCACACACCTCCTTAAAGTGAGGCAGTAAGAGAAGTGTCACATACCTCTAGCCACTGGGGACCGACATTAGCTGCCAAAAAAGACCCCGACAAATACGAATGGCTAAGTTGACGTAGACTAGTTGTCAACACCTGTTCTGTCATTGTCCTATTTGAATGGGTAATTGTTTGGAGCAGAGGGAGTCAATAGTCCAAGGAGTGCCAACCAGTTCCTTTTTTTCTGCCAGTTTGGAATTAAGACTGAAAAATAATAGTCTCAGGTTATGCTTATTGCTAAATTGGAGGTAATATGAGGAGTGGTGAGAGGCCATATGGATGGACAGGGAAGAAAGGCAGTCTGCTGAGAAGAGGAGGAGACATAGGGGCACCGAGGGGCCCCACAGAATGAGGATGTGAGCGGGCAGAACCAGACTGCAGGAAGCTTCCCTGGCTCCCACTGGCTGTCTGGTTCCAAGTTTCAGTTCCTTAGGACTGTATGACTGATCTTCCTGCCCTGGAGTTCCAGGGCATACTCTTTATCCTTATAATAAATCACTCCTTATAATTGCTTAAGTAAAGTTGAAATCTTTTCTGATATTTAACCAAAAAAATGCAATTAAATATCATACTGAAATGTATATAAATATCTTCTAAAATTCTTTGTGTATCTATAGACTCCATTAGTATCTTTTCCTCCCAACCCTCTTTACATACATCTTGGTGACATATAGACACATACGTACATGTACACATGTATGCACGCACAGAGCCACCACTCATATGCTTAGTTCAACTACCAGGTTGTACCTTCTCTCATTCCTAAAAGTCTTAGTAGCATGTTTATTTCTCAGACTCCATAATAACTCTGAGTAGGTTTTAAGCAGACTGAATTAAATCAGTGAATAGAAAGTAGTGCTAATCCGTTCTTTGAAGTGCAGTCCCCTTCTTACAACTAAATTAAGTTCAAAGACAACTTTGTAGCAAGCCACACAAAGCCTAAGAAAAAGAGTTGTGTGTTATGGTTGCATTCATTCAGTCATTTCTTTCTTCAACAGACATTTCTTGAGCCTATCAACTGTTCTGCCCTACTCAGCTGCTATGAATCCAAAGGCGAGTGAGCTTGAGGCCCTGGGTTCATAGAACTATGGCAGTTCCTTGAATCTATTGCTATCTTCATTTCTCAGTTATATTTTGTAGCTTCCCAGTGTTCCCACACTGCTCTCATAATACCCCTGATACAGATTCCACATACCCAGGTTCTTCGTTATTCTTTCTAGAAGGCTTTTTTGTTGTGGTTGATTTTTACTTAGAATTCTTGCCCCCAATATGTCACCCATCAGGAAGTTGTATGACCTTGAACAGATAGATTGTCTCACTGTGAGAACTTTATTCTCACTGCTCCCTCTGCTAGGAAAACTCTTGCCCAGAAGTTTTCATGGTTCACTTCAAGTCTTTGCCCAAATGTCACCTTCTCCTGATGACCTTCCTTCAACATTCTTGACCCTTTATAGGGCATTTTCTATTTTCCCACTGCCTCCTAGTATAACCATATTTCATTTATGCTATTACTAGAAAGTAAGCCCCCCAAGGACAGGATCTTGGTTTTGTTCATGCTGTATCCCAAGGGCCTGGAGCAGGACCTGGCATATAGAAGGCCCTCAATTAACATTTGCTGGGTGAATGAGTGACTGGTGATGTGGGGCAATCTGTTTGCATGAGATACAAGGACACACAGCTGGGAGCTCAAATTATTTACCCAGAATCTCCAGGTAAGTAATTTTATCTTGTCTGAGCTTGTCAAGATCATCATCAACATAAGGGAGTTTGGCTAGATATACTTTCAGATCTTTTATAGCTCCTAAGGGCTATGACATAGGACATGATGGGCATTGCGCATGTATTCTGTAGCCAACAGAAGAACGGGAACAATTCCAAAACCTCACAGAGGTCAAATAGGTAAAATATGCAGGCAATGATTTCCTTCACAGAGAGGGAAAACACTGCAGGAAAATAGTTCAGTTTCTTTAATGAAAAGTCTTTTGATTTCAAAATATATCTGGAATGTATAAGACCATTTTAAATCAGAAACTGATAATTTATGTTGATCATTTAAGTAAAGAAACATCATCTAAAGTGAAGGTAAGGTGGCACAAAGGGGCCAAGAACATCTTCTCCCATGGTCAGGGACCTTAGTTTCCCTTCCTTCTATTATTCCCCAAACAACCAAGTAGAACTCTTGGTTTTTGTTTTTTCCCCAAATTGCCACATTTAAGTTTTCAAACTAAAAAATCAACCATTTAGTGGAAAATCTGGAATTCATATGAAAAAAATGAAACATAATAAGGGGAGAATTAGATCACAGGTCACCAGATAAGTATCCACCCCCTTAGAGGGTCAAGACCACCTGTATGTAGAACTCATTTGAAAAATAGGGGGGCTATGTACCTGCACCTTTTGGTTATTATGAACATTATCACATTATCTTTAATACAATAGGCAATTGAATTCTGTGCTAATGATGATTTAACACTTTACCTAAGACATTTTATTACACAGAAACCTTTCCTGTCCTGAATTTTTACATGAAGAAATGAGGTGTGCAGGGCGAGGTGGCGCACACCTGTGATTCCAGCAGCTCAGGAGGCTGAGATAGGAGAATTGTGAGTTCAAAGCCAGCCTAAGTAATGGCAAGGCACTAAGCAATTCAGTGAGACACTGTCTTTAAATAAAATGCAAAATAGGGCTGTCTCAGTGGCTCAGTGGCCACGTGCCCTTGAGTTCAATCCCCCACCAAAAAAAAAAAAAAGAAAAAGAAATGAGGTGCATTTGTTAACTCAAGGTCACACATACAGTATCTAGCAGGTCCAAGGTTAGAAACTTCTACCTTTGTAAGCTTGGAGAATCCCAGTGGAGTCCTTGGACTCCGTGTAAGCAGATTTCTACAGAGCAAATGTGAAATTGGCATAGTGGGAAAGGGCTTTTGAATAAAGGTAGCAAACCCAAGCTTCTCTCTCTCAAAATGCCAACCCAAAATTCCAGAAGAAGAATAAAAAGGATATAAATACACAAAATCAATGCACTGGATAAGGAGCCACATTGATTTTGAATTGGCTACACAATAGGCAGGTGGAAAGGGATGGCTGCTTCATCTGCAGAGGGGCATTCCAAGGAGAAGTGACTCATCTTCCACCTACCCCTCCACCAAACCCTCAGCAGAACCTTGGAAAAGCTGAAGTTCTGTGACCCCAGGTGCTATGCAGGCAAGGAGGAGTTGAGAAATAATTCTATTACAGAGGGTTGCCTGGAGGTCTGGGGCTAATCCCCAAGTATCCTCTCCCTTCCCTTCCTCTGCCATGTGGCTACACAAAGTTGGAAGTTCTTTTCTAGAAATGTTGGACCAAAAAGGCTCCGGACATAGCCACAGAACGCACAGAGGTGGACAGGATTGGTTTGGGGGTTGGCACTAGGGGGAAAGCAAACGTCAGTGCTTCCAATGTCTGAATGGTGGTAATTCCACCACCCAGCCCCTGTCCCTCCAGGATGAGAGTCAGTGGAACATCCTCTCCAGCAGAAGAGCTGGGAACTGGGTGCTTGCAGAGAAGAAACCTGCAGAAAAAGTCATTTGGGGACCCATCCTGAAAAGCCTGCCTCACCACCGGGCTTATGTCAGTGAAATTCATTTTCTGACAAACCTGTCCACGTACATCAAAGCAACCCAGAATCAGAATCAGGTCTTCACTATGAATGGACATCCGGGGATCACCTGATTTTAAGAAAAGCTGTCAACATGAAAGAGACCCAGACTATTCAACCGTGGGGAAAAAAAAGATTTTGGAGGAAATGGAAACAATGCAGGGGAACAGAATAAAACTCTCTAAACGCACAAAAACATATTTAATATTCTTAGGGAGATAAGAGATGGTGATCTACCCATTAATCAAAAGCAGGATGCTTTAATTCTGGAACCATCAAAGAACAAGAAAGAAGAGCTCTTAGAAGTTAAAAATAGAACAACTAAAAGAAGATTTGGCAAGTAAAGTGGGAAAAATCTCCCAGAAAAAATAAACAAAAAAGATAGTGATGGTCCATAGGAAAGAAAAGATTAGAAAATGGAAGATTTGGTCCAGAAGGGCCAACTTTCATCAGGTAGAAATTCTAGAAAAAGACACTAAAGAAAATGAAAGTGAAAGAATGAGTTTAAAAAAAAAAAAAAAGACACCAGAATTTTTTCTGTGAATTTGAAAAGATCCACACCAGGTTACAGGACTTTGAAATTTTAGAACTGTGAATAAAGAGAAGATCCTAAACATTCCCCTAAGGGGATAAGATAGCGTGTGTTCAAAGCAACAGAAATTAGAACTGCACAGGACTTTTTCAATGGCAGTCGTGGATGCCGGAAGACAAAGAAAATAAAATTATCCTGCTCTTCTGTCCTCAGTGTTGAGCATCATTTAATAATGAAAACATGGGCCGTTGATTTAACCAAAAATTACAATCTATCTATACTGAGAGAATAAGGGGAGGCAAATTAGAGAGGAAGCTGTAAGAGTTTTCTAGCATTTCAGGAAGCCAACAAATGATTTCCCAAATGGATAAATCAACGTAGTATATGATTTAGAAGGCTGAAGGAGACTATAAGAAATAGTTAAAAGGAGACAAGTCTGGGAAGGGAGCAGACCTTTTGATGTAAGACTTGGATTTTTGCGCTTTCTAAACTTCTTACATGGACTATATGATAGATTCATGTGAGGGCTTTGGAAAATGATCCCATTTCCTTTTTCTGTTCCCTGAATTGGTGGCATTGCTTTCTTAGATGAAGCAGGATGACCCTAGCTGTCTCCTAACTTTATCATTGTTATGGGATCTGGGTTCTCCTTGCTTAGGGGTACAGGGGCTTATATCATGAAACAATGTGTTTACATAAGGGCAGAGAAAAATAAGCCTCTAATGTGGCTTTGTGGTGAGTTCACATGGGCAGCCAAATACATGAACACTGGGATTTTTTTTCAATGTAGATATTTATGCAAAGATAAACACCCCCTTTGGTGTTTATCTTTTGACTGGGTTTGTAAGCAGAAATGGCTCAGGTGGTGAAAAAAGGCTGAGTCCCATTGTTGCCCCTCCCCAAGTGACCCCACCCCACTTGATTGGCACATCTGCTGTCTGGTGGGTAAAGCCTACCTTGCCTTTGATATCCTACTGGTTGTGAGAAATATTTCCCTTGACATTAAAATGAATTTGAGTTTGTAAAATTCAATACAAGACCATCTTAGCACAAAGAATGAAAGCTTAGAGTTAAAAGCCATGGCGATGAATCTGCATAAAACTTGGGGCGAGTGGGGGAGGCCAGATTAGGCAAAGGGCTCTCCTAGTTCTCCACAGCTGTTGTTTTGTTTTGTTGTTTTGGATTCGAAGCTCTGAGAGCCTCTGATTTTGATTTGAATAGACAGGCCCCTAGGAAGTGCTATAGCTTAGGGAAAAGAAAGAATTCAAATATGTGCTGTAGCTCCTCTCTCTTTGGGGTTTGTGTTCTCACACCCAGGAGTGGTGTCTCCTTCCTGTTAAGTCAGGAATTCCTGGAGTGCTCTGGAACGGCAGCTTCCTTGGCCTTCCATCTGATGGGGAGGGCTGTGCGCTGCATTCGGCCACTGGAGGACAAGAGGTGGAGGCTGCCAGCTGTTACTGCCAAAGACAGGGGCCCTAGGGAGACGCAGTGAGCCTCAGACCTCCCAGCAACAGGGTGGCCTTCGGCCAGGACCAGGGCTCACGCCTTCTGCCTTTGGCTTTCTTCTCTTCTTGAACTTCCTTTCTTCTCCCTTCAGGACTTGAGGTCCATTTTCTCTGGACCACAGGAAGGAGTTCCTACGTGCCATGTGGCCTGAGCTCCCTTTCCCATTCTCTTTTTCTTCCTCTCTGTCTCTATATTCTTCCTCCATTATCCTCCCCTCCCCCTCCCTCCTTTATGATCTGATGAATACATTTTTCAGCAAAGTGCCAAATCCTTTGGGCAAAATAGATGTGAACCTCTATGGTTTTGTGGAGGACCCGGGGGAGGCAGGAGATTTATATTTCCTAAATTTGTTTTATTTATAATCCTCCTAGTGATCTAAAAGAGAAAAACACCAGGACTGCCCTTGGATAAGATCCTGGCTGAGTTTAATCAAGAGTGCGCCAGTGCTCAGCCTCAAACCAGAGTGTGTGGGAGCAGAACTCATGGTGAAAGCCGCATTTATCTGATTAAGAACACTCATTAACATTTGAAAAGCAATCCCATGCCTCCTCCCGGCTTGGCTTCTACTTGTCTGGTTGCAAGGAGCCTGTCCAGGCCCCGATTTTCTTTTCCAGAAGATTCCTCTCATGGTTGTGTTTCTGCAACTCCCAATGAGATCAATCATCCTCATCTTTGTACAACTGGCTGTCTAGAAGATTCTAGAAGCTGCTGGTGTTTTCATAGAGTTCATTACAAACAAAAGGCCCATGCTTTCAGCAGCTGCCCAGCCAGAGAGGATTTGGAGTGAATTTCAACGTATCCAACTGAAATTACTGACCACCCTTCCTCTTTGGAGCTGCCAAATCTCACCATTAACTTCAGCTTCTCATGATAAGGAGGGCTTGAAACTGGCCAAAGGTGTGTTCTTTCCTTAAGGAAAGAAAATATACTGGATTGGGCAGAGGGGAGTGAGGGGAGGGGAGATGTTGAAATGAAACAGTATTATTACCCTATAGGTGCGTATGATTGCATGAGTGGTGTGAGTCTGTATCGTGTACAACCAGAGAAATGAAAAGTTGTACTCCATTTGTGTACAATGAGTCAAAATGCATTCTGCTCTTATGTATAACTAATTAGAACAAATGAAAAAGAATTACACACACAAATATATATGTATAACCTTGTAACCTGGTGGGGAGAACATTCAGTTTGGGTAAAGTGGTGTGGAATGGAAAAGAAATCTGACGGTTTTATGTTGTATCTCTACACTCAGTATCACCTAAATAGTGCAAAAATGAATTATTCTCTATTTCACGCAGAGGAACCAAGAACAAGGGAAGCATAATTCCACTCTGTATATGAACAGCACAAACAACTGACATCAGATCACCCAGGGTGCCCAAGCATCCTGATTCCCACAGGAACATGTTTTGAGAAACCCTGACCCTTAAACTTTAGAGATCACAAAATTGGACCAGGCCTGCAAGCTTCTAAGCTCCAACATCCCATTTTACAGAGGGAAGAGTGGTTCAGATACTTGAAGAAATTCTCCCCACTTTGGCAGCCCACAGAGCTCACTGGAGGAGAATCAGGCCCAGATCTTGGTCCTTCCTGGGCCCTCAGAGGGCCTGTCCTGCACAGCAGTCCTGAGTATGGTGACCTCACTTATTTCTCTCTCTGTTTCTCTCTAGGACTCCCCAGGGCTATTGCCCCATTGATCTCGATTCTTACTCTCACCAGAACCCTCAATCCGGGTCCTTCCTTCTCTTTGACTCTGCCCTGTCCTGGCCCTGCCCCTCCTACCATCCTTCTTCACACTCTGCAAAGTTACACTGCATCCAAGTCCTGGAAGTGACCATGGCTTCCCTTGTTCTTCTATGTGGTCAACTCCTACTCATCCTTCATGATCTGATTCCACTTTTATTTTCTTTAGCTCCTTCTGAGGCCCTACTGAATTCAGTTAATTTCTTCCATCTCTTAAAATTTTACATAAAAGTACCTGTATGGAAATCACTCATCACACTGTATTCAATTAATTTTTCTTTGACTTCTAGTGGCTCCTCCTTCAAGGCAGCTACCCTACTCTAATAGATCACTCTTTGTATTCCTCTGTAAATAGCTATTCTAGTTAGCTATTGTTGTAGGGGGAAAATACCCAAACTTAGCAGCCTCAAACAACAAAAAAATATTCAATTTATTCACAAATCTACAGTATGTGTTGAGCTTGGCAGGGATAGCACATCTCCGTTCCACGCAGCATTATCTGGGGCAGCAATGGGGCTGGTATATCTCCTTCCAACATGGCTCACTCATGACTGGCAGGTTGGTGCAAATTTGTCAGTTTTTATCCACGAGGGCTTTTTCACAGAGCAAATAGAGCTTCCTCACACAATGGTACCTGGGTTCTAAAAGTGAGCATCTCCAGAAAACCAGGCAAAAGAAACTATCTTGTCTTTTATAACCTGAACTTGAAAGTCATACAGGGTTACTTCCGCTGTGGTTCTAAGTTCACTCAGATTCCAAAGAAGGGAACTCAGACCCTACCTCTCCATGGGAAGAGTAGCAGAGTCACTCTGTAAGAAGAGAGTGTAGGATAGGAAGTCTTTCTGGAAAAGACAATCTGGCACACTGGCCCAGGGCCTCCGTGAGGGTTGGTAGATGAGGGAAGAAACAAAGGAATACATAAAAGGCTACATAGAGCCAAAGGACTCAAGCCTTTGCAGTACCAGAAAGAGCCATGGACCCTGAGGGTTTCTTTGTGAGGTCTCTTGGAGTCTCTCTATTAGGTATGTGTCTATAATTTCCTCAATTGTTTTAGATATGAAAATATATAAGAAAATGGATTTGGAGAATCTCAAGATACTTTCCTGTCTGAATTTTAAATTCTCAAACTGAGACACTAGGTGTCTATGGCATAGGGACAGGAGGAAGGCTTATAACTCTATTCCTTTAGTACACTTTGGATTTTGTACCATGTATGAGTCATATGTATTCCACATACAGGAGTCTATTTTTTAAGTTTTTAAATTCTAAAGTGAAATTTAACGTTAAGATTTATCACGATGGGCACGATATGTGCAACTTTCAAAAGATGCAGAAAAATATATGTATATAATACATTTCATGCATATTATTGAGAGAGAAGCAGATGGGCAAATGTTAACAATAGCGAATCTGTATAAAGGGCATACAGGTGTTCTTAGTATTATTATACTTTGTCATTGCAACTTTTCTGTAAGTTTGTCAGTTTCCAAATAAAAAAAAATTTTAAAATCATGATGGAAAGAAAATGGGCCACAGCTGCAGGGCTATCAGCGTAACAGCTTGTTTTTTAAGAAGTCTTCTCAGCCATTTTCTTTGTTACTTGCCTGGTGTGAATTTAGGCATTCATTCACAGGCTCTTTTTAAATCATTTCCTGGAGCAAATTCTTTGGGGAGTTAAACAATAACAAAAATTAGAGAGAAAATCGTGGTTAATATAATAATTAATTCTCTCCAAATTGGTAGCATCGAGTTTAGCAGGTGACATAATGGTCAGTTCTGTAAGCTTCATTAAGAGTTGAATTTTTTGTCTTCCTAATATTTAAACTGAAAAGTCCATCAGAGAGAAAGTGTAAAGAGAGCTCACATTTACTTAGGACTTCCTAAGAAGGCACTGTGCAAGGGGTTCTAACTGCATTGTCTTGTTAGACCTTGTTCTACCCTTGAGGAAACGAAGATGCATGCAATGGTTACATCAGTTCTGATGCTCTTGGCTGCAAGTAAGAAACTTCACCTTGACTGGCTCAAATGGCAAGGACAATTATTATCTCACAGGAGAAGAGACTGGGAACAAAAGGGGACAGTAAGTACCAAGGATTCTGCTAGTCTGGACAATGTGAAGATGAATAAGACCTAGATTCTGCTCACAGGGAACTGGTATAAGGTTAGACAGGTAGGCAGAGCAGGTCGGTGAATTTGTTTATTATTCACCATCAGAAGTTATTCTGGTTTTACTTTATTTACTTATTTTTTGGTGCTTGAAATTGAACCCATGGCCATGTGGATGCTAAGCATGCACTGTACCACTGAACTACACCCCAGCCTTCTTCTGCATTTATTTTAATAGGCACATGGGATTATTATTAAATGAACACATGGCTTACAGATAGCTATGAAATAAATCATTGCTTTTTAAGAGAGATATTTAATCATACTATAAACTAGTGATGTATTTTCTCATCAAGATTAAGTTTCTGTGTATCTACATATGATTTTATTGGCTTGCATTTTGTGTAGTCTTATGTCATTTTGCTTCTTGGACTTATTTGAAAATTGGGCAATTTTCTGGTCATAAAAATCACTTTCATGTTAGATTAAAAACAGTTTGAGTCATTTTAACATCTTCATTATTAAAAATATTAAAAACAAGAATTTCACCAATTTTTTTCAGATAATTCTTTCCATTGCATGACTATTATTGTTGATCTTATGAAAAATAGATTTAAAAATATATAGCGCCATGATACATTTATTGACATTCTTGAGAAGTTCATATCTGATATTCCATTCAAAATCCTTGATTTATTTTTCTCATGGTTTTCCTGCCAGCTTCTTTATTAGATTCTGGCTTCAGTTTCTCTCTATTCCAATTTTTTTTTACAACTTATGTAGTAGAAAGCACAGTGGACTAGCAATGAAGAAAGCTCATACTATTTTTAGTTTAGTTATAATTTTGCTCTGTACTTGGGCCTCACTTTTATAAAACCAGGTGTTACCAGTGTTAGACCTGGGTCAGAGATGAAAGGTGGGTTTTCTCTCAAGATCTACTGATTAATAATGGCTGCCTACGTGGCTGTGAGATCAATTGGCAATGTCTGTCATAGGCTGAGAGTGTAGTAGCTGCCCTACAATAATGTGTTTCCTTTCTCAGGCTACATAAAATGTGTGTTTTATTTGTTTGTTCATTTAAAAAAAATAGCTTTATTGACGCATATAACACATAGCAAACTGCACATATTTAAAGTATAATTCAATATATTTGTCATATGTATGTACCTGTGACGTCAACACCACACCAATATAATGAACATAACCATCACCCTCAAAATTTCCTCATATACCTTGAATAATCTCTCACTTTTTCTAGTCTTCTCCACACTCCAGACAACCTACAATCTTCCTTCTGTCAGTTAATTTTTTCTAGAAATTTTTATAAATGGAATCATTGAATCCTTTTTGTCTGGCATTGTTCACTCAGGATAGTTTTTTGAGATTCAGCCTTGCCAGTGCATGCATCGATATAGTTCATTTCTTTTTATTACCAACTGGCATTTAGTTATGTGAATATATAGTGCACCATGATTTATTTACTCCTTCACATGTTAGTAGACATTATTTTTTGGTTTTTGTTTTTATAAATAAAGCTTTTATGAACATTTAGTACATGTCTTTTTTACAGACATAAGTTTTTGTTTCTCTTAGTAAATATCTAGAAGTAGAATGACTGGATCAAAATATTAGGATGTGATATGCTGATTTTAAGTCCTCTGGGTATAAACCAAGAAGTGGGATAGCTGGATCAAATGGTGGTTCCTTTCCAAGTTTTCTGAGGAATCTCCAAACTACTTTCCATAATGGTTACACCAATTTTCAGTCCGACCAGCAATGTATGAGTATTCCTTTTTCTCCACATTCTCACCATCATTTATTGTTGTTTGTATTCTTGATAATTGCCATTCTGAGGCAAGATGAAATCTTAAGAGTAGTTTCAATTTGCATTTCTCTAATTGCTAAAGATGTTGAACATTTTTTTCATATATTTGTGGATTGTATTTCTTCTTCTGTGAAGTGTCTTTACAGTTCCTTAGCCCATTTAAAAAACCAAAAGCCAAATGTTTTCTCTGATATATGGATGCTAATTATAATGGGGGGAGGGTCTTAGGAAGAATAGAGTTATTTTAGATTAAGTAGAGGGGAGTGAAGAGAGAAGAGAAGTATGAGGGAAGGAAGGATAGTAGAATGAATGAGACATTATTACCCTATGTACATATATAACTATACGAGCAGTGTGAATCTACATCATGTACAACCAGAAGAATGAGAAATTATACTCCATTATATATGAGTATATATATGTCTACAGGAAAATTATTTTTTCTGTAGAAAATATATCTATTTTCTACAGAAAGTGCATTCTACTGTCTAGCGTAACAAATTAAAACAAATGAAAAAAAATTGTTTTAAACTGATTTTAAAAAAACCAAACGGTTAGGATATGTGATTACCTTAAGAAAGTGGCAAAATATTTTCCAAAAGTGTTGTGCCATTTGACATTCCTACCAGCAGTGTACAAGAGGTCCAGTGTCTCTGTAGTCCTACCAACAGCTGGTCAACAAGTGGTATGTTCACAAGTTTTTAATTTTAGATGATCTGAACTGTGTAATGGTATCTCATTGTAGTTTTAATTTGCATTTCAATATGTTATGCTGATAATCTTTTCATATGTTTTTCCTTTTATTAACATAGTAAAAATATATATAACAAGATCTATCCTCTTAACACATTTTTTAAGCATCTGACACAGTATCTTTAACTATTTGCACAAAATTGCATGGTTTTCATGTTCTTTCTTTTTTTCCCCCTCATGCTCTGTGGGAAAGTGTTCAGATCCTTTGGACATTTTTAAATTAAGTTGTTTGCTTTTCTATTATTAGGACAAATTTTCATAATTTCTGAAAACATGATCAATTCATTATCTGGTATTCAGTTTACAAATATTTTCCTCAGTCTTCAGCTTATCTTCACATTTTCTTAACAGTATTTTTTGAAAAAAAAGTTGTTCTTAATTTTGATGAGGTCTAATTTATTAAGTTTTTTTTAATGAATTGTGCCTTTGTAGTTATATCTAAAATTTTTTTTTGCCTAACTCAAAGTCACAAAGACTCTCTTCCCTGTTTTCTTCTATAAGTTTTATACTTTTAAGCTTCACATTTAAGTTTTTTGTCCAATTTTTAGTTAATCTTTAACATGGTGCAAGATATTGATCAAAGTTCATTTTTTTCCCACATAGGTAGCCTATTGTTCCAGCACCATTTGTTGAAAATATTATCCCTTCTCAGGAAAGATAGTAAAATGAATCTGAAATAATTTTCCTATAGACATGTATGAATACATCATGGTGAATCCCAATCTTACGGTATACATCCATAAGAATGGGGTCCTAATTAGAATAAGATATATTCCATGCTTATATAATGATGAATTCTACTGTCCCATAATAACTAAAAAAAACCAATAAAATTTTAAAAAGTACCAAAAGAAAATTTATTCTTTTTCTATGGAATTGCCTTTCCACCTTTAAAATAAAAATCAATTAACCACTTGTGTTTGGTCTAATTTTGGACTTGATATTGTGTTATAATACTATTTTTTATTATTTCTATTTTTGTGTCCTTGACACTAATACCATAATTGATTAGTCTTAATTGGTATAGCTTTATCATAAATTTTGAAGATTTTGAAGTCAGGTAGTGGAAATCCTTTAATTTTATTTTCAAAGTTGTTTTTGACTATTCTAGGTCTTTTGTATCCCTATATAAATTTTAGAATCAGTTTGTCATTTTCTACCAAAAAAAAAAATGTGTATGTAGGTAGAGGGTAGGTAGGCAAGAAAGACTGCTGGTACTCTGATAGAGTGTGTGGCACAGATTCTCTACATCTACTTAGGGAGACTGACATGTTAATTTTAAGACTTCTGATGCATAAACATAGTGTCTTTCTGTTTATTTAGGTGTTCTATAATTACTGTCTGCATATTTTGTGTTTTTGAACATACAGATACTTTTGTCAGACCCCTAATTGTATATTTTTGATGATTTTAAATATGGCAATGCTTTAAAAACTTTAACTTCGAATTGTTTCTTGCTAGTATCTAGAAGTGTAATTAATTTTTGTAAGTTGATCTTGTATACTGTAGTCTTGCTACCATTTAGCTAATGTAATAGCTCTTTTGTAGATTTTCTACAAAGGTGATCTACAAAGATCTTCTACACAGATGATCATGTCATCTGCAAATAAAGTTTTATTTCTTCCTTGACAAGATGGTTGATTTAAAATTCTT
Organism: Callospermophilus lateralis; assembly: GCF_048772815.1. Taxonomy (NCBI): domain Eukaryota; kingdom Metazoa; phylum Chordata; class Mammalia; order Rodentia; family Sciuridae; genus Callospermophilus; species Callospermophilus lateralis. The sequence continues at coordinate 58,575,008 of NC_135313.1, read as the reverse complement.
GCATTGGCTAGCACTTCCAGTGTCATGTTAAATAGAAATCATAAGAGTGTACATCTTTTTTTCCTGATCTTAGAGGGAAAACTTTGGTCTTTCACTATTAAATATTGTATTAGCTATTAAAGTTTGGATCTTTAATATCTCTCAAAGGCCACATGCTTAAGTGTTGGTCCTCAGCTGATGGTGTTATTGGAAGGTAGTAGAAACATTAGGAAGTGGACCTAGTTCGGGGAAGTAGGTAGTATGCCTTTGAAGGGTTAATTTTGTCCCTCCCTCGACTGCCACTGGCCACAACAAGGTGAATAACTCTGCTGTACTATGCCCTTCCTGCTGAGATGTTCTGCCTCACCATGGGTCCACAGCAATGGAGTCAAGTTAACCATAGACTGAAATTTCTGAAACAATGAGCCAAAATAAATCTTTCCTCCTTTAAGTTGATTTTTTTCAGGTATTTCGTCATAGCAATAGAAAGCCAACTAACACATTAGCTATGGGTTTTTGTTTGTTTTGTTTTGATTTTTTAGAGATGCCCTTTCACTTCAACTTCTAGTTTTTGAGAGTATTTATCAGAAATAGATGTTGGATTCTTGTCAATTTTTTGTATGCATCTTTTGAGATGGTCATATGGCTTTTTTTTTTTAGTCTGTTTATATAGTGAATTATATTCACTGACTTTTGAATAATGAACCAGGTTTGCTTACATTCCTAGGATAAACCCTATTTGGTCGTAGCACATTACCTTTTTTGTATATTGTTGGATTCAATTTGCTAAAACTTTGTTAAGAATTCCTGTATCTTATTTATGAAGAATGTAAGTCTGTGATTTGTTGTTGCTGTTTTATAATGTGTTTATCTGGGTTTTACTATAAGACAAATTTTGACCTCATAGAATGTTGGAAGGTATTCCCTCTTTATTTTATTGGGAGAGTTTATATAGAATTAGTGTTGTTTCTTCCTTGAGTGCTTGGTAAAATTCCCAAGTAAAGGCCTTTGAGTCTGGAATTTTCTTTGTGGGAAGATTTTTAGCTGCAAATTCCATTTCTTTAATAGAGCTATTCAGGATATTTGTTTCTTCTTGAGAAAGCTTTGTTAGAAGGGACCAGGGCAGTGTTTAGTCTAGAGTTAATTTTACCCACTACCACGTTAAATCAGATAGTAATCCGCCTGATTCCCAGTGAGTTACAATATTGCTGCCCTTGGGCTGGTGGGAATAGGAACTCTTCCCAGTCCTGTGTGAGTTCCCTCTATTCTTTATTCCTTTAATCCTATCAGGTGGTTCTTTCCCTGAAAGTTTCCTCTCATGTATGTACTGATCAATAATAATTTGAATAATAAAGTGAATACTAAGTTAATAAAGTGAATACCTGTGCAGATTTCCAGAGTACTCTCTGTACAGTTTTCTCTGCCTCAGTTTTCCTCCCTGTGGACTTTAGCCACCTTAGCTTTCCTGAGTTCCTCCGCTCAGGGACATAACTGGACTCCATCTGGGTACCCCGCCTTGTGTTGTGGCCAGGAAATTCTCTCAATGCAGATTTCTGGGGCAATCTAGGGGCTTACATCATCTGTTATTCCATTTTCCAGGATTCACTGCCCTTCACTGCCTGTTATCCGATGTCTTAAGAAAGGTTGTTTCCTATATTTTCCCTGGTCTTCCAGTTGTTTTGAATGAAAGAAGAAAATCAGTTTGTTTTTCCATCTTGATCCATAGTAGAAGTCTGCAGGTTAGATGATTTTTATAGGTTTATTTATTTGTTCTTTTTTAGATATATGACAGTAGTGTGTATTTTGATGTACTATACATACATGGAGTGTGACTTATTCTAATTAGGATTCCATTCTTGCAGCTGCACATGATTTGGAGTTTCACTGGTTGTGTATTCATATATGAACATAGGAAAGTTATATCCAATTCATTCTACTGTCTTTCCTATTCCCATCCCCCCATTCCCTTCATTCCTCTTTGTATAATCCAATGAACTTCTAGTCTTCCCTTCTCTCCCCCTTATTGTGTGTTAACATCTGCATATCAAAAAGAACATTCAGCCTTTGTTTTTGGGGGGGACTGGCTTATTTCACTTAACATGATAGTTTCCAGTTCCATCCATTTACTGGCAAATGCCATAATTTCATTCTTCTTTTTGGCTGAGTAATATTCCGTTGTGTATATATACCACGTTTTTTAATCCATTTATCTGTTGAAGGACACCCAGGCTGATTCCATAGCTTGGCTATTGTGAATTGGGCTGTTATAAACATTGATATGGCTGCATTACTGTAAGTATGCTGATTTTTAAGTCCTTTGGGTATGTGCCAAGGAGTGGGATAACTAGGTCAAATGGTGATCCTATTCCAGGTTTTCTGTAGGCTCCATACTGCTTTCCAGAGTGGCTGCACCAACCAGCAGTGTATGAATGTACCTTTTCCCCACATCCCACCAACATTTATAGTTATTTGTATTCTTGATAATTGCCATTCTGATTAGAGTGAGATGAAACCTCAATGTAGTTTTCATTTGCATTTCTCTAATTGCTAGAGATGTTGAATATTTTTTTCATATATTTGTTGACCATTATTGATTCTTCTTCTGTGAAGTGCCTGTTCAGTTCCTTTGCCCATTTATTGATTGGGTTTTTGGTTTTTTTGGTGTTAAGTTTTTTGAGTTCTTTGTACAAGGAAGTGTTCTACCTTGTACAAATCGCATACTCCTCTGGCCTCAGCAAGGGTCACTTGTGAAATAGGGTGAATATTCAGGCTTGAGGACACACACAAGTAAGTGAAAGTGTATTGGATTCTTCAGTGGCAGACCCAAAATATGTGTAGTATGCATTTTTTCAGGAACCAGGCTACAGATCTAAAACTGATTTTTGCCCCTCTTTCAATGTGCTGAGAGTCATCCTGGAGATAGAAATAAGATTTTGCCTCCTCACTTTGGTGTTTAGGGTAGCATTTGCTTTTATAAGAAGTGGTGCCTTCTGCATTGCCTTGGGCTTCTTTCTGAAAGCCAAGATGAAATGCATTCATAAAAGCTTTATATTACGTTGTTTTTAAAACAAGTAAAATGGAGGTCAGTGATGCCAGAGACACTTGCTACACAAAAAGAAACACCCAGATCCATGCCGCCTGACAGGGCGCTAAACTTTTGAAACTGCTTTCATGGAATGTGGGGGAAAGGGGTGGGGAAAAACTATAGGAAGAGGGGGCGGTGAAAGACAGTCTGTGAGCCCTCAGTTTCAGTAATTATTCTGTCTACTATTAGTTCTTGATGATGTGAGGTTAGGGAGAAAGAAGTGGATCGCCAACTCCTTGAAATAATAATCCTAGTTGATAAATTGACATTTCATTTCCAAAGTTTTCCCTTTGTTTTGCACAGAAAGTTTTTCAAAGCAAACTTGGAGGACCTGGGGAGAGTCATCACACTACGCCTCAAGATGTGACTGAGCCAGACCCACCCTGAGTCTTACAACTTTAGTGCACATCACCAAGAGGCTTGTTTAAAAATCAGATTTCAACTCCCACCCCCAGCCTGCATTTTTAATATGCTCCCAGTGATTCTGATGTGGACCTCACTTTTAGAAACACTGACCTAGTTCTTTTAAGCTAGAGTCAGGGACTTTATTGGATGCTTCAAGTATTTCCCTGAAAGAAGGCTTTTTAAGATATTGGAGAACTGTAAATAACTGGCACAAAAGCCAACTGGCAGGGAATTGGGGGGGGGGCATGATTCTGGAGAGAGAGGCCTGGTTCTGGGACTCACTGGTGACTGTGCCACCTCTTGTGGCCCTTTGTTCTCAGGTCTTAGGTGTGGACCACCCTGGGCCCCGGGTTGCCGCAGTCTCTGGCTGGGCACAAATCACGAGTCTCCACACAGCTTGTAGATTCAAACAGCAATTCTTTATTCCCGAACTCACACCGGCCGTCTACAAACACGTTCTGGGGGAATCCACGTTCTCTGCCCAAATCCACTCTCTCCCAAATCCTCTCTCTGCCCAAATCCACTCCGCATGGGCTTCTGTCTCCCAAAATATACTGTCTGACCCTAAGCACTCAAGAGGAACTCAGCAGCAGGATACGCCCTATTCTAAAGGGGGAACACCCTAGTCTCCTATTATGCTAAACTGCCCTATTCTAAAGGGGGAACACCCTAATCTCCTATTATGCTAAACTGCCCTATTCTAAAGGGGGAACACCCTAAACACGGATCCTGCCCTGGTCCTTGAGCAAGGTCACCTTTCAGAAGTCCTTCCACTAGACAGCATGGGAGTAAGCTGGCAAGGAATTTGTCATACCTACTTGGCTGATGGCTCCCAGCATCTCCCCCCTTCTGATTAATTAAACAACAAGTAATGTGGCTTAAGGACCGTGCCTGGTAGGTTGTCCAGTTCAACATATGGCTCTTACCCGTCATTGGAAAACTGACCTTTAGGCGTCAGCCTCCTGTCTTAGGTTGATACCACTGCAACTGGATCATACCCGTCACTGACTACCGGTCCAGCATACAGCCATACTTGTGGATAGGTCTATGCACCAGTGGGGGGGTGAGGTTCTTTGCCTCACCTCTGTTGGCCCCCAAATTTGGCCTTGGTGCCAGTGGGGGAGTGAGGTTAATGTGGCTTAAGGACCGCGCCTGGTAGGTTGTCCAGTTCAACATATGGTTCTTACCCGTCATCGGAAAACTGACCTTTAGGCAACTGACCTTTAGGCGTCAGCCTCCTGTCTTAGGTTGATACCACTGCAATTGGATCATACCCGTCACTGACTGCCGGTCCAGCATATAGCCATTGGCCCCCAAATTTAGACCATCACTAGCAGAAGGGAGGAAGATACAGAAATGCCACGACACCAAGCCAATTGACAGTTCCTTTGGAAAAATTGCATCATTGGTGACACCATCAGCAAAGATCACTGGTGACACCATCAGCAAAGATATGCCAGCATTACCACAATTTGCTGCACTAAACGTAGTTACATAGTCCAGGCAAGTTCTGTAAGCAGTTCAAAGGGGAGGAATCTATCAATCTGTCCGTCTCTTCCCAAAGTCCGTTTCCTCCCAAAGTAAGTTGACTTCTTGATTGAGCATACTTGTTGAGTTATATTCATTGGGATGAAGATAGGAATTCTGGCAATGATGCTAAAAAGACATTATCCTGAAAAGAATTATTAAATATAATGAAAAGGAAAGGTGAAAGTAAACAAACAGATCTGTTAACCTACTTAAAAAACAATCCTTAACAGCTGTTTACCTGATTTAAATTAGTAAACAAGCAGATCTGTTAACCACCTTTAAAAACAATCTTTAACAGCTGTTTACCTAATTTAAATTAAGCCATTTAAATCACGTGAATAATAAAAAAAATAATTCGGATCCATTTTCTCATGAGCGCTCCTCATATATAAAATAAGCACACACAGACATACAACACAAAACACAAATGTGCAAACAAACGTACAACACATAAGATAATAATAAAGGCCTTGTAGCTTTACCTAGGTGAAATCTCCATTGCAATGTTTAAAAACTCTATAGTCAAAAAATAAAACTGATCAGAAAAACATTAACCTAGGTTTGTATGAGCTCAAAAAATAAAAATAGAACCTTATGATGTGGAAAATGCAATAATAAAATAGATATTGAAAAAAGCATCCTGGTTAATCACAGTCGCAGATGTAAGAATGGCCAAGCTGGAGTTCTGGATATCAGCTGTTATGGATTTGAGTCAAATCATCTTCTTTTCGATCTGTAGAAATCGTTTTGGTTAGTCTTTCTGGAATCCAAATCGGCTGCTGTTCTCCCTGTGGAAACACGCAAACAGAGCCCCGACTCCAGACAATCACTGGGTCTGGACCTTTCCATTGTCCTGTTAGAATATCTTTCCAAAGAACTTTAGGCTTATGCACATTTTTTGGATACATATGCCTTTCCGCAGCACTAAGTCCTGATGAATCCAAATTTAAAAAGTTTAGAGTAAAAAGCGTTATTTTAAGTTTATCTTTGGGGGATATATACCCCTTTCCAATTCCCTCTTTTTGTTTTAGTAAGTACGTTTTAATAGTTTGATGAGCTCTTTCAACTATGCCTTGTCCCTGTGGATTGTATGGAATTCCTGTTATATGAGTAATACCAAATGATGAGCAAAATTGTTTAAAAGAGGTAGAGGTATAGCCAGGACCGTTATCAGTTTTTAACTGTTTAGGAACGCCCACAGTGGCAAAATTTTGTAAGCAATGAGCTATAACATCTTTAGTTTTTTCTCCGGCATGAAGGGAGCCCATCAAAAATCCGGAAGAAGTATCAACTGTAACATGTAAATATTTTAATTTTCCAAATTCTGGCAAGTGTGTGACGTCCATCTGCCAAATATGGTTAGGTATCAGTCCTCTAGGATTGACTTCAAGATTAACTTGTGGTAAAAAGGTCACACAATTTTGACATTGTTTTATTATATGTCTGGCTTGTTCCTTAGTTATTTTAAAACGCTTTTGTAAAGTATTAGCATTAACATGGAATTTTTAATGAAAATTCGTAGCTTCTTCTAGTGTAGAGAAAATATGTATGTCATGTGTAGTTTTATCTGCTAAATCATTGCCCAAACTAAGGGCTCCAGGCAATCCTGTATGTGCTCTAATATGTCCTATAAAGAATGGATCTTTTCTGTCCCAGATTAGACTTTGTATAGTGGAAAACAAAGAGGAAACAGTAGAAGAAGGGGAAATCCTACCAGCATCTTCAAGAGATACTATAGCATTAACTACATACTGACTATCAGAAAATAAATTAAATACAGAATCTTTAAACATTAAAAAGGCTTGTAATACTGCATTAAGCTCTACCTTTTGAGCTGATTGTTTGGGTACTAAAAATGTAAAAGTTTGATCAGGGGTAACTACTGCTGCTGTACCATTATTTGACCCATCAGTGAATATATTTGGAGCATTCATGATAGGGGTTTTTCTTGTCATTTTTGGAAAAACTACAGGATGCTTAGACCAAAAAGACAACAAAGGATTAGATGGTAAGTGATTATCAAATGAAACATTAGATTTACACATGATTATTGCCCAAGTATTTAACTCATTAGCTAACTCATCAATTTGATCCATAGTGTATGGAGTAATAATTTTATTGGGAGAAATTCCAAACACTCCCTTCGCTGCTTTTATTCCTTTGAGTATTAATTGTCCTACAGCCTCAGGATACCTAGTAAGAATAGTGTTAGGAGAATAAGATAAATGTATCCACAATAATGGACCTTCTTGCCAAAATACTCCTGTAGGAATATTTTTTGTTGGTAGTACAATAAATAATAAAGGCAAACTTATATCAATTCTATCCAAATGTATATTTTCCATATATGTTTCAATAATTTTTAATGCCTTTCTTGCTTCAGGAGTTAACATGCGAGGTGAGTTTGGATCTGATGGACCTTTTAGAATATCAAATAAAGGTCCCAACTCTCCTGTTGGTATGCCTAGATAAGGCCTTATCCAATTTATGTCTCCCAATAACTTTTGAAAGTCGTTAAGTGACTTGAGTTGATCTACTCGTATTTGAATTTTTGGTGGACGGACCATGGTTGAGGATAATAGAACTCCTAAATAATTAATTGGAAAATTTAATTGTACTTTATCTATTGCTATCTCTAGATTATAATTTTTTAATAAGTTTGTAAGTGTGGCATAACATTCCAGCAATATGTTTTTATCTTTATGTGCCAATAATACATCATCCATATAGTGAAATATTTGTAGTTCAGGATTTTGATTTCTAAGTGGCTGGATTGCTTTATTAACATATATTTGACACATAGTTGGACTGTTAGCCATCCCTTGAGGGAGTACTTTCCATTCATATCTCTGATCAGGACCTTCATGATTTAATGCAGGGATAGTAAATGCAAAACGTGGACTCTCCTCGGGATGAATTGGAATTGAAAAAAAACAATCTTTAATATCTATGGCTAAAACATGCCAGGTTTTTGGCAAAGCAGACAATTGAGGAATCCCTGATTGAGCAGGTCCCATAATAACCATTTCATTATTAATGGCTCTTAAATCTTGCAATAATCTCCATTTACCAGATTTCTTTTTAATGACAAAAATGGGAGTATTATGAGGAGATATGGAAGGTTGTATATGTCCTTCCGCTAATTGTTGTTTGACCAGATCATGGGCTACTTGTATCTTTTCTTTAGTCAGGGGTCACTGAGGAACCCACACTGGTCTTTCTGATTTCCAAGTAATTTTTATTGTCTCAGTGGCCCTTTCTGAAAATCCAACCCATGTCTGTCTGTTCCTTGATCTATTTGAATTGGTGCTGCTATACCTTGTCCTTGTTTTCCTAATCTTTTTTCTTTCCTAAAACCTTGTCTAGCCCTAGTAGTGGGCGCATTAGGATTGATGTTATTTGTTAACGTCAAACCTAATTGATCTAGGACATCTCGTCCCCATAAATTTATAGGAAGATGATCCAATACATAGGGCTGTATAGTTCCCTCACATCCTTCAGGATCCTTCCAATCTAATATCATTGCACTTCTATGGTGATTAGTAGCCACTCCTAGGCCTCGAAGCGTTTGAGTGGCTTGTTGTAATGGCCAATGTTTTGGCCATTCCTTACTAGATATGATGCTAAGGTCTGCACCTGTGTCCAGTAGCCCATTAAAGTCGTGTTCTTGAATATTTAGTTTTAACATTGGGCGAGAATCTAAATTTAAAGACAACATAGCCCAATCTACACCTGTGGAGCCTAATCCCCTGGAACCTCTTTTTACACTATGACTAGGAAATTTATTATGTAGGCTGGGTATTATTAACAACTGTGCTATTCTGTCTCCAGGTGAAATTACTGATATACCTCTTGGAGAACTAGCTATAATTTTTATTTCACCTACATAATCGGGATCAATTACCCCAGGACTTATCATAAGTCCTTTTAATGTAGATGAACTACGTCCCAATAATAAGCCTACTGTCCCTTGGGGAAGAGGTCCTTTTATTCCTGTGGGAATGATTTGAACTCCCATCTCTGGAGTTAGTACTGCTCTGGCAGAGGCGCAGATGTCCAACCCTGCGCTCCCTCGGGTTTGTCTGATGAGGGATTTAATGGACAATGTGTCCTGGGCACTACTCTGATGGTGTTGCTGGGTTCCTCCACTGCCCCGTATATTTGTGGTTGTGGGCCCCGGAGCATTGGGCCCACTTGTCCGTTTTTTGGCAATGGAGCCTGATGCCTTTCTCCACGATATCGTGGGTAAATACTTGGTCCTTGTCCGTTTTTTGATAAGGGAGTACCCTCTATGGTAGTTTGAGAACGGCATTCATTAGCCCAATGTCTCCCTCTACGGCATCGTGGGCAAATACCCGGTATTCTATTTCTTTGATACCTAGTTTTGTTAAATCCTCCTCCTATGGGGCAACTCCTTTTAAAATGTCCTGTTTGTTCACAATCATAGCATGTTTTTGGCCTGGCATCTAAAGCCTGTTGTACTGCAGCTGCCAAGACTTGCCCTTGTTCATTAATATCTCTACATAATTTAATATATGTGTTTAAATCTTCATGTCTCCATGGTCTAATAACCTCTCTGCAGCAACGATTAGCTTGGTCATAAGCCAGTTGTTTTATTAATGGCATTGCTTGTTCCGTATCCCCAAAAATTTTGGCAGCCGTTTGAATTAGCCTATCTACAAAGTCAGCGTAAGGTTCATTAGCTCTCTGTATTACCTTAGATAGCTGACCTTGTAAATCTCCATGTCCTTATAAAGTCTTCCATGCCCTAACTGCGTCTGCAGCAATTTGTGCATATATAGCAGGATCATATTCAATTTGTTGCCGCTGACCCTCATAAGGTCCTTTTCCTAGCAACATTTCTAAATTTCTTTGAGGGTAACCGGCTGCTGCATTTCTCCTAGCTGTCTCTGCACAAAATTCCTCATTGGCAACCTTCCATAACAAATATTGTCCTCCATTTAGCACAGATTTACACATGCTAGCCCAATCTGCTGGCGTCATGTCCAAGTTAGTAATGGACTCGACCATGCTCACCGTGAAGGGAGCTTGGGGACCATAGGTTGTTACAGCCTCCTTTAACTGCTTCACTGTCTTAAAATCTAAAGCACGGTGAATTCGCTGCCCTCCTGCCTGCTCAAGTACAGGGCATGCTAATCTTCGAGGTCCTGTCTCAGGATCCCAATTATCAACTACGGGGTTTGAGGGCCACTCAGCTGTCTCTATCGGTGGGGCTGTTGGTTGAATTAAACCCTCTTGTGATAAAACGGAGTTAGTAACAGCCTCCTGTTGTGGCCTTTTTCCTAACAACCCCTTTTCCTTTAAATTTTCTTCCTCTGTCTGACTAGCTCGAGAGACCTTCTCTTTTGCTTGATCTAAAATGTCTTTCTCCATGTTCTGAACCTCTAACAATTTACTTAACATCTTTTCAGTTTGTTTTAATCTACTATAAAGATAACACAACCCAATAAGATAACACAAAACAAAACTGAAATTGAATGAAGCAAAAACGGAATAAAAAATCATTGTATCAATTTTCTCTTCCTCAGGGCCGACAAACTTCAAGCCTTTAGTCAACCATTTTTTCCAGTTTGCCTGAGAAATTTCTAGGGATAGGCAGTTTGAAAGAAAAACAAAATAAATCAAAAGAAGAACACATTGTTTTTTGAAATGCTCACCCATTCTTTCGCTCTCCTTCAGGAGCGAGTAATTTCACTTACTTCCAATTTTTAGACGTTCCCCGTACGGGCCACCAAATGCCGCAGTCTCTGGCTGGGCACAAATCACGAGTCTCCACACAGCTTGTAGATTCAAACAGCAATTCTTTATTCCCGAACTCACACCGGCCGTCTACAAACACGTTCTGGGGGAATCCACGTTCTCTGCCCAAATCCACTCTCTCCCAAATCCTCTCTCTGCCCAAATCCACTCCGCATGGGCTTCTGTCTCCCAAAATATACTGTCTGACCCTAAGCACTCAAGAGGAACTCAGCAGCAGGATACGCCCTATTCTAAAGGGGGAACACCCTAATCTCCTATTATGCTAAACTGCCCTATTCTAAAGGGGGAACACCCTAATCTCCTATTATGCTAAACTGCCCTATTCTAAAGGGGGAACACCCTAAACACGGATCCTGCCCTGGTCCTTGAGCAAGGTCACCTTTCAGAAGTCCTTCCACTAGACAGCATGGGAGTAAGCTGGCAAGGAATTTGTCATACCTACTTGGCTGATGGCTCCCAGCACCGGGTGACACACATAATGCCAAGGCAGCAGAGAAGCTGGGCTTTGCAGAGAATTGGAAGGTCTTAGCAGTAGGATTTGGAACTTGACCACAACATATCAACCAAACAAAGGCAGAACCTGTGATGGAATCACCAGAGGCCAAGCTGCTACAATGTCCCACAAAGAGAGGTGGCAGCAAGGCCAGCCAGGAAGTCATGGGAGAACCCTGCCTGTGGATAATGAATCAGAGCAAGGCCTGAGCCAGCAATGTCTCTGCTGGGCATTTGTGAGGCTTGTTGGCGAACCCTGGCATGCTGGGGCTGGGAGGCTGGCCAGACCAGCCTGCTCTATTAGATGGGGAGAGAGACCGAATTGGCTAAGTCTGGGAGGGTTTGCCTCTGGGTTAGGCAATAACCACTCTAGAAACTTGTGTTTATCTGGAAATCGAAGGTGTTGTGTTGCAGCTTTCTAAGGTCCCCATAAGCCTTGTTTGGTGATTGAATGAAATACTGGACAAAGCCCCTGGTAGACTGGAAGCTGCTTCTCATGTGCACATTTTGTATTGGACATGTACTGGACATGATCCTAGGTAGCCTTGGTATTTAATAAGTCCATGAACTACTAAGGATGTAGTGTTAGGTAGTGACAAGGGAGCCCCAGGAACAGGCAGCAGAGTGCCGCGTGCAAGCTTGTGAGTGCGTAGACATGTATCTCTGATGGGTATCTCTGCCTTTCTATCTAAATCTTACTTATGAGGAGCTGCCAAGAGGAAGAAGAAAAGATTATTTTGCCACGAGGAAAGCTGAAGTTCTACAAAGAAATCTCTTTTCAGTGTAATGGGTGGATTCTATTTCCAGGAACGCAGGCCCTCAGCAGGCTTTGGAACCCCGGTTCCAGTGTTTCCAATCCCCTGCCCCAGCTGGGCACCCTCTCCTTGCCAGACAGACATTTAGACAGCCCTGAAATAGTCCTCATCCCTCCTGTTCCCACAGCAGTTTTTATTCCTGTGGCTTTCTAAATAGATGCCTTTCTGCTGGCTCTTCCACCAGATCTCGTGAGACTCTCACTGACCAGGAAGCCACTCAAGTGCTTCTCTCACTTCTCTTTCGGTACCATTTGCTTTATGCATCATCTGGGGCACAATGGTAAACTCTTTCTAAAAGGAACTCTGTGGTCTTGTTGACTCTTCTATTGACTATTTTCTTAGGTTGCTGTCTCTTTTTCTTGTGGCTATCAGGAAGGGTCTTTAAAAAACAATCATCTCTCCAGAAATATGCACAAGCTAAATTTGACATCCCTGGAGATGGCTGTAGGCATTCTGGGGAGGTGATGTGGAACATGGAGGTTATTGACAGTGCTGTGCATGCCCTGTATGACCAGAACCTAAGGCTGAGATAAGGAATGAACAGGCTTGGAAGGTCCCTGCAAATCAGGTGATTGTCATGGTGAGTCTGTACTTTCATTTGAGGTGTTATGGATTCCAGCAACTTGAACATCCTCATTTCACAATGCCCTCCACAGGCATTTCTGGATGGTTGGATGAGTCACTGGTTTTGGATGATCAGATATTTTAAATCATCCCCATCTATTTTATTTAAGCAGCAATATGTTAATTCTCAAGTCTCCATCAAGACTATTGAATGCAAGCAGCAGCCACGGACATGAGCCAGCTTCAAAAGAAAGGGTATATAACGAAGTTTCAGGAAGATTTTTCCAGTATTGCTGAGGCCTCGTGGGAGCTTGGAACCCAAATAGTAAGAGCATTGGTGACCAGGGCAGCCACTTCTGAGTTCTAGGGTGGGGACATGCAGGGTCTGGATGCTATTAGTCTCCTCTTTTTCCTACTCCTCTTCCTGCCGTTCTCCCCAACATTGAACTTACAAGTGCTCTGAATCATAATTCCAAATTCTCAGGAGAGAGATGTTGGCTCTGTTTGGTCAGGTCCAACCAGCTGTGGCTGAGGAAGGGGATGTTTGTGGTACAAACATGGTGGTGGGTGAATACCTGTGGAAGGAGGTAGTTCTTAGAGAAAGTAAATTATTGTGAGTTGGACGGACATATATGGACACAGCCCAGATGTGTCTACACAGCTGTTTGCACATTATATGTCACCTCTGCATCCCTCTTCTTTCTTCCATTAATACCTATGTACATCATTTGTCAGCTGACTTCTCTTCCTTTGAAAGCTCTAGAAGACCAGGGACCTGGGCCACCCAGCTCTGTACACCAACAGGTTGCTTCAGACCATGGTCTGATCTCCTGAGGGTTGCGGGAGAACATAGCAGGATATTTAACATCTTGGACTTGTGCTTCGTTGAGATCAGACACTTTGTTTTGTTCTAAAAGTCAGAATTAATATAGAATATTAAGTGGCTTAGATTAACATAATAAAACTTTTTGCCCCTAATCAAAGTAAAATAGGATTATAAGAGGGTTTCTTCTATATAAATTGGAGGAAAGAGGGCAGTCCATAATAATTCCTTCTGGTGGCCATTTTCGTGGACCTCCCTTGCGTCCCCATGCATGGAGGAAGTGAAGTACTGGAGAAACTGAGAGACCAAACTTTTGAAGTTGTTGGTAGAGCTGATCTACAAATGGGACCCCTTGCTTAGATTCCCTGGTCTGGCCTCTGGTCTGTCCCTCTGGAGTTGATACAGACGTAACTGTGCCACGTGATGTTTCTGGGAGATGCCATGACCTCAAGGCACGAAAGAGACCTTGGGGCTGCTGATCCAGCAAGTTGTATGACCTTTTCAACTAAATACAACCAACAGGCAATTAGAGCTCCATTTTTAGAAAGAGATTGAAATGATTGCAAATGTTCTTGCTGGGTTGATTTTACCTTGGTGGTAGTGATAGGTCCCTGAAGTTTACTGAAATTAGTTGACCTTAAATATTTGTTCCCTGTCACCATTGAAAGAGCAAGATACTAGAAGAACGAGTTAAGTTCCCTGTGTCTAAGAATTAACTGATGAAGTTGTTAGTGGCTGTTATTTTTCACTGAATGGTCACCTTGCAAGTTGCTTGTGTCAAAAATCTTTGTTTTGCATCCTAGTTTTTGAGTTGGTCCGTGGACCCTGTTTAAGAAAATTGATTCTAGGGAAGGAAAATTTAGACTCTCAAGTTTGACCTCACTGATAAGATTCAGACAGATTTAGATCAGATACAACCTTGACACATAACCATATATAGCAAAAAGGCCACGGGACACCCTTTGCTGATAAGGCAGGTGTCTGTCCTGTCCCCAGCACCACTCCTGCATCTGTGGCCCCTTAGCACACAGACCTAGGAAAATGCTAACACTTCTTGCTCATTCCATCATCCAGCTCACCTAAGTGACCCTGCAGGCGTCTTCTGAGCCTGGAGGTGAACAGTCACAATGAAGATACCTGCCCCTGCCTGTCCCAGTGGCATGCTGTAATGCCACAAATAGGTCTTCATTGCAGCACCAGGCAGCAGAGAAACGTCCCTGGGATGTTGTCATCAGCTCCTGGCGTCATGCTCTCTCCACGTTCAGCCCCTCTGGTCCAGAATTAGGACTTTCACACCACTTCTCAAGTTTGGCCTCATTGACAGAGCCACAGGCATTGCGTTCTTCAATGAGACCATTTTAAGCCATGTCAAGAATAATTTAGGCTTTCTCTGTTGACAGAAGAGTGTGAGAGAGATGGTGTGACAGGTGCTGCAAAGGAAGGGCTGACCTTGGGAGTGTTTTGCAAAATAGAAATGGCACATGTTTGTGTGCTCAGGCACCAGGAGCAGAGAAGATGAAACAGACATAGAGACATGGTTGATAAAGGTGTAGTGGTCCTCCCTGACCACCTTCACCTCTTTTGTATCCTATCTTCAGCATCTTGAGGATTCGTGCTTGAAATGTCATATAACCTAATGATCTGCTGGATGCTATCTCTTCCCTGTTATGGAATACTTCCACAGCTGGGCAACTCATTAGCACACCATCTCTGGAAGTGATGGCTAAAAACCTTCTGTTAATCTGGAAATAACCTACATGTCCAGGTGTAGAGGAATGGTTAAATGGGGGATGTCATGTGGGATATCATGTAGCTGTTAAAAAATATATTTTAAAAGAATTTGGAAATGATGTGAGAAGACAGTCAAAATGTTAAGGAAAAAACAGGAACTAAAACTACTTGCAATACACAATTCTACATCTGTAGTAATCTTCATGTGCATGTATGTTTATATAAATGTATGTATATTAGCATTAAAAAGATGAGGACAAGCTGGCTTGGTGGCACATGCCTGTAATCCCAATTATTCAGGAGGCCAAGGCAGGAGAATAAGATTAAGGCCATCCTGGGCAATTTAGTGAGACCCTGTCCCAAAATTGGTTGAATCACAGGTGGTTTTGTAGTAGATACTAAAAAGCCATTCCCTTATCCCTTACTGCTACACAGGCTGGAAGAGCCAGATATTCCCGCCCCAGCATCTCTTACCACTAGAACTGGCCATATAATTCAGTATGGTCCATGAGATATATACCAGGACATCTGAGAAATTATTTCCTTTTTGACAAAAGTATAGCCCCATAAGGAAAAAAGTTCGTTTGACTAGGTTGGATGCTCCTTTACTGTCACCTTCACTCATTTCAAGTGCAGGTTTGTGTTGTTGCAGCTTCAGCAGCCGTCTTGTGACCACGAGGCAATAGACAGGAGAATGATGTCCACATTCTGAGGATGGGAGAAAGAAAGTTGAAGAAAACCTGGGGCCTTACCCACAGAGTACTTCTAGACTTCTTTTTCAGAAGAATTGTTTAAATTAAGTCATTATTAATCACATGTTATAGTGAGAAACCAATACTAGGGATATATTTGATTTATCCATTGCTCCAGTTTCTCCCTGAAGCATCCACCCATCAGCCTGATTTCAATCCTCCGAGAACACGTAACAAGCCCAATCCATCTCCATGTGGCAGAATTTGAGGTATCTGTAGAGATTCTCACTGTCCTCGGACGCTTCTCTCTGGCTAACCAGCACTGCCGAGTGGCGTTCCCAGATCTCATTGGCCATTCTGAATGCACTCTGGTTTGTACCCTTCTGAACGGCCATGGGCAGGCTGAAGCTCCCACGGCAGGGGTCTAGCCGGGAAGCATCAGGCTGGTGACCCCCTCCTTCCCTGGCCTCTCTTTTCTATAGACAGCAGCCTCAGATCCCATCTGCTTTTGAGGTGCGCTCCACAGAGTCAAACCCCCGACCCTTTTCCAGGCACTTGGCACCGCTGTTTGTTTATTTGTGCATCTCCAGTGCAGGACGCCCCCTTCGTCCTTATTAAGTTTCGTCTTATTAAATTTGGGCTGGCATTCCAGCTTGTTGAGACTTTTGTGGATTCTAATTAGGCGTTGGCGGTTCCCTTCAGTTTCCTGTCCTCCACAAATTTGATAAGCATGTCTCCTGTGTCTTCATTTCAACTCCTTGATAACAAGTGCAACCCAGATGTCAGATGACGTCACCCCGTTCTTTGAGATGTAAATAAAATTAGCTCAAGCGCCCCCCTCACACATCCTATGGGAAGCCAGATGCACTGCCCCCAAAGCTGTGTAAACTCTGAAGGCTTTTGTGGTCCCCTGTGCTTCCGTGTGTCTCCTCCTGACAGCCGAGGGCTCCTGCACACCCCAGCTCTGTGGCCACTCCCTCCTCCTGAGTTCATGCCAGCCAGGCCCTTCCTGGGGCTCTTTAAAGAAACTGCTCATATGCAACATATGGGGAGGTGGCAGACTTTGCTCAGGACTGGCAGAGCTGGGTGTGGGAGGCAGGGATTGTGGTTACAGAGCAGATACCCAAATCACTAGAATTAATAGGCATCGCTCCCCCTAACTACCTGGAGATGCTGGTTCCTAGGGTTGCCTACAGTGGCCCTTGGCCCAACCAGGGTTGGTGGTGCAGGTTGGGCGGGGTGGGTTGGGTGCTGCTTAAGGGCAGACCCTGGGCAAACTGAAGAAGTCAAAGCACACTTCAGATATCATCATCCTTTTTTTTTTTTTTTTTTTTTTAAAAATTGTATTTCATCTGGTATGACCCAAATATTATTTTACTATGTTAGGGGCTGAATTGTGTTACCCCCAAGGTTTATATGTGCTGAAGCCTCCCACACCCATCTCTGCCAGTCCTGAGCAAAGTCTGCCACCTCCCCATATGTCACATATGAGCAGTTTCTTTAAAGAGCCCCAGGAAGGGCCTGGTTGGCATGAACTCAGGAAGAGGGAGCGGCCACAGAGCTGGGCTCTGCAGGGGACCTGGGCTGGCAGGAAGAGGAACACAGAAGCATAGGGGACCACAAAAGCCTTCAGAGTTTACACAGATCTTTGGGGCAGTGCATCTGACTATAGATAAGAGAGGGGGCGCTTGAGCTAATTTTATTTATGTACACCCAGGACATCAGAATGGTACCATATTGGGAGATGGGACTTTTAAAGAGGTGACTAAGGTAAAATGAGGCCAGAGGGTGGACCCTGTACAATCTTTTTGCTGTACTTATAAGAAGAAATTCAAACATATGAGAGGGACATCAGAGTGCATGCACACAGAGAAAAAGAAGAAACATACAGAGATAAAGGTGGACACCTGCAAGCCCTGGGGGAGAGGCCTTGGAAGAAACAACCCAGCCAGGACCTTGCTGTTGGACTTAACAGCCTCCAGAACTGTGAGATAATAAATTCCTATTGCTTAAACCAGCCAGGCGGTGGTATTTTACTATGGCAGCCCTAGCAAACTGAATTATCAGGTAATAAAATAACTGCATAAATCAAGGAGTGTAGTAGGTTGAAAAGTGGTCACTCAAAAGTTAAATCCTTGTCCTAACCCCTGGAACCTGTGAATGTGACCTTATCAGAAAAAGGGTCTGTTTCAGTCAGCTTTTTCATGGCTGCAACAAAAAGACCTGATCAGCACAATTGTAAAGGAGGGAAGGTTGATTTGGGGGCTGATTTTCAGTCAGGTTGATTTTCAGTCCAAGAACAGTCAGCTGCATTCTTTGGGGCTCAAGGTGAGGCAGGATGCTGCAGTCTGGCTGGGCACAAAATCATGAGCCACTCATAGCTTTGTAGATTCAAACAGCAATTCTTTATTCCCCATCTCACACCGGCCCTCTACAAACACGTTCTGGGGAAATCCACGTTCTCTGCCAAGTTCCACATTCTGGATCCCAAAAACTCTCTGAATTCCACGAGAACTCAATGGGAACTCCAGGAGTGGGCACGCCTGAGGCAGAAGGATATGCCCTATTCCCAGCAGGGTACACCTTAAACCTGGAACCACCCTAAACCCAGATCCGCCCTGGTCCTTGAGCAAGGTCACCTTACATGCAATGTCACTGCAAAATGTCCAAGGCAAGTCCATTTCCACAAGTCCTTCCTCTAAGCAACATGGGGTACGCTGGCAAGGAAATTGTCATACCTACTTGGCTAATGGCTCTCAGCAGCAGGACATCATGGCAAAACAGTGTGGCAGAGGGAAGTAGCTCAGGTGGGATCAGAAAGCAAAGAAGACAGGATCCACTCTCCAGATACAAAATGTATACCCCATGGCCACGCCCCCAATTAACCACTTCCTCTAGCCACATCCCACCTGCCTCCAGATATCGCTCAGTTAATCACATCAGGGATTCACACACTGATTAGGTTAAGGATACAACCCAATCATTTCTCCTCCAAACCTTTTTGCATTGTCTCACATGTGAGCTTTTGGGGGACACCTGCATCCAAACTATAATAGGGTCTTGATCTTTCTAGATATAAAGTTAAGGACCTAGTGATGAAATCATCCTGGATTACCCAGGTGGGCCCTAAATCCAATAAGTGTCTTTATAAGAGAAGAGGAAACCCTGAAGTTGGAGGCAGAGACTGGAATGATGGGGTCACCAGCCAGGGAGGACGGACAGCCTTGCTAATACTTTGATCTCAGACTTCTGAACCCCCAAACTGTGAAGTTTCTATTGCTTTATATGATCAAACTTGTGGTTATTTGTTATTGGTAGCCCTAGGAAACTAATATAAGGAGGAACTTTTTGTTATTTTTTCATTCTTGGAAATGTGATGTTTTTTTTTGTTTTTTTTTGTTTTTTTTTTTAAATTTCTGGCTCACCTCTATTTTGGAGTAGCCACATCACATGCCAGTTTACTCAGAAAGTGATCCCAGACAGTTGGAATGCGGGAAGGGATAAAGTAATAGGAAAGGGAGCCAAGACCAATATCAAGTCAGCCACCAATAGCACCCACCTTCCATAGTATGTCTCGCCTTGATGTCCTTGTGCCCGTGGTGGCCAGCCTCTCCTGGCCACAGGGCCCTCCTGTGGCTCTAAACTTGTGCTGGATTTGCCATCCAGGATGGTAGCTCTTTCCAGGCTGAGTGTGGCGTGGGCTGGGAAGTTCCTACGGTGATGCCCAGGAGGAAGGGGTTCATGGCCACACCTCCCTGTCATTCTTTCCCTCCTGTGTTAGGTTTCTAGGATTGTGATAATGGAGGCCCACGAACTAGGTGTCTCGAGTAACAGGAATTTTTCATCTCACAGTCCTGGAGGCTAGAGTCTGAGATCGGGGTTTTGATGGTGTTGGGTCTGTGTGAGAGCTGTGAGGTAAGAAACCATTCTAGACCTCTCGCCTTGGCTTCTAGATGGCCCTCTTTCTGGGTCGCTTCACATTGTTTTTCCTCTCTGGGTGTTTATTTCTGTATCTAAATTCTCCCTTTTTATAAGAGTATCAGTTATATTGGACTAGGGTTCACCCCAATGACTTCACTTTAATGTGGTTCCTCTGTAAAGAATCTATCGCTGATTAAGATCATATTCCAGGTACTGTGGGTACCAATGTTATTTGGGGTGTGTGTGTGTCAGAATTCAACCCATAATGCTTCTTTTTAGATTTTTTTCCCCTCATTTATCAGATCAGAGTCCTGGATTTTTACCTGGAATCTAACTCCAGGTTAAGTTTCCTCATTAGTAAAATGGGGACAATTATTTTATAGTGTTTTAAGGGTTAAATGCAATAAAATCTGGGAACATGCTAAGATATGAGCTGATGTTGGTATTTCCCACCACCTTTGCCCTCCGTATACCCTGACCCGGGGAGGGATAATGCTAGCTTGTCCCTGGGATCTGTCTTCCGCAGTGAAGTAGCCAAAATAGGCATTATGACATAGATCTGAGACAGAAATGGAAAAAATTTCAAAAGGAAATCCACTATGGAAGAAAGTAAAATATACCAAGACATTGAATCATAGAAATCATAGAAATGTGGAACACCTATAAGGGTAGTAATATAGGAAGTGTGAGTTCAGTCTGGCCTGACTGGGTGTGTCTTGTTGAGTAGTACCTGTCAGTCGATTCTCCAGGACTCACCAGCCCACCCACCAGAGCAAGGGTCCCTGGCTGGTGTTCACCACCTAAGATAAACTCAGTGCTCCAAATCCTGTGACTTGGTGCCTAGCCTGCTCATTGAAGAGACTCATCTAAAGATGGGTGCCCAGAATGGCCCACTCCCCACATCCTCCCCTACACTGGCGCAAACCCCTTGAAGCCTATGGCCCAGCCCAAGGGGTTTTCAACAGAACCTATTCTATTATGGATCAATTCAACCTAGGATCTTTTCTTGGGTGGATGGAGAAAATAAAGACTCATTTTCTTAGCCATATCCCCTCACCAGTATTCTTGAGAAAATACTGTCAAGCTATCAAGAGTGGGGAGATACCAAGAGATATGATTGAGTTCTAGCAGATGTTCACAGTACTGTTTTCTAAGGGAAGCACCACTATGCTTTGAATTTATTTTTGTTTATTGGAATAAAATCAAAGCACATAGAATCAACTATTTTAGATGGAGTAATTTAGAGGTGTTTAGTATATTCACAATGTTGTACTCAATCTATCCAGTTTCAAAATATTTTTTTATCATCCTGAAAGAAAACCCTATACCCAACTTAAAAAAAAAATTGACCATTGCTGTGGTTTGAATGTTTGTGCCTCCCCAAAATTCATATACTGAAATCCTAACACCAAGGTGTTCATATTGAGAGGCGGCCAATGCAAGGTGATTAGATCCTGAATTACAGAGTCCTCATAAATGGGATCAATGTCCTTATAAAGAGGCTTGGATGAACTCATTTGACCCTCAGCCATGTGAGGATAGGCTAGAAGGTGTCATTTCTACGAGCCAAGAGACAGACCCTCACCAGACATGCACCCTCCCAGTGCCAGGGTCTTGGATGTGCCAGCCTCCAGAACTCTGAGAAACAAATTTCTGTTGTTCATGAGCCATTCTGTCTACGGTGTTTTGTTATAGGAGTCTGAAAGGTCTAAGGCAGTCATAAAATGAGTCAGCTGATCTTGAAGTTAAATCTTCATTTTAATCCTGTGTATCTGGGCTCGCTCTCCCCACCACCGCCCCCACTCACTCCCGCTATAAAAGACTGGGGTTGGGGATGTCTGGTATGTCCTTAGGTGAGGGAGGATCTTTGAAAGCCTTGGGTCAATTCATCCCATTCCCTGAAATGGGGTAGGGAAGAAAGAATCGGCTTTCCTGTTTAGATTAGATCAAAAGGACATTCACTGTGGCACAAAAGCATCAACCTTTGGCCAAAGTGAAGGTTTTCTTAATCTGATTAGGTGCCTGGCATTCAGAATCACTAAACGCCTATTGTACAAAATGAATAAGAATGTGCTGAACTTCAGCTACTTAACAGAACAAATAAAATTATAATTTACTAGGCTAATACATCAGAAGAAACAAGGCTGTTTTCACTTTGGGGAACCTAGAGACCTGTGACTCAGAGCTGGAGCCTGGAGACACTTTCCAACGAATGCTGAAGAATTCAAACAGCGGCTAAGGCACAGGTCAGAATACGGAATGACAGCACACCCTTCCCACGTTCCTCCTCCACTCTGGTATTTACCACATCTGGGACACACCAGTTCTGATGTTTTTATAGGAATGGCTTAAAAGGCAATTACCTTAGAGCATTTGACTTTTAGTATCCCAACAATCCCATCTAGAACATATAAAAAGGCAGGGGAGCTGAGTTCAATCCCATCTCCTAAATCCTAATTTCCTTCCTTTCTAGCCAATTAATAGGTCTCAAGAGGCTGTTTGAAGACAATTATGTTCAGAAGCTCTCGATTTTTTTCATTCTGTTTAAAACTTTTTGTTTCTGATTCACAATCCATCTCACCACCAAAAAAAAAGCAATAGTTAAAATAGAGCTATGACTTTTCTTTGAAGAGGAATGGGGTGGGAACAGGGTGGGATGGAGAGAGGCCTATGAGCTTCATTAAGTGAAGACATGTGTGGCCGACACCGACTCGGGCCCCGTGGAATATTCTCTGTGGTACCCAGTTTTTCCCTTCCGCTGCCATCCACCTCCTTAAAACAGGAAGACGTTCCTGAGAACTACACCTGAAGCACTGCTGTTCGGTATTGATGTTGTTTTTCACTAATCATTCTTTGGAGAAGGAGTTTGGATAGACAAGACCAAGGATAGAATGGCTTTGAGAACCTGATTGCTGAGCACTTAGTAGTTCATTCACACAGACACCCGGACAAGGACCCCATGTCCCACTTTCACAGTATGGATTTCATGGTCATGGAAACCCACTGCTCTTTTGTTGGCTCACCGCGCCATAAGGACCCCCAGATAGTCAGACCTGTGGGGCATGGGCTGTTTTTTGGGATAAATCCAACATCCAAGGACACTTTCTACTGCTCTCAGATGTGTGTCCTCTTCCAGCCACATGGGCCTCCTGGTTGTCCCTTGAACATACCAATGAGGCACCCACACTGGGGCCTTTATACTTGACCTTTCCTCTATGCAGAAGCCCTCTCTCAGGGAGCTACATATTGCCCTGTCACCTCCTTGGTCTTTGTTCAAATGTCACCTTCACAGAGAATTCCATGCCTCCCTACTCCCTGGCTCCTCAGTTCACCCTGTTTTATCTTTCACTTATTTAATTTTCATTTATATTTATCCCATAGAATCTGAGCTCCATGAGGCCAGGAGTTTTGTTTCGTTTGTTCACTGTTCTATCTTTAACACCTGATTTGGACCTGGCACGTGGTAAGCACTCAATAAATATTTGTGCAATAACTACATGAATGAATGTCTTCCTACAGCCTCTTCCCTGAGAAGAATGGTGTCTCTATGTATCATCCATACATTTGAGGAGGCCAGGATCTGAGGCCTACATTGTACTTCTGTTATTTCCATCACTACCCCAAGCAAGGTTTTTCAAGCAAACTTATTTTCCCAGTGAAAGTAACAGAAATATAAGAAATTCATCTAATCATTCAGTAAACGTTTACCGAATACTCACTCTACAATAGATCTGTGGTAGGTGCAAGGGTTTCAAAAATCAATCATAATTTGTTTACTTCAAGAAACTGGTGGGACTGCAAATTGATGCAACCACTATGGAAAGCAGCATAGAGATTCTTCAGAAAACTTGGAATATAACCACCATTTAATCCACTTATACTACTCCTCGGGATATACCCAAAGGACTTAAAATCAGCATACTATAGTGACACAGCCATATCAATGTTTACAGTAACTCAATTCACAATAGCCAAGCTATGGAACAACAGATGAAATGAGTAAAGAAAATGGGGTATATACACAAAATGGAATATTATTCAGCCTTAAAGAAGAATGAAATTATGGCATTTGCTAGTAAATGGATGGAAGTGGAGACTATCATGCTAAGTGAAATAACCCAATCCCCCCAGATTCTAATACACAGTAAGAGTGGGGGGACTGGGCATCTATAATGCCAGTGGCTCAAGAGGCTGAGGCAAGAGAATCGGGAGTTCAAAGCCAGCCTCAGCAATTTAGGGAGGTGCTAAACAACTCAGTGAGACCCCATCTTTAATAAAATACAAAATAGGGCTAGGGATGTGGCTGTGTGGTTGAGTGCCCCTGAGTTCAATCTCCAGGACCCCCCCAAAAAAAGAGTGGGGGGAGGAAAGAATAGAAGTTCATTGGATTAGACAAAGGGGAATGAAGGGAAGGAATGGGGGATGGGACTAGGAAAGACAGTAGAATATTTGGACATAACTTTCCTACGTTCATATATGAATGCATAACCAATGTAATTCCACATCATGTATAACCACAAGAATTGGAAGTTATACTTCATGCATGTATAATATGTTAAAATACACTCCACTGTCATGTATATCTAAAAAGAACAAATAAAAGGAAAAGGAAAAAGAAACTTCTCTTTTTTTGAAATATTTTTCCACTTATTTTTTATTTCCAATGTTGAATTTGAATATATATCAGAATATATCATATATAGGTTTTGTCAATCTTCCACATATTTAAAAATATATATTCATGGGACTCACAATTTACTCTCCCCTTTTTCAGATCCTGTCTGTTTATATTTGTTTTCACAAATAATGTCAAAATTATAAGGAAAAAGGAACTTCTAATGGAAAAAGAAAAATAAACCAAAGAAAGAATAAATCATATCAAAGTGCTACAGTGGAGAGTATGTTACATTACAAAAGTCAGATTGACTTTAACAAAGAGATATAACAATTCTGTGGCTTAAAAAAAAAATGAAGTCATCTTGCACAACAGGGAGGGGATGAGCAGTATGCTCTGCTCTACATGCTCATCAAGGAATGCAAGTTGCTTTCATATTGCTTCTCTACCACCCTGGGTGGATGCTTTACTGCATGCTTGAGGTAGATGAGATTATTGCTAAGAAACAGTTACTTCTTCTCCCAGAATTCCATGGGGGCTGTGGGGTGGTATTCTGCTCTTCCCCTTGAATTTGGACTGTACATGTGGCTTGCTTAGAATATGCTGGCATGGTTGGACTTGCCCTTTATTGCCCTGCCATCACAACTAGAGCTTCCCTAAAGAGCTGCTCCCCATTAGCCTGGGCTTCAGAACAGACACTTGTGGAACAGATCAGAGCTCTACCCCAGCAGGGAGACAGGCCCTGCTAGACCCACAGCTGGAAGCCAACAATCAGAGAGAACAATGATTGCTGTTTTCAGGCTGAGGTTTAGGATAGTTGTTACCAAGTAATAGCTTGCTGTTGCAGTGGTCAAAGCTGGCTCAGGGTGCAACCATGTTCCACCTCCCAGGAAAGGGATGGAACTTAGGGGAACATGACAGTGAGGCCCGGAATGGCACAAAACACATCTGCCCACATTTTCCACGTGGACACACAGAGTTACAAGCTGGGAGTGGGGGTGGGCCTGGGAGAGTTGGTCTCTGATTGGTGGCCAGATGTTTAGCTACCACTCTATTGTGTGGGAAAAAGGAAGGATGGATTTTAGGGGATGGCTAGCCGTATCTGCTACGTGTAAGCAATGAAAGCAAGGGTTTTTTTCTGGAGAAGCAAAAGAGACCATCAGAAGAGACTCCACAGAAAAACAAAATACTAATTTGAGCTGAGTGAAATAAAAATTTGAGCTGAGTCTGGAAGGGATGAATAATAATTTTCCAGATGGGAAATGTGGAGGAAAGCATACCTACCCACCTCCAATATATATATATATAATAACTTGATCATGGCATGGTAGACAGCCATGTGACCAAAGTGTACTAGATGGTGCTGGAAAGAAAGCACATGCTCTTGACTAGCTTTATTTCCTGTCATGATCTTTATTATTTTTTACTGTGTTACAGGAAAAAATTGGGGAACTGATTATGTGCACGCTTTCTTGTTAGGGTCTGTAAACAAGTCTGGATGGCACCTGGCATTTTGCCAGAGGGAGTGGTTTGTGAAGTAACTAACGTCAACGAACCATTAAGTGTGGAGATTCCTTATTGGTTGACTGCTGTATCTAGTTTATGTTAGTTAAGATAAGCAGTGTGGAATGTATAAATACCCCTCCTGTCCTACAATAAACAGCTCCCACTCCTGCTGTATCAATCTACACAAGTTGCTCGTCGCCCCCCGGTTATTTTGCTGCAGCCGGACTGCGGCACTTTATATTCTGTTTTCCTCCTAGGGAATGAAGACTTAGGCTTGTGCTCTCACCTAGATGCTCCTATAGCTTTCTTTCTTTTTTAAAAAAAAATATTTATTTTTCAATTTTCGGTGGACACAACATCTTTATTTTATGTGGTGCTGAGGATTGAACCCAGCGCCCCGCGCATGCCAAGTAAGCGTGTTACCGCTTCAGCCACATCCCCAGACCCTCCTATAGCTTTCATATGGCCCTCTGTGGCTTCCATGAACCACTGTGGACCTTTTCTAAACCTCTGCATTCCCAGCTCAGACTTCCTGTCTCCCTTCTCCAGATGCTGTCTGGGAAGCACACATAACATTCTCCCTACCTCCCTAGTTTCTCACTTCCATGCAGCAACTGAATGAAACTGAAAAATAATCCCTAAACCAAGAAACAGGGCTTGTCCTTTTCAACGCCTCCACTGTTGAACAGTAGAGATGCCATAATGCAGACTATTACAGGGAGTAGTTGTTTGTGGGTCACAGCTGGATGGACTGACCCTTCAGTCCATTATCCAGATAGAAGTCTCAATTCCTGATAGATTCTTTATAATAGGTCTTATCTGGTTTGGACTCTGTTTGGCTTGTTCCTCTTCTATTCCTAGCCACAGAAGCTGGAGCCCAAGTTTTATGTGGTTTCTTGAACTTTATTCCTTTTAAGTGTTCCTCACTGGGCCAGAGCTTTATAGAGAGAAAATTTATATGGTATCAGCAGAACTCAGCTCCAGATGTCCCAATCTGGAAAGAATTTCACCAGGCAGGTGCTGCTACGTGCCTGCATCACTTAGGGTCTGATAAATCACAGATGTCCTAACATTTTCAACCATAAGCATGAACTCTGGATATAATCATTAAGAATTCCTGAACCCATCTTCTCCACACACTTCTAAAACTTCCAACCTTGAGTATGCTAAACCAGCCAAATTAAGCAAATTGGGAAAAGAACCCTTCCCTCCATACATACATTATTTCCTACATGAAGCCTCATTCTCCATGTGAATTTTTGGAAAAGATTCCCCCATGACATAATGTGCCTGCAGCTATGCCAGGAAGAGAAGGTAGAGAAACAGCCCTTCTGTCAATATGTTCTGAAGTGTTTGGGGAAGAAGCTCTTAGAATCCAGCTCTCAATTTGGAACTAATTATTGTTGGCTCCCTCTGACAATTCTGGGCAGTATCTGAGGAATCAGAAGAGATTGGGTCATTTCCCTTGGGGATGGGGGTTGGTGGTTCTAGACATTCCGTCCCAGAAATGTCCTACCTGTCTGTCAAGTCTAGAGCCAAGGTGCCTCCTCCCCCTTCACGGATCCATTTCTGACACACAGGAGAGCTGATTGGTCTATCTAAGCGGGGTCCTGACCAGGGCTGCCAGTCTATCGGCTGTCAGGTCAACAGTTCATCCAATTAAGGGGAATGATGGAAACTAACTTGACCAATCAGATTCCTTTGCTCTTCCTTTTTTGCCAGAAAGTAAGGATCCAAAACAAACCTGAAGAGAAATAGACAGTGAGCAGGTGACTCTCATGACTGTTGGAAACCTAGAGTAGGAACCAATGACTTCCCACAGCTGGGCTGTGTCATATTCTGGTTCAGGACTCCATCCACAAAAGCAGGAGTGGCAAATGCTCATGCATCATTGCTGTGTGCCAGGTACCATTCTGGTCACTTTACATATATGATCTCATTTAATCCTCATGAGGTAGGTGCTTGTACCCTTCCCTCTTTACAAGAAGAAGTCAGACACAGGCTAAGAAATTTTGCCTAAAATCACACAGTTGGCAAGTGGTTGGAGGAATATTTGAGCCTTGCATTTGGACTCTGGAAGCCATGTTTTTCATGGTTCCATGATGCTGTCAGTCAATTCCCAGAGGCTTTCCATTTCACAAACAAAACTTTTCTTATTGCAGAGGTACTACATACCTGTTTAATGGACAGAAATCTTTCATTGCAAGCAAAGAAACAAATTCTACTAACTTGAACCAAAGGGGATCTATCCAAAGAGAATGAAGTAACTCATAAGGAAATGCTGAAGTCCCAGGCTTGGACAAAGCAGAAGCCAGAGTAGCTCAGAGGTCTAAGTGTCAGGACTGAAGGAACTCTATCACAAGGGGCTGAAGGAGCACCTACATGATTCTGTCCTTGCAAATCCCTGGCAGAGACCTGCTGGTCTACTGGAGCTTGAATCCAACACCACACTCTCCCTTGGAAGAGTAGGAAACTGGGAAGATGGTACCATCAAGAACACACATGCCCTGAGCAGAGGTAGCCTGGAAGGACATTGAGGAGCCTTTCAAGCACAATCAAACCATCCATACAGGATCTCTGGTGGTGAATTGAGGTGGAATCCCTTAAAATGCCACCACTGGAGATAATAAATTTGTAACTTAAAAAAAATTTTTGTAGTTGTAGATGGACAGAATGCCTTTACTTTATTTGTATATGGTGCTGAGGATCGAACCCAGCGCCTCAAGAATGCTAGGCAAGCGCTCAGCCACTGAACTATAGCCCCAGCCCAAATTTGTAACATTTTGATGAGAAACTTACAGTCTCTTCTTTCCCTGTGGGATCTTATAAAAATGGCATCCCTTGAACCTTTCCATCTTTTCCTCTCTTTCTCCCTCTTTCCCTCTCTCTCAGGCCCAGAATGTTATAAAAATAGCTCATCTCTCAAGTCTTCTAGTTCAGTGTTTTCCCAAAGATCTGTCCTGAAGATTCAATCACTAAGTCTCTCCTCCATTCCTTAAAAAAAAATTTCCAATCTATTCCTGACCGTTATTTTTACAAAACACCATAAAGTTAATTACTGGGAAAATGAAACTATAGAAACAGATTATATATAAAGTGCATTCTCTTTTTAGTTATTAGACATGAAATGATGTGTTATGTATGTGCATGAGGATAAAATGTTATTCAAATTTCAAAATTCTGACTCTCAATTTCTCTACCTTAGTGCATGGTAACAAATAGAGAGCACAGATACTTTAAGTAGAATTGCTCTAGAAAACAGCAACCCTTTCTTTTCTTTGAGAGCCCATTAAGACATCACCTCTTCCAGGAAGTTCTCCTGATAATCCCCTTCTAACCCCACATCTGGACAGGGTGATCTCAGAGAATCCTGTGTGTCCCCCTATCAGAGCACAGACCAAGCTGTGCTTGAAATGGATTTATCCTCCTGAGTTGGGGAGGGATGTCCCACTAGGACCCTCTAAGTTGTGTGAACCTGTTGCAAAAGTTTCTTCAGGGCTCCTTTCTGCAAACAGGTTGGACAAAGGAGATAGGTCTCTGTTGACCTATTGGTGTAAGAGAAAAGAAATGCTCTATGGTTGTAAAATTTAAGATGCCATGAATTATAGGATGCCTCCCTTGTTCAGCAATATGAAAATAAGAATTGTAGGAAGCATCCAGGTTTAAGAGATGATAAAACATAGGAACATTTATTTCTTTGACCTGATAATATGTAACTATTAAAATCTCAATTTGTCTTTCTTTCGAGTAGTCTCAACTATCTCCATAAAGAGAAGACATTAGAAAGAATATCTACAGCAAAGCATATTTACATTTCTGATAATTTCTGTTCTTGCCAAAAAGAGGGGTTTGTGGTTTCTTGTAATCTTTTACAGATATAATCACTAATCTCTCCTCCGTTCCTACAGATTATATATGCCCTTGGTATTCTTATTTCCTCATCCACA
This sequence comes from Callospermophilus lateralis, assembly GCF_048772815.1. NCBI lineage: Eukaryota > Metazoa > Chordata > Mammalia > Rodentia > Sciuridae > Callospermophilus > Callospermophilus lateralis. Next base: position 58,545,122 of record NC_135313.1, on the reverse strand, counting down.
TCTCATCCTTCAAATCCGTAGAGCCTTGGGTGGCTAAAGTGATTACCCAAGATGCTGTAGCAAGTGACTCACAGAAGAATGGAATTTCCGTTTTCCTTACCCTATTGGAGCATTGCCTAGGAAGATCACCCTCTTAGACCATCCAGGAAACTTAACTAACAGGACAGGTCTGGTCCTGACTCTGAATTTTTCATCTTCATATGGACAACTCATCAGTTGTCCAATAAGAGCTACGGCAGAGCCATCTCTAGTGTCTGGTCTGGGAAGCAGTTTCTTTGAAAAACCCATAAATTGGCCTATAAAACTCTCACCAATGTTCTAGGACTAAATAAAAGCCACAGGCGCAGACTCAAGGATATATAAACATGAATCTATGTCAATTAGAATTTAAAGGGTCCAGAAATCTCCTGGTGGCCAAATTTGTATATATGTTTTTTGTTCATCTATAACAACTTATCGTTTTCTTTACTTACTGAGCATCATTGATAATCAGATTTGTCAACCTGATTATGTTAAAATATCTACTAACTAGAATGATTTAGGATTGATCCAACTTGATCCAGAATCAAATTTGGCCAGGACAAGGGTAATCCATGCATTTCAGGGATAGTAATGTCTAAAGAGTTCATGTTCATGTTTAAGAAGGCCACAGACAAATGGCAATAATAATGCCAAGGCTCCCAGGTAGACTTGTGTTGCCAGAGGTAATGCCTGGAGGTACAAGGCCATGGGACATTTAGAAAATGGTGGGTCCAGAAAATGTGTTAGTTCCTTGACACTGGAAAAGCATGTTGCCATAGAAACAGTATTAAAGAAATGGTTAGAGTCCCAGGCCTGTCCACCACCATTGCAGCCTGCAATGAAGTCATCTTCTTATCTTGATAGTAGTGGTGATCTGATTTCCTACTACTAGGGCCCAGGGATCAGGAGGATGAAGAAGAGTAAGAAGGCATTTGCATTGGACCTTTCTTTCTTCATGCTTTTTCCTCCCTGAACCCGCTCCAAGCAATAGTACCAACCAGCAGCTTTATAGGGACCCTACCCAAGCTGGTGCAGTTTCCCCAAGGGCCCCAAGCATGTCAGTGACTTTCCTCTATTCTGTCCCAACAAAACTCTTATTTCCTTTGGGCAACTTGAAAATAATCCAGTTGAATTGGTTGGCACCAGTTGGTGTTTGACTGATCGTCTCTGACACTTGTCTGTTCTCCAGGTCCACATTTTAATAACTCCTCAAACCATGTCCTGTGGGTAGACTTCAGACTGAAGACATACAGACATGAAAAATATTGAGTGTGTGCAGAAGGAGGAGGACATTTGAACACATACTCATAAACACAACCTATAAGGAAATATAATGTAAACATACCTATATTTGCACAGTATATCAGTTCTGATTCTTAGGTGTCAAGCAACAGAAACAAATTCTGACTAACTTAAACAGTAAAGCAAGAACTTGATAGGTGAGTTATTATGGAGTAACTCGGATTCAAAAAGAAAGCTGAAAAATCAGACTTAGGACAGGTAGAAATTTCAAAGTTTAAGTGGAAGGGGAAGATATGTTTTATTTATTTATTTTTTTTATAAATTTTTTTTTAGCGAGAGAGAGAGAATTTTTTTTAATATTTATTTTTTAGTTTTCGGCAGACACGACATCTTTGTTTGTATGTGGTGCTGAGGATTGAACCCAGAACGCACGCATGCCAGGCGAGTGTGCTACCGCTTGAGCCACATCCCCAGCCCGGAAGATATGTTTTAAACAGCAGACATGATAGGTGCTATCTTAACAGGAGCAATCAACTTCAACAGTCATTCTGTCACTTTATTCATGATACAGACACCTGAAAAGTCTCCCTTATGTTAGAAACCCTGTTGGCTGCAGGTAGGAGACACAACTTGATTGATGGTCTTGACCAAGGGGAGAAAGTAGTTCACTAGTGTAATACCCCAGAGTACTGCCCAAGAAGAACAGGCAGCCACTGATTGGATGGCATTGAACTCCTTGTCCAGTGATGCCTGGGACTATGTCATTGGGTTCAATCCCCTACTCTTCACTTCTTATAGTTTTTACCCTTTGTTATTTTAAAACCTACAGTTTTCTATAATATCCAAATCAGTTCACACAATAGTTCCCACAGTGAAAACAGCTCAGATAAAGTACCTGGTTAGCCCATTGTGCCCTTGGTCCCTAGTTCTTGATATGCTTTTTAAACACATCCCCATAAACACAACATAAAAAGACAAGTCAAGTCAATGGAAAGTCTGACAGCTTCCTGTATACTCAGAGGAATGGGCTGGGTTGGTTTGCAGGTGTTGCATGCTTCATTCTTACTACAATGTTGTAGTAAAAATGAGAACCAGATTAAAGTTCAGTGACAGTCCCATCTCCCCATGGAACTATAGAGTTTTTTCTATAAACCATGGATCTGGCTTCTTAGAATGTGCAGAGATCCTTGCAGATAGACTTTCTGGAAGGTGTTCCTCAGAATTCTATGAACAAGGTCTGAGTAATGCCCAACAGAAGGAACAATACCACCAATTAATGTTTAACCTGTTGCAAGGAGTAGCTGTGTGTTTGGGTTTAATAAGGTCTGCAGCACAAGTTGACCTGGTCTCTGACTGGTCGTCACTCCTTGGATCACCGTGTTCCCCTAGACTGGGCCTTCTCCTTGTCTCTGTTCTCCACCTCTTTTCCCCCATGAATCTGGGAGGAAACATGGAAGGCAAAGCCTCAAGCTGTGACTTGCTAACCAAAGGCGTAGCTGGGTTTAAATTTAATATTTGCTCAGCCAAAAAATGCTCTAATTAAGACTAGGTCTTTACATCTTAAGGCCCCACCCTGAAAAGACAGAAATGACTTTTCCCAGAGGGCTTTATCCTGGGGGATGAGTAATCCTCTCTGCCCTGTACCCAGATGTCTGTGAGCTGGGGTTGGGCAACTGTTCCTTCCAAACTCAAATGAGAACATAACTAGGGTTATGGGTTGAATTCGCATGGGACGCCTGAATGGCTTCCAGAAGAAGAACTGACTGTATGGATCTCCAATCCCAGACTCCCAACTCCCAAAATAGCTGACTATATGGAGTGAAATGGAGATTTTTGATGTAGGGAGACAAATTAACATCCAAGAGTAAGAGCAGCAATCAAATGTCATGGGTTGAATTCTGCCTCTACCACTATTTCCTGTGAGACTTTGGGTGTGACTCAAATATTTTTGTCTAGTTTCCTCATGAGTAAATTGAAGTATCTACCTCATGAGGCTCTGGAGACATTAAACAAAAATAATCCATGTAAAGTACTTAGGACCTCATAATTGCTTAGAAAACATCTGTTGTCTTCATTCAATCATTCATGTGATCACCTATTCAAAAAATATGTCTTGTGCCCAAAATGTACCAAATAATGCACAAAATAATAGTAATAAGCAAAACCATGTTTTTCCTAAAAAAAGCTCACAGTTTAGTGAGAAGCTAAACTAGAGTTAATTCTTCTATGGTGTAATAACTGCAATAATTAAGGTATTATCTAAAAGTGTTATTAACGTGCTGAGAGGGAGTTCCTTCATGGAGAATTTTAAGAAAGCTTCATGGTGACATTTCAGCTGGGTCATTAAGGAAATTTTGGACTTTCCCAGACAGAAAATAGAGGAACATATTCCAGAAAGAAGGAACAGCCTGAGCAGAAGCATGACCAAAAAAAAAAAAAAAAAATCTTTGTATGTTTGAAAAATTTGGCTGGAGTACCAGAGTGCAAGGTGGGCTTGGTGGATAATGAGGCTGGAGAGTCTGAGCCAAGGGTGTCCTGGGTCATGTTAACGTGTTCATATTTATTTTGCATGATTAGATTTCCATTAAGGAAGATAATTTATGTGTTAATTTAAGAAATAATTTTTTTAAATGATTAGAACTAAGAAAGACAAAAGGAAGCTGTGGCCACAGTCCCAGTAAGAGACAAGGAGAGCCCAACTCAGGGCCATGGCTGGATAAGGAGAAGGGTGAGGCGGTGTCTCTAAATTACAAGAGATATTTAGATGAAACTCTTGTTTAGTCTCATATGAACAAATCCTTCTGATATGCAGTTGCTGATCCTGCTTCCTTTCTTTATTTACAATTTGTATTAAGAAAAAGTTTGTGGGAAGGGGGTGGGAAATGCTGAATGTTTGAGAAGTATATTTCTGATGATTTTTTTGGTAATTATTTATAAAGGTTTATTCCTAAATAACCAAGAATCTGTTAGGCATATTGTCCACGGGAATTTCTCTCTCAAATTTGATCCACCCTTATTTTCCTTCGTATTCTTCCTTTCTTCTTTCCCAGTGTTTTAAACCAAAGAGGTTTCGGTGAGTTTTTAGTTTGGGGCTTTTTGTTTTTCTTTTGTTTTGTTTTGCCTGTTCCAATCTCTTTATTAATTAGGATTCTTAGTTACAAGTGGTGGAAATTAACTAGCCTCATGTAGAAGAAAGAAGAGGAGGAGGAGTTGTTGATTAGTTTGTGTAACTGGAAGTTGATTTTATCTCAGGCAGAGGTAGTTTAAGGGTCAACACAGATTCCTTGGACCAACTGTTGTTCCCAGAAGGACACAGAATTCTAATTTTCCAGGCCTGAATCATATATGCACTCCAGTAGCAGAGAAGGGCTGGATCAGTTATCCAAAAAAGGATGAGTATGAAGTTTTTGACCTAAAGGAAAAATTGTGACCACAGACCATTACACCCAAAAACTGATAAATGAGAATGGCTGCAGCTATGTCTTTTATGTTCTTTGGTCCCCAAACAAGAATATTTTTAGACAATAAATATAATTTCTTTGCTATAGATTCAGATATCAGTAGGCAAAAGGTAGTATTCTTTGAGTAATAATCTGAAAAGATTTTACTACTCATCTGGGTGGTATTACAATCCTATGCTGAGGGGTGTGCTTACCCAAAGGGGAAGTACCTTCACATTTGCAGCTTTACATCAATGTTCCCTGGTTCTTTTTGTTTGTTTTATTTTGTTTTTGGTACTGGGGATTAAACCCGGGTCAGGAGCCCTTAACCACTGAGCCACATCCCCAACCCTTTTTTTGTTTTTGAGACAGAGCCTCACTAAATTGCTGAAGCAGACTTTGAACTTGAGATCCTCCTGCCTCAGCTTTCTGAGTTGCTGGGATTATAGGTGTGCACCACATGCACAGCAATATCACCTACTTCTACCAAAGTCTTTGTAATTCTTGAATTTAGACTCTGGATTTGGGGGGTTACACTGGATTCCTGATTGTGACCAGTTTTCTACCTTACAGGCTAAGCTAAGTGTTCTGTTTCACTCTGAAATTCTTTTCAGCTCAAAGGAAAGGGCTCTAGCACTGACACATTTCTTCAACCCAGAGATATGCTTGTATTTTGTCCAGACCTCAGTTATATTCCATGGGCACAAGTGTGCATTCACACATGTGTGTGCATGTGCACGTGTACACACACATGCGCAGGCACACACACACACACACATCAGTGTGCTGGATTTGCTTTCTGAGAGCTGACACTAATATTTTTTTTAGAAATTTGGCAAGACAATGGTTAAATACATTTACTAAGATTTATGTAAATGTAACAATTAAATAAATTATATTAAAAACCAATATAATAGCTTGGAAGGTTGAGGCAAGAGGATTTTGAGTTCAAAGCCAGCATTAGCAACTTAGTGAGGCTCTAAGCAACTTAGCGAGACCCTGTCTCTAAATAAAATATAAAAATGGGCTGGGGATGTGGCTCAGTGGTTAAGTGCCTCTGGGTTCAATCCCTGGCACCAAACAAATAAACAAACAAACAAAACAATATAAAAAATTCTGAAAATTCATCACGTTCTAATTATTTACATCTATTAGATTTGTATGGTGGGAATACTACGTTATGTGGTATGCTACTGTGCATCAGTAAATTCATGTTGCTAGCTTGAAACTGGTTGTGGTGGGAATATTTACATCATGGAAATTGGCAAGCACTATAATAAGGTCTTTTTATTCCACAGAGTTAGTTATTAAACATTTACCAGCCTACCACTGTGTGTATACACATGGACACATACCCCAGTGTAGACTTGCATGTTTTTAACATAGATGTCCTCTATTTACTGTAGTCCTCAGCACAGCATATCAAGGAAAACCTTGTCAGGCATCAAAATACTGTGGACTATATATACATCATTCACAATTGGAGTCTCATACCAAGATATTTATCTGATTGCTTAGTACAATAAATAAAATAACATTACTAGATATCATAGACTGAGATTTTTTTTTTCCTGATCTCCCTTTTAGGAATTCCATATTGTAAGAGGACTCACCTAAATAAGAAACCTGCTATACTTATGTTCTTAGGTGTGGTTATTTCCCTATTATTTTAAGATCACATTTAAGAACAGAACCAGAAGACTTGCCAATTTCCCAAGTCCTTGAAAGAGTAATTGCTCAGATGCCAAGGATAAATTTACATTGGATGACTCTTTTGGCCTTTCTTGCTAACTGAAATGTATTTATGAATTCAGTGGCTTTCAGTATAATATTATTTCCTTGCTTAGTACAATTAAGCCATGCGTAAGCTCAAAATAGAACCAAATCCTGAATAAATACTGTTTTAAGGCTGATGTAATTTCTTGCTTTCTGCAAGCTGCAATTGAACATGCATATCTAAGGGACCAACCATACAGGGGGCCAGCCAATGCATTAGACTTTTAATCTGCTTAATGGGATAAAGGTTAGACATAATTAAATATCTTTGAGCTTGAATCTTTCAGTGCAATAAGTAAATGACTTTGAATTAAATCCATCCAGGGAATAAAATAAAAGCACTTATTAAGGTAGCAATTTTGAAGGAATAACTCTCATGCTAATCAAACTTAAAATGGTTTGGCACTTGGGCCAAATGCCTAAAAAATATGTATCAACTTTAGCATCTTTTAGTAATGGCATTCATAAAAAGTGTGGGTAGGAAAATAAATTCCTTCATCTCAGTTTTCTCTGAGCCCCAGGAGTTTCCTTTTGGATTTTTGGTTTCCATGTTGTCCTGTGAGTCTCTGGAAGTGTTGGAAGCAGCAAAGTGCCTTGAGAGACAAAGGTCAGGCATCCTGCCTCAGACACTGAAGATTCTCCCACATCCGAGAGCTGAAGAGCAGCTCAGACTGCTTTGGGAAGATTATATTTTCCTAGAACAAAGAAGCATGTGGTTCCTGAATTGATGATGGATCTTCGTGGCCAATGGAGCAGAATTCCAGTTGCTCATAAACAGGACATGCTGCTGCCGTAGGTCCTGTCTAGAACCACTGTTCTAGACGTGGAATTCTCAGTGCTGATGAGAGCTGACCTGTCCCTCCTCTCTGTTCCTTTGTCTGAGAAGACTGTGTTCTGAACAACTACCTTTGCAAATGTAGCCTTGCATTCAGGCTCAACACTATTGACCAGAAAATAATTCATCTACCCACCATCCATGGAAATGAACTGAGTAGACAAGATTCTTGTGGGTAATTCCATAAAAAAAAAAATCCATATTGTCTCTGCAGAGAGATCTGCACTATTGTGGGCAGGGATCAGAAGGCCAAAGGAAGGGAGTGAATGAAGGGGAGGAGAGAAAGGGCCCTGGGTCACTAGGGTCCTGTGTAAAGACTAATCACATGGCAGCATGTGAAAGTAACAAGAATTTCTACTAGCTGCTCCGATGCCCTTAAAAATCTCTTGTCCCCTGAGGTCTTTTCTAACCTAAAATTTTCACATCAGCCATTTCTTTGTTTCTTAGAAATAGATAATGGAAGAGAGAATGATGGCCAGATATTTCTCCACTTCTACTCCTTTCTCTCCCTCTGCCCATATACATGTGTGTACACACACGTGTGTGTGCATATATATATATACACGTGTGTACATGGACACACAAACCTACATTCATGTGAGTGTGTATAAGCCCTGATGTAAGAGCTTGTTTCTGATTCTGTTCTGTATTGTAAACATTTTTCTGATCTCTGCTTCAATAACATTATATTATCTTTTGTAATTGTGACCTATGTTCTGTGATCTTTCACCTCCACTTTTATTTTCAGCTGCTGATCCTCAACACTAAGTTTCTAATATTCTACATTTCATGTTCTATCAGTGTGTTCTACATGACAGGACTGGTTTAGGACCCATACCCATAGAGAGAGAGTTTGCTTAACAATAGAATAGATTCTGTTTCCTTGCTGACTCACTTCAAGCCCTGGTAAGTGGAATGCCTTGGCAGAACCCGCTACCTGATAACCATCAAAGTTGCCTTATTTGACTGGGGTTGAGGTGGGGCTACCTGATAACCATCAAAGTTGCCTTATTTGACTGGGGTTGAGGTGGGGAGTGGACAGAAGAAGAAGATGGTATTTAAGTGGAATGATCAGGCCCTTCCTTCAGCTCATATGATATGAGACAATTCTCCCTGAGGAACTATAGGGATATAAATTTCCCTGAGATCCAGGGAAAATTGGGAAGGCACAGACAGAGCTGCAGTTGGAAGGAGTGTGCCCAAGACCAAGGCTCGCCAGGTGGGAGCCAAGGGGTGGGCTGTGTCTTTCCCCTGCTAGGGAGCCTAAGGACTCCCTTAGATCAAGTATTTCCTGTGGCCAGTGCCCTGCAATGGCACCATTTTTAAATTCCTGGGCATCCTACTTCTGAAATGTTGGTCTTGGGTATTTCCTTAGCTTTGCTGGAGAGACAGCTCAACCCAGTCATTCCTTTATAGCATTGCTTCTGAAGAAAGAGAGATGAAACTAGAAAATGTTTATGACTGACATGATAACAGAGGGTCTCTACTGCCAGAGATGCCTTAGTACAAACCAGAGGACACTGCGGCTCCTCCTCTGATGCCCAAGATACCCATGAAGGTCCCCTGGGTGGACCTTAAGAAGCAAGCCAAGCACCTGAGCTGCTTATGAGAACCTAGGCACAAAGACAAACTGAGTTTTTTGTTGTTGTTGTTGTTAAAATCTTATGAGAAGCTATTCATTCCACCTTTAACTTTGACAAATCCTTTTGTCTTTTAAAAAACAGACAAAACTCAAACAGCTGGGCCACTTCATGCCAAAGTTCCCCAAACCCATGAAAACTTTCTGTGCAACTGTTCCCACTGGCAGGATTGTGCCTGGAGGTGATGCCCCTGAAATTTGCATCATCTGCAATTTCTATTTAGAGGCTCTCCCCAGACAGAGAAATATTTGCCATAAATTATTACAGCAATGTGACATATGGCTTTTCTGCCACTAAGGTCACACTGCCATGGGCTTCTCACTTCCTCCTCAGCTGCTTGTTCATTCCATGAGGCTTCCTGAATTTCTGTAGTTCTCCTGGTGTGGAACCGCCTGCCCAGCCATTTATCACTAGTAATAACAAGGGGAACTGTGATCTTTTACATCTTTATACAATGATCCGTATCTTGGAAGCCTTCCCAAACTTCCTAGACCCCTCTGTCTGGCCTAGGTCTCTTTTTCTTTCTTAGTGTGACATATCAGGAGCTCAGAAGCAGGGCTGTCCCACTGTGTAGCAGCTTGTAGGTGACAGTAACATCCAACAGATTCATTAACATAGCAATCGCATGAGAGAAAAAAGGCTGGGGGATGCTGGTGAATGCCTAGCCTTGTTCTAAATCCTCATATAGAATCCTGATAGACCCGGGAGTGAGCAAGGGATTTGAGGCACTGTTTTGCAAAAGAATTTCAGAGCTACATGCATGGGAATGGAGCCATCAGGATAGAAAACCCTTGCATTGCAAAGCCCTACTGCAAACAAGCTAAGCTCTGGGGAGAGGTCTTAACTAAAATAACAGCATGCTGTGGTCCGCCAACTTCCCAGCTTTATTGCAACAAGTGAAAATATTTTAAACTTTTGAAGGAAATGGAAGGAACCCATATAAAGCCAAGAATTCTTTTTCACTCCTCAGTGGCTCTTCTATGACTTACTCTCTGAGAATACAGAGTCTTTTCTCCAGCCGGATCTTTCAGAACCAGGGAATTTTCCTGCAACCTGCAGACATTTCCACAGATTTTGATGGACCCATGCTGGCTGCCAGGGTGAGAAGAGGGGTGTGTCAATCAAATACAATTCCTCCAGAAATGCACCTCTGGAAGAAGCAGGCCTGATTATGTCTTCCCTAGTTCCATTTTTCCCCCAGATGTACCTTACCTGAGTACCCTCCTAGATGCCACCTATCCTTGGCTTACACAGTGACCTGTGAGTTTTTGCCTGTTAGGACCACAGCAGGTGTAGTCCACAGATAATGGAGAGCCTCCCCATTTGGGTCTAAACAATGGGTCACCTTGAATGTGTAGCAACATTTTGGGAGCAAAAATTGTGCACAGAAATTCAAAATTTAGATAAAAGAACAAGCTGGGTGTGGTGGTGCACACCTGTAATCCCAGCGGTTTGGGAGGCTGAGGCAGGAGGATTGTGAGTTCAAAGCCAGCCTCGCAATAGCGAGGCACTAAGCAACTCAGTGAGACCCTTTTTCTAAATAAAATACAAAATAGGGCTGGGGATATGGCTCAGTGATTGGTCCAGTGCCCCTGAGTTCAATCCCTGATACCCCTCCCCCCAAAAAAACCATAAAATAACAATAATGCTATGAGACTACAATGAGGGGGGACTGCTTTTTTGCCCCCATCTACTTTTCTAGCTGCAAATTCCCCAGAACTTGTGGAATTGATATTCTAGAATTGTCAACTAGAAGACAAGACAAAAACATCTTCTCAATAATATGCATCTCAGCCACTTTCTACTAAGAATGCACATTACAAGTACTAGATTTGGAACTTTAAAAACAACAACAAATACCTTTCCACACTTTGTGCCTACATATAATCAAACATTCTAGGAGGCTGCATATTTGCTTTTGAAGTTGCCCTATTTCTTTCTCCGTACACTTTATTTTGATGATAAATTGTTGGGGAGAAATGCTAATGGCAGATGTGCTTGCTCTGTACTGGTGTTCCTTCCTTAGCACCCTCCCCTGCTTCTTTTGATCAAAGAGCAAACCAAATCTCAAGGGAGGAAAGTGGAGCAGCAAATAACTGCCATGGGTCTCTCCCTAGGAGGCCCCCACTCACATGCTTTTTAATCAAAAGGAGGAAGCATTCTCCATGGTCTCCTCAGGTTATTGATGCAGGAGTTAGCAATCCCACAAGAGCCCAGAATGGAAGGTGTAGGGAGGGAATACATTTCAGGAATTGAAATGATCTAAAATTGAGGCAGGAGCATAGGATTAAAAGTTGGTGACAGTGAACAGAAAAGCACTACATGTTCTATGCTTGATAAATAACAGGGACAGGAATATCAGATCAAAGCTTAAGTTGGAGACAGTTAAAAGAAAAGCACCATCTTTACGTTAAAGATGAATGGTAAAACTAATGATCTCCCCCAACTAAATCCATTGTTCAAGACAGACAATAAAGAAACATCAGAAACTAGGAAAGCAGGTCTGATCACAAAACTGATCCAAAGTAACTGGACCCTCCTTTTAATACATTTCCATGTTAAAAGATACACAAGCTGGGGGGGCCAACTAACACAATTTTAGGAACATTTTGAGGTAAATAAGCATTTTTGACTGTGTGTAAATTGGCAAAGAAGAGCAAAGAGAGATTGCCCCATATCTTATGAATGTATTAGTTTCTAATTCTGGAAAAGGTGCATACACTGTTGATGCCTTGACTTCCTGGCTACTCTGCCTATGGGGCAGCCACCTTGCAAGAAGCAATGAAATAAATGATTCTTTCTAACCCTCTCTCTTTTTTTACCATCTTTGATTTCTATCTTGTATGAGCTAAAGGTCCCACTGAGCTGGTAGCAAAATTTCTCCATGGTGTATTTTGTTACTCCTTCCGAGTGACAATTTTGTATCCCCTCTTTGCAGGTACCTGAACACTTCCTATCTTTTGTTGGCTTTTTCCAGCATCTCCCACCAGCTGTGTAATGCTCATATATCTTTTTTTTCCCCTCAGGGAATCCCATCAGCCCACAGATCAGGGATGCCCATGTCTTCTGCTTACTCATAGCTCTGGTTCATTTGTGGACTCTTGTTTCTCCCCGCCATCTGGTGCTCTACTATCTTATATTCAAACTCTACAGGAGACAGAATCTGACCAGCCCAGTTCTGACATCAATAATCCTCCATATTTCATGCAGGGCCACTCACCACTCTGTAGATTCCTTACCTAGACCTTAACAGGGATATGGGGTCTTTCCCCTGGAAGAGGACTAAGGGCTTCTAGCACTTGGTGATTTTCTGCAGTTCACAAGACAAAGTGTGAAAAGGGGGGGAACTGTTCCTATTCCACAACCTGAAAGTGATACTGATGCTGGGGCCCCTTGGGAGCCCATCCTTAGCAAGGTCCCTGCTATATGTGTGGCATTTCTACCAAAGCAGAGCCTGTAAGTCGTTGGCCTAAGAATAACTGCCAGCCATTATCTGCCTGCCATTTTGTTAAAAAAAAAAAAAAAAAAAAGCAAAACTAAACCTTTGCTCAAGGCTTTGAATACTAAAATTTGCTGAAGGAAGTGGTGGAAGCTGCATTACTTAAAGCCTTTCAAAATTGCCTGAATAAAGCACTTCACTCAGACACAAGGAGAATAGACGGCACTGACCCTGTGGGGCATCCATGAGATGACCCCAGAGCTTTTCTCCTGCATCTGGTTTCTATGAAGGAGAAAGGCTGGAGCTGAACCATTGAAACAAAAAACGTTAAGTTCACACCCCTGCCCGCCCTCAGCCCTTTAATCTTTACTTGGGTTCTGATTCCTGATCATTTCTGCCAGAGAAGTTTTAAAAGCATCCACACATAATGTCATTCCCCAAGTATTGTAAAAATCATCTTATTTTAAAAGCAAGACCTCATTTCCAAAAGGTTTTCGTGTTTCCATTTTTTCTTCCATAATTACTACATACGTCATCAGGAATAGACCTGAATAATTCTCCCAGTTCCCTCTGATGCTTCCGCCTTATGGCTGTCAAATACAGGAAAATGTTCCCTTGCTTGGCTCTGGCAGTGCCTGTTAGGAAGTAAGGGTTGTTTGCTCTTCGGGATCCAAACAATTCCATGGCAGCTTCTCAGGCAACAGCTAGCGTCCGGAAAAGTAGCAGTAAAAGGAAAACAGGCATCTTTTGCAGGAGGTATAGCTTTGCTTTCTTTTCTTCTTTCATTCAATCTTACTTTAGAAAGCAGATAAGGAGGTATTATTTATTGAGAAGGAAGTGTGTGCATTAGCTACCATGGTAACTTATGTTACTATTGGCACTGTCCAGGCCAATTAAGGCCCTTTCATAATGCTCATGTTCTTTCTCTGGCTTGAGAAAGCCACTCAAGTCAGAGACAGATAAGTATCTTACAAGCACTAAGCACCAGGCTTCGTATGTCCCACTATTGACTTTCCTGGAAATCTTACTGTGAACAATGCAGTTGCATTTACTCCCAAGTCTCTGGAAGGACCCTGGGTCCTGGACTAGGGCCAGGGCAGGGAAAGACCTCCTTTAACAGGGGTCAGCTTTGCCACTGTAGCCATCTGTACCTGCTTCCTAGTCGCTCTGCATCAAACTCTGGGCTCCCTTGTTCGTTCTATGGATATCTTCTTCCCCAGGGCTCTTTTCCCAGGCCCATTGTCCCAGCTATCATATCTCTTTGGTGCTAGATAGATCTTACATTTACTCATCTACCATTCATCTATCCACCCATTTATTACCTATTACATGCCAGGTGCTGTCTTTGGTTCAGGGATACTGAGATAAGTAGGACATGGTTTTTGTCCCTAAGGAACTTACAGTTTAATGGAAAAGGCAGGCAAACAAAAAAGGCCAGTGATTTTATATATGGGCATAAATAATTTACATGATATGGAAGAGTCACAGTAAAACATTTAATTCCCACTTCTGTTGTGCAGATTCCTAGTTTTCCTTGACACTAACTTCAACCAATTAATTAAAATTCTCCCAGGGATATGTGCATATGTATGCCCCATGTGTCTAGGTTGGGTAGACATACAGTTGATGCTATCTGGACATGGGGACTCTACTTAAAGTGGTGAGTATACAGCATCACTCTAGAGGGACCTGTGGAGCTATGCCCCAGTCTGGTTATACTAGAAAACACTTTCATTCTTTTCAATTATCATTTATGCACCTGTGGGTTAACCTTCCTTGGTTACTAAGTTTTTTATGATGGGTACTAATCTCTAATTGCCTACTCATCTTGATACTCACTGTTTCTTCAGCCACTTCTTTGGAGCTTACAAAAGGCACCTTAAAACTTGCATTCCAAAACCTACATGAGTTCTTTTCATTACTTCTGTGGGCAGGCTCAACCCCATCACTTTACACTTTGTGGGCCATGATGACATAATATAAAGTAAGGGGCAAGAAGAACAACTACATCAAATTAAAAGTGTAGTTGTATAATTCAAGGGAGCTGAGTACAGGCTGACAGCCTAGAGAAAATAAACACTCATAGAGGATTTCTAGCAGAGAAAAATTTTACATGTTCAGTGCTTATATTCCTCCAGTATGCTCTGGAACAGCTACACTGGTTGTATATTTCTTATTCCTTGGTGTCCATGACAGATTGGATGGTTGATAGTGTCAACACGAAGAAGTACTCATGGGACAATTTTAAATGAAGAGTGCCTGTATTTTATATATATAATAAAACTTATATATTAGCCTACAATTTTAAAAGCATTTCCTGAGCCACTTAAACCTCTCCTTGGGAGTATCTCACTGGGGATATCCCTGGGTAAACACTGGGGACAAGCAGGTAGGGTCTCCTACTTCTCTTCTTTAGAGCACCTGCTCTTTTTTCCATTGGGTTTTGTTTTGTTTTGTTTAGAATTTAACCTTTATTTTATTTATTTGTTTTTATGTGGTGCTGAAGATTGAACCCACCTCTGCTAGGCAAGCATTCTACCACCGAGCTACAACACCAGCCCTTTCATTGGGTTTTGAGTTGTATTTCTTTTGAAGAAAGTGCTCCATTAATTAGAAAGAAGATTGAAATCCTATTTGGAAAAAAAAAATGTTTTTAATAAAATCCTAACTGGGTTTCATGTTCAGTATACAATGACAAAACTCTGGTGATATTTCAATGGAGCCACAAGGATGCATAGGAAAGGACCCCTAATCTATTCTTGGGAGTGTGGCAATATTTAAGAGTTTCTATAAAACGTGATTTCCCAGTGGGTATAGGATGGGATGGGACAATTGTGTACCTTCCAGGCAGAGATAGCAGCATGTGAAAAGCCCCCAAAGTAAGACAAAATTTAGCTCCTGTAGAAAAGTTACAAGTCATTCAATATGGCTGGAAAATTAAGCACAAGATAAACTTAAAGAAACAAGCTGAGGTCAAACCTACCATCAGCACATTATTGTTTGAATATGAATTGCCCCCCAGTAAGCTCAGGTGATATACAACACAGGAATGTTGTATATCATTTTGGTCACAATGACAAAAATAAAGTCACTTTTATTTTGGTCACCTCTGACACATTCAGAGGTGAAATGATTAGATTATGAGAACTGTAACCTGATCAGTGGATTAATCCATTTGGTGAGTTAATATAATTTGAAAGTACTCCTCTACAGTGGTAACTGTAGGCAGGTAGGGTGCAGCTAGAGGAAGTAGGTCACTGAGGGTGTGCCCTCGGGGACTATATATCCCATCCCTGGCTCCTGGTGCTCTCTCTCCCTCCCAGTTTCTGCTTCTCAGCCATTGTGAGCTGACAGCTTCTTCCACCATTTCCTTATGCTATGAGGTTCTGCCTCATCTCTACCCCATAAGGATGGAGTTGAATGTTCATGGACTGAACCTCTGAAATTTTGAGCCCCAAATAAACTTTTCCCCCTCTAAGTTGTTATTGTCAGGTATTTTGGTCACAGTGACAAATAACTGACACACTGCCTATTCCCCTCTTTCAGTGTCTTACCCTTTAATCATTGCTCTGGATCTAGTCGTGTTTCCCAAGCTCTTGAACTTCAAACCACAATGAGGATACCGCATGTTCCTTCCAGCCTCTTTCTCTTCCCACATGACCCAGCCTGAGAGACTGGAGATTGAATCCAGATAGATCCTCTGACGTGTGCTTTATTGTAGGCCACATTTACTTATCAATTTTCTAGGTTGCTGAGCGCCATCAAGACTGAGGTCTAATTTGTTTAAATCAAGTGCTGAGGTTCTGCCAGAATTGGAAACACCAGAAGTTCCCTCCCCTTACATGCTGTTGAGTACCATGATGGCTGCCCCAGGGAGATGTGGGCTTAGTTCATGGTCTCACAGTGACAAAGTGACAAAAAGACAAGGAGCTATCTTTTCTGGTGGAGAAATAATCAAGTTCTTTACTACATATTATGGTCTTCAAATTGTTGATTGTGACAAAGCAATTTTTGTGTACAGGAAACAACCACTTCCCTTCTCCTTTAGAAGGACCTAAAAAAATCTAATCTTAGATAAGTCCATAAATAATTATATAAACAATTACTCAGCCTTTGCTTTTCTTTTCCTATAATGGTACTTTAGCAATAACATCAACACTACTATTTCCTTTCAATTTCCACAGTGAATAAAAATAGGAAGAAAACTTAAATATTATAAGTCTTAGTTGGGGGGACTTTAATGGTGAGAAGACACTGTTATTGATTCATTGCTGTCTCCTAATTTGTTAATTATACACGACTATGCAACTGATTACAAAGTTTACACCCCAAGCAGAAAATGTGACCATTTTATAGTATGTCACTGGGTTCATAAATTTCCCAGTCGAATGAATTCTTGGATTAAAACCATGTTTTTGGGGGTTGGAGATGTGGCTCAAGTGGTGGTGTGCTCATCTGGCATGCGTGAGGCACTGGGTTCGATCCCCATAAAAATAAAATAAAGATATTGTGTCCACCTAAAAAAAAAAAAAAACCTAAAAAATAAATATTTTTTTTTAAAAAAATATGTTTTCAGATGTGAACTTTAGCTCCAATATTTAGTTTTGAGTATTTAAATTGAAACATCTCCTTAGCCATACGATGTTAAAAGCGTGGCCATTCTCTAAGCAGAGGTGGGCTTTCTAATATACTGTTATCTGGGATAAACAGCGATGGTAACATTCTGTAAATGTCAAACTGGCTTATCCTATGTCACTTTTCTGTGGAAAGTTAGGAATAAAAATATGACCCATCAATGTAAGCAATAAATAGTTTACAAGTACACAGTGGTAGATTTAGACATCCAGGGTTTAGAAAGGTTCTGGATAAAAAAAAACGGGGGGAGAATAATTTCACCATGGAGAATAAGGCTATCACAAACATAAAAAAAAAAATTTCTGGATTTGAAGTTACTTCAGCAGTTGATTTAATATCTAGCATGAGTCGTCTAAAAGTTGTTATTGTCAGGTATTTTGGTCACAGTGACAAATAACTGATACACTGCCTATTCCCCTTTTTCAGTGTCATACATTTGTGACAGTTTATAAACATAGCAATACATGCTTATAATTGGAATATTTAATGCTGTAAGATATACTACGTGTAATAAAGCTTACTGTACAAAATTATCAAGGCAGAAGGCTTCATCTAATGTCATAAAGCAGTTGTATAATTGGACCTTTTATTTAATTATGCCTATTTGCCTCAAAGTGGTAGATTTGGTGGCATAAATGCTATCTCTATGCTTCCCTATGATGCGTTGTCATTCCTCCACTCACTCATCTATTATTCCTTTATTCTACCTAATATTGGTTGAGCACCTACCTACAAAGAACTAAGCCACTCTGTAAGGCAGGAGTAAATTAGTAAAGGGGGTCTCTGCCCTCCAAGAGGAAAAAAAAAATAGTGGAGTGGAATGTTTGGTGTGCTCTAACACAAGTGTGAATAGGGTGCAGAGGAGGAACAGGGGGAGGGGATTGGGTCTAGATGGACAGAGACCTTATCTACCAGGTCTTAAAAGGTGAGACGATATCATGAAGAGAGCCCCATACTGAGAATCAGAAGGCTAGAGTTTGGTTCCTTGTCCAGCTACTTACCAGGTTTATGACCCTGGGCGATTCACTTCAACTCCCTAAATTTTCTCATCTACTAAGTAGAAATTCCACAGAATGAGATATTGCCCATGGAAACCTCTTAAAGAGGTTAAATACATATTTCCAATTATGAGTAGTAGAGCCCATTCCCAGTATTGTGGCTACCTCAGGACTTCATGGAGATGAAGAATTGGGAAAGGACTCAGAAGAGATGGATAAAAAGATAAAAAAAGAATAAAACGGAACACCCTAGTCAACGTGTGCAATAAATACAGGAAGGGCTCCAGGTGTTTCCTATCGTTATCAAGAACCAAACTAGGAGAAATGGATTTAAATCCCAGCACAAGGAATTTAGATTAGGAATAAGGATGACTTTCTTTCTTCTAAAGAGCTGTTGAAACATTTAAAAGACCAGAAAAGGAAGGCTCTGGTTTTCTCCCAACTGGGAGCACAAAGCTATCTTTTGGTGGGTCGCTGTGCAGTGCAGTATGTATAAAATAGAATACAAATATGAGAAACGCACAGATGATGCTCAGCACAACTTAAAATTATTCCTTTAGGGGAAACCCGAATCCTGAGAATCATGTGGGGCCCCACTCATCTTTCTGGGCTACAGAGGGTGAAAAGATGTGTCTTCTCTTCAGACCTTCATTATTCCTTGTTCCTTTGCAATTTCAGATGTTTTGTGGCATGCCTGTATAGCCTGGGGGCCCTGAAAGTCATTTGCTTCAAGACCAACCCAACATACAATTGCTTTTTCTTAAGCACTTGGGTGGATCCCCATTCTTGGCGAGATTCCATAACTTCATCCCATGCCATTCAGGCCCAGTGGACAACTAGAATACCACTAGCCTATAAGTGATAGTCCTTACTTCAGTGGGGGTGGTTCAGAGATTCTTGGTATGTGGCTGGCAGGAAACCGGGAATGTTGGGACTGTTAGAAATATCAGGGTTTTGCAAGAAATCAGACACGTACTCAAAAAGTTACTTGGCAAGGCAAATTTTACTCCTGAAGAAGGGTGTGCTACCAAAGAAAATCTGGCAAGCAAGCACCCTGGGTGGGAAGACTGCCCAGGTTTGTATCCCTAAGGCAGCACTGCCCCTCGCTCTGATAGGAGGAGTTCAGGGTTACAATCCATGTGATTGACTAATTTAAAATTGGGGAGGGCATGGGGAAAGGGCTGTAGTTATGATTGGATCACCCCACTACACTATAGGTATTATGATTGGAAGACTGAAGACGAAGGGAGATATGTTGCGAGGTGGACCTCAAAATGGCTACATTTCAACCATATGATTTTATAACTTAAAAATAGCTCCACCCAGGGGCTGGGGTTGTAGCTCCATGGCGCAGTGCTTTCCTACCATGTGTGAGGCACTGGGTTTGATTTTCAGCACCCCATAAAAATAAATAAATAAAATAAAGGTATTAAAGAAAAATAAAGTCTACCTAACTACACATTATAAAGTTTAGGTTTTAGATTATAGCAAATATATTTTTGTTACATATTGGAAAACTTACTACAGGTTTAATTTTGACAGGACCTAAGAAAACACTTACCTTGGTTATTTTCCAAACCTTCTAAAGTAAACCAGATCCTTCAAAGTGGCCGAGTACACTTTGTCAAGGAAGAAGACAAGGGATAGTGGGGACAACCAGCCCAACCTGTTGGACCTGTTCTAGAATGTTCTTGAACAGACACCATGATTAAACCTGATTTCCATTCCCAAAAGTGATGAGAGGCTGCCTATGAGCAGAGGCCTACAGTGGGTTTGCCAGTCTGGCTGGGAGTTCCACCACTACCGTTGCCTCTGCCTTCTTTGGCTGTGAGAAGAAGAATTCAGGCCCAGAGACTGCAATGATGGGGCTTCTATACTTCCAGTTATGATACTGGGGTCAGACTCATTCCTGAAGTGGCACTGCTCTTTCTTAAACTTATTTCCCAGCATAGCTTGGAGCATGGGCTGCCTTTTTCCACCCTTCATCATTGGGGAGTCTGCCCGTGTATCTGTATAGCCAGCAGGGAAAATGGCAGAAGTAGGAGGGAGTTTCTGTTGTAACTAACTATTTTTAGTGGCTCATAAACTCAATATTCCTTGGCCTGAAGCTGCACAGGCTTGGTCTCAGCCCAATGGGAAGTTACTTTGGAAAGTTTGAGCTAAATCCTCTCCAGGGCTGTTTGAGTGGGTAAAGGAGACAGAAATAAATGGACTTTTGAAAAAAAAAGATCTATAACTTTGGGTAGCATGGATCTGGCCACTGGCATGGTGTCTTCTCATCCACAGCCCCAGGAGAGGAAGAGCCACTGAACTGACCACTTATGATGCCCTTAAATAGGCTTGCTTTTGGTCCCAGGAAAGTGGCAGCACCATAGCTCGGGAGGGGAGGGCTGAGAGCAGAGCCGTCAATGGGCATCAACGCTAAGAAAGGAGAAAGTACTGGATTGAAACTTAGGAATTTCCTGGTCTACTCAGAACACTGCCTGTAACTAGTTGTGTGACCTTTTTTTTCCTTCTCTGGGGCCTTCTCCATCAAATGCAACAGTTAGACCAGCTCTTCAGGAATGCCTTTTCAAGCTCTAATTCTGATCTAGAATAAGGGGATAGTAATATGCTTATTCTTGAGATGAAACAAATAACAGGAAAATGATCTTCACATTGTATAGACATTGCTGATAAGGAGACATTAAGGCCAAAGGGCAGGCTTTTTCTAAAGTCCACATGAGGGAGAATAAAAAAGTGGGACTTTTCAAAAGTGGTACAAATATATAGATGATTTCTTATTTGTGGAGAGTAGAAGTGCAGGAGAGACCTAAGCGCAAATGAAGAAATTTGTTATACAAAAAATCCATATAGTTTCCCATAAGGGATGCTATTATCCATCAAAGCAGAGGAATACAAAGCACAACTCTTTCCTTTAAAAAATGCAGAACTAAATAAATAAATAATATGTTGTGTTGTCTATTACTTTTTTTTTAAAGAGAGAGAGAGAATTTTAATATTTATTTTTTAGTTATTGGCGGACACAACTCTTTGTATGTGGTGCTGAGGATCGAACCCGGGCCACACGCATGCCAGGCGAGCACGCTACCGCTTGAGCCACATCCCCAGCCCTACTACTTTATTTCTTTATCTAGTATTTATGGAATGTCTATAATATCTCCCTTTTCCTCTTGGAATGAGAAAGGAAGAGGTGAAGGAAGAACACTGGTTGACTGTCTTAACACAAGGTGGGACATGTGACTAGGAGAGGACACTGAACTTGAAATGATATCCTCCAGGAAGGACCAGAGCATTACTGAGCAAACAGAGTGACCAGGCACTTAGATTATATATTTACACTTCCCCCTGTGTTTCCGGGTTTCATAAGCAAATCCTGCTGCCAGGCTGACCAGGGAGATGCTGAGGGTCTGTACTGAGGCAACTGGCCAGATGCCATCACACCTACATCAACCTCCCCGCTTCCTTGCTCTGTCATCCATTCCCATGGGAAGCTCTGAGTTCCCACACATCCTCAGCCAGGAAGGTCAGTGTGGACACATCTGTGGATGGTGGGGTGTGGCTGATAAGAACCAGCTGCTGGACCCTATTTGGCCCGGATCACCACATCCTCTTCTATATCAGCTCCTGCAGAAAAATCACAGACCCGATCCATAGCCCAATCTGAGCCAGGTTTAGAGGAGGAGAAACATGAATAGTGTGGGGAGTTTGATTGGGTTTCTTGCCAACCAGGCTCTCTCGACCTGGGGTTGGTACTGCTGCTGTCAGAAGAAATGGAAGAATGGTGTCATCCTTCTTCTGAGGCTTTGGCATGATACCTATTGAAAGGAGTCCTAAATTTTCATCAATCAGAGAAAACAATAATGGAGCTTTTCTAAAAATTAAAAATTGTTTTAAATAATATATAAAAATATTTTAAGATGTGCATGAATCAGGATTCTCTAGAGGAACAGAATTAACAGGATATGTGTGTGTGTGTGTGTGTGTGTGTGTGTGTTGTATTACACACACACACACACACACACACACACACGATTATCAAAAGATTATTAGATTGGCCTACGTGTCCAGAAGCTAAATAGTCCCACAGTAGCAGTCTGGAGAGCTGGAAGAACCAGTCGCTGCTCAGTTTGAGAAGCTGTAGCTTCAGAACAAGAGGGATCAATGATGCAGCCCCAATTCTGGACCAAAGGCCTGGAAACTCCCTGGAGAGTTACTGATCAGAGTCTGGTTTCCTCAGGTGAACGCAGAAACAATCAAAGAACTCCCTCAATGAGAACTGAGTTTAAGCCTACTGCTTCTTCCAACTTGTGTTCCATTCAGGCTGTTGGACGGTGCTGTCTGCACTTAGGGTGGGTCTCTGCCTCAGTTTGCTGTCCCACATGCCAATTATTCTAGAAAGACCCTCATTGACACATCCAGAAGCCTCTTAATTTTAGGCATCTGTTAATCCAATCAAATCGACACTTCACATTCATTATCACAGTACACATTTGAATTTCTATTCAATTTTTAGGTAACCCTTAAGCTGTGTTCCATGAACCACACTTTGAAGGTTCTACTTTAGACTCCCCAGCCCCCCTCACCAGGGTTGAAATCTAATCAAGAACAAAGTTGGATCAATGATAATATCTCAACACGAGCCAAGGGTGTCACATTCCTCTGGGGAAGCCAAACAGCATTTTTTTGCCTTTTTTCCAGTGGTGGATAGGGGAGCTCAATATGGAACAGAGAAGGAAAGCTCTCTCCTCTCTACTTGCTAAAGTGTGATCCATAGCCACAGGATTCCCATCTCTTGAAGGGATTGGTCTAAGATGCAGCAGATACATGGAAGAGGTGGAACAGAGGATGTTGACTGCAAAGTTCTGGCCTTTCTTGTGCTTTTCCTCTGTAAGGACAATTACCCTTTATTGCTTAACCTAGAGCTTCTCAACCAGGTTGCCATTAGGATCTGATGCTGGGGACCCTCATCTGGGGACTCTGATTCAACTGGTCTTGGATAGGATTTGGGTACAGGTTGGCTTTAAAGGTCCCCAGGTGATTCTAATGTGCTGCCAAGATGAAGATCTGCTGGATTAAGGTGATTTGACTTTGTTATCCATTAGCATCTCATAAGGAGGTCTAAAATGGGTTCTCAGGAACCATTACTTATCTAGGAGAAAAGGCAGACTAAGAGGAAGACTGCCTCCAGCTTCTAAGAGGACAGCACCTAATGAGGGCCTGAAGAGGAAGACCTAGGACAGTGCTCCAGCCTTCAGCGACCTCTACTCCCTATACTCCGTGCCATGAGATACCATCTCTGAATTATGTGTAGTGCTCAGTTTTGTTTAGGGCTTTGTTTCCAAAGTGCAAGTTCTTGTTCCTTAAGTGTAGGAATGAAATCGGCTGCCTCTTTTATTTCCTCCAACAGGCCAGCTACAGTACCTGCATTTGATGGCATTCCCAAATACAGGAGATTAATAGGTATCCCAGCCTGTGTCACCATCAACTGGCCTTATCTTTCAAACCTAAGTCTTCCCAACTCCCACCTTGACTGGGAAAGTCAAGAAGACTTTAGGTTTCAAGTGCCTAAGGCAGTGTTTGCTAAGTTCTCGGTGTTTTGGAGGAGGGGAAGGCAAAGTTCATCAAGTGCTTATTTGATAGTTCAGACCCACTTGTTAGTCAAGAGTGGATGGAACGTGCCAGCGGTTGGGTATCAAGGAGTTTGTGAACTCTCTTCCCACTTTAGTTTTAACAGCTTGTTCTCTTGAAATAGAAATAACTGCTAGTTTCTTTCTTTTTTTTTTTTTTTTTTTTTTGGTCCAAGTTCAGGCCCTTTTCTCAGAAATGCAGTTGCCTGTGGAAAACTGACACTCCCTCACAAGTCCTTAACAGCTGTCAGCCCCAGAGCAATAGTAATTATTCTGTAGCCTTTTTGTTAAATTCCAATGATAGTCTCTGCCAGCGCCTGGGAACAGATGCACATTGGAGTTGGCGGAGCTTCACGGAGCTCTCTGGGTGGTATCTTCTCCCCTTCCCTCAAGGGGATGTGCCCTGGGAGGCTTCTAAGAGGACCTTCCATTGTGGGTGTGTGCAGAGTCCTGGGGAGTGGGTGTAGAGCTCTCAGGGTGAGCCTCAGGGTAGTTCTCCCTGAGCTCAAAGAATCTTAAGCACAATAAGAAATTGAACTGATGGTCAAACAGACATGGACCTTGCCAGGAAAAAAAAAAAAAAAAAGGACCTAAAAGCTCATTAACATGGAGAAAATCTTTCACAAATGCAATGCAAACACTCTCATTCTTCCTCAGTATTTTGCATGGGTGAGAGAGGTGACATATTTAAGATACCTTCTGTCAAATGCCCTCTGTGAGGAGTCCACGCCTGGCTGTAGTCTTCAAGATTTTATTCTGCCACTAACTTGCTTGTGACCTCCGACAATTCAGTTAATTTGTCTGAGCCTCATATTTCTCATGACTGTATATCTAATGTCCATTCTAGCAACATTTTTACAATTCAGCAAATTATTCATTAACTAAGGTCAGTAACCTTCAAATAACATGTGGGAAACTAATTATAATTATTGGCAAGAATGGTAGGGGGTGATTTTCAGGTAACTTGAATGTTCAAAGATGTCAACTCTTTTATTTCATTGAGACATGGCAGATATAAAAGACTAATTGGAAAGAAATTGTTGCCTCCTAAGTGTAGGCTTGGTATATTTAAATGGACCCCCTTTGGCTTAATGAAACAGAGAATTCATTTATTCTAGCTCAATTGTGAATTTCTGTTGTGCTCTGTCTCTCTCTCCCTCCTTCCTCCAGGTTCAGAGTAATCCTGAAGTGGATTCTCCCATCACACCTGGGAAAGACAGGGGTGTAGGGGCAGGGGTGGATCAATCAAGTCAAAGGTTGCCCACTGCAGGGGCTAACGGGGATATGGGTAAATAGCAAGGAATAGCTGCCCCAAGCACTGTGTCCCACGCCACTCCGTAGAGATGGGGTCCAGCCAATTCTTCCCAGCTGGCTCTGAAATCAGATGCCTCAGTGACTGACATATCATCTGACTCTAAAGGACTGCATGCCAGGGCTAACAGGGACATCTCAAGAGTGTGATAATCCATGTTTCCTGGCAATGTGTCCAAACACCATCTTCCAGGGTTCTTTCTTACTTGATTGCAGATCTTTCTGTTGATAGGCTGAGACCCCTCAATGTTCTATTGAGGCAAGTTTCTACTTTTTTCATTCTTAGAATGTGAAGGATCCACAATCCATGGTTTGTATCTCCCACAGTATTTGTGTGTACCTCCCTGTTGCCATGTATCATTGTATTTTTTAATCATAGATGGCCCTGGACTTAAAATAGCTCAACTTAAAAATTTCAACTCTATGATAGTGTGAAAGCGTACCCACACAACCATTCTGTTTCTCACTTTTAATACAGTATTCAATAAATTATATGAGACATCAAATTCTTTATTATAAAATGGCTTTGTGTTAGATGAGTTTGTCCAACTGTAGGCTATTCTAAGTATTCTGAGCATACTAAACTAGGGTGAGCTAAGCTATGATGTACAGTAGGTTAAGTATATTAAATCATTACTGATCTGAGCTTATGATGGGTTTATCAGGACGTAGCCCCATCATAAGTCGAGGACTACCTGTCTTTGTGTGCTTCTTCATCATTTAACAACCATCTGAAGGGTAAGGCCGTATTGATCATTGTAGTCAGCAAACAACAGCACAGAGTTTTTAGCACATTGTAGGAATTGACTAAATGTTATTTGAATGACTGCTTTACATGAATTACATCACAGATTTTTGATGATCTTCCAGAAAAAGTGAGACCATGAAGAGTTAAAGTACAAAGAACTGCACAATGTCAAGTTGTCAGTAGGGGGAACACATTCGACTCTCAGAGATTGTGCTGTCAGTATAATCACATTATTGGTTAAATCTGTGTTCTGTCTTGCACATAAGACTCCAAGGTCTCCTAAGATGAAGTAATCCTTTGATGCCTTAAATATATAGAAGTAAAAAAGCCTATATGTTCATGATCCATTTATAAGTACTTGTTGAATAAATGAAAAATTAGTCCCTTAGTAAGTAGAATATATAGAAATTCTCTTTAACTTTTTTTGAACTCTATTAATTAAAACAAAATTGTGTCTTGTTAATGAGATAACATACACACCTGATATAGTGTGTAGCACATGAATGGTAGCTATTTTTATTATGTTAATGTAGATAAGGGAGTGGCATCCAATACAATCATAGTTAATGTTAAGAACTCCCTCACACTTTCGTTAAATCAAATGCAAATAAAAAATAATGTGTGAAAAATTCTCTAGCTAAATATATTGTATAATTTTTTCCAAAGCACTTTTTGTTTTGTGGTCTTTATTCTTCAACAATTCCTTGATATAGCAAGGTAAGAAATAGAATCTTCAATTTGTAAATGGAAAAATCAGTAGCTTAGGAGCAAGACACAGGTAGATCCCATGTCTTCCTGCCCAATCTCTCTTCTGTGACCTATCTCTGAGCTTGGTAGCCATTAATTCTCCTTTTCACTCTGCTTCACTTCCTTTGCTTTCCATGAAGTCTGGTGAGAATGATTAACTATGATGCTGGGCCCAAAAGCACCTCTAAAATGAAGCTGGATTAAAGGATGGAGAAGAGAGGGTGTCTTGGTCTGTTTGTGCTGCTGTTAACAGACTGGGTAGTTTATAATGAACAGAAACACATTAGCTCACAGTTTTGGAGTCTGGCAAGCCCAGGGTCAAGGGGCTGAATCTAGCAAGGACCTTCTTCAGACACAATATGACAATAGGCATCACACGGTGGCAGGGGGAAAAGAGGATAAGAGAGAACAACAGAAAAGGGGGCCCACTCCCATGGTAACAGCATTTTATAAAGAACCCACTCCCAAAATAACAGCATTATTCTAGTCATCTGTAATGGTCCCATTTCTTAATATGGTTACAACGGCAATTAAATTTCAACCTGAGTTTGGGAGACAAACGTTCAAACATAGCAAGAGGGAAAACAACATACATTTCACTATTTAATGATGTCTTCAAAATCCTGAGGAGATTTGGCTAATTCCTCCAGAGATTGAGAGGGTCTAGTAGTGTTCTTAGCAATTCAGGTGGTTGGGTGACAGAGATCTTTTTCCAGAACAGGCATTCCCTCACCATCTACCCACCCCCTGTCCCCACCTCAGAAGTGAGAACAGGGTCCTATGGTAGCCCTTCCATCTCCCTCCAAGTCTTGGTTGGGTATGGATGTGCCATGACCATCTCATTTCTTTCAGCTGCAGTCAGTAATTCAGGGAAGAAAACCAGAAAAGGGGTGATGGGGGCTGAAGAAAAGACAAACAGACACACATAAAGAGAAAAAGCTGGGGCCAGGTGGGTAGCCAACCTCTGATGGAGTTTGACTGACCCAGAGCTAGCTCAGCATGTTTATGATATAGGTTTCATCAAAAGGTTATTTGTGGGAAAGTTTTGGTAAAGCAGGCAATCTGATGGACGCAGGATTGGAGCAACCTTAGGGTTATATTGTTATGCTCAGAATTCTCTGTTCTTAGGAGCTGGTGCCTGAACTCAAGGTCCCAACTAATACAGCTGTGCACCTTTGCACAGCCTCCTCTGGCCGGTGTCACCATAGCAACTGGGCTATCTAAAACTTCACCTATGCTCAGGAAGTTCCCAATGAAAATGCAGCCACCAGAGAGTCAGAAAGACCAAGATTCAAATTACTATTCTCCACATAGGTAGGTCTCTTGTGGGTCTCCTTCTCCTATCTACAGGGATTCACCATCGTTTCTGGACTCATATTACCCTGGTATCCTCAAATATGAGCACAAAAGACTTGCGTGTTTTAAGGGTTGTTATGCTATTTATGGACAGAAAGATAGGAAATCACAACCCTTATGAAGGGCATAGAGCACTCGGAAGCAGGGCCCAAATGAGGGTGAGGCAGAATCACATGCATGCAGGGCTGGACCCATTCCTGTCTTCATTTAAAATGTTGATATTTTGTATTAAAATATTATCTTGCTTTCTGATAATTTTGATGTCCCCTTAATTTTCACTGAGTCAGCCATGATTGAATCACACCTTAATCAGTTCAGGTCTAGTTGCTAAATTGTCTTCTTGATGGGCTGAGAGCAGATGGAGACCCTGGAGTTTGCATAGTACAAGGAGACATCTAGGCACCCACATCCATTTGTTTGTTTGTTTGTTTGTCTTTGAGTTAACACAGTTCACATGACAGTGCCTGGCACAGGGCCAGAACTCAACAAGCACAGGATATCTTTCTTCCACTCTTCAGTGTGGAGATGTCTCAAAGCTTGAGGGAAATTTCTCCACCAATTAATGTGTTTAAATGGAGTGTGGAAGGTGACTGTGTCTGCAGATCTATTCTCCACCGATATAGAGGGATTGCTTCCACTTCTCATGGAAGGCAGCTGTTTGCCCACCATCAGGCTCCCTCAGCACCTTACTCTTCCTGGATCACAGCTCTCTTCCATTATCATATCTGTTCACACTTGTTTCCCCCAGGACTATGAGGTTCTCTCTGCAGGGGTGTGGCTTGACTATTTCTCCAGAGCACTAAGCACACAGCCTGGCCTGTATCTGCTCAATAAATGTTTATGGAGAGAAGGAATAAATTTGGTGGTGTTCCTGGCACATGCAAAATATTCCTGGGAGATACCTTATTACAGGGCTTTTTGTTAGTATGAAGGTCTTGTACCAGAAATTCTTTAAAAAATCAAAACCAAGTGCTTTCTGTGAATGCTATCTAACTCTGTCATCCAGTATTTCCATTTGTGAGAGTTCAGTCCAGGTAGCATCTAGCAATTTAGTGAAGTTCTTAGTATCTTGGTAGAATGCTGGTTACCTAAAACCATTATTTTGATGACTAAAAGTTTTTTTTTTTTTTTTTTTTTTTTAATTAATCAGGACCTTCTGGGTTGCAAGTGACAGAATCCAACTCAAACTAGCTCAAGCAAAAATGTGAATTAGCTCAAGTTACAAGATGTCCCAGAATGGATAGCAGCTTCTCCCCAGAATGGGGAGACCTAATCTTTCATTGCTACAGATGGTTTTGAGTATCGCAGGACGCACATGCAGCCTGCTCATCAACCCCAGGTGAGGAAGAACATCTTGATGTTAACTGCATTGGGAAAGTCCTGAGACTCTGGTAGAGTCCTGAGGCTTACTGGTGGAGTCCAGATCAAATGCTCCCTGTGAACACATCACTAGGGCCCCAAAGCAGTGGGAGACTTGAGCTGGGCCTGGGTCATCTTTCCATACCTATGGCACAGGATGGGTAAGGAAGGGTCAGATCCACCTGTATTGCATGGCCTGAGCCCCCACAGGAAAGGGAGGCTCCCTCACTGAAGAGTGGGGGTGAGCCCTGGGCAAGCAGAACATTGGGTGCTCACTACATGTTACATGGCACATTACCCTGCATTTCACATTTGCTTATTTTTCATTTAATTTTCATTTTGCATTCAGTTCCTGTTTATTCTCACTCAAGTCACTCATTAGATTATTATCAGAGCAGTTTTATGGTTTGACTCTTATTTTCCCCCTTTGGGAAATCTTTTCAGGCCTTTTCTAAGGCAGCCTATTTTTTATTTCCCACTCTCTCTCTCTGACTTGCTTTTCTTTATTTATTAGTCTCTTCCTTTCCATCCATAGCGCCATAGTTGGTGTTCACTGTGTGGGGCATATCTAGGCTTCTGGTTACTAACAACAATGTCGAGTGTGTGTGTGTGTGGTTCTGGGTCTTGACCATCTTCCCATGTCACATCTGATGACTTTGAGCTGGTTTCAATAAGCAGCTGCCTCCTTTCACCAGGCTTGCTTCTGCTACACCCCCTGCAAGTGGCCTCACTGGGGTGTTGCGTTAAGGAAACTTCATGAGCACTTGTCTGTGCTGTTATTTCTGTCTGGAATGCCTTTGCCAGGTCAATTTCTACTTGTCCTCTGTGTGTCTAATCAGGCCTCACTTCCTCCAGGAAGCTCCGTGGTTATCCAGATTAGGCTAAGGACAGGATTCTTTCAAAATCAGCCAGTACAGCCACTTATGGTGCCAATGTGGACTGCTGGAGTCAGGTCGGATGGGGCAATTAACTATCACCTGTGCTTGGAGCCCTTCTGAATTCCGACAAAGCTTGCATATATCCCTATTTGTGTGCATCCCAATGTTTTGTATGCACTTGTTTGTTTATCTTGCTCACCTAGTAACCAGGGAGCTCCTTAAAACAAGGGGCTGTCTTTCAACTCTCTTCCTAGTGTCTGCAATACAGTAGACTTTGATGAATGTTTGAGGAATGATCCCTCCCGCCCTCGGCTCAGCTCTTAGGTCCCTGATGTTCCCAGCATGCACTTCTATTAGCACACCATTACCATGGTGTTTCTCTCTCATTTCCCCTATTACATTGTAAAATTTCTTGTGGTAACTGACTGTACTTTTATTCATTTCTATTATCTGACACCTAGTCAATGCTTGACATATACAGTAGGTGCTAAATATGTGTAGAAAATATTTGTAAATCTATATCTCTTTAAATCCTCCCCACCCCACACATTGGGGATTAGAGCCAGGAGTGTTCTACCAGTGAGCTACATCTCCAGTCAGCCCTTTTAATTTATTTATTTAATGTTTATTTTTTTAAATTTTATTTTTGTAGTTGTAGATGAACAACGTAACTTTATTTTATTTATTTATTTTAATGTGGTGACGAGGATCAAATCCAGTGCCTCATACATGCTAGGCAAACGCTATGCCACTGAGCTACAGCCCCAGCCCCGCCCTTCTTACTTTGTGAGACAGGGTCTAGCTAAGTTGCTGAGGCTAACCTCAAACTTGCAATCCTCCTGCCTCAGACTAAAAATTTTAAACCTTTTGTTTATATCTCCTGAAGTGCTTGCCTAAGTTAGTATGAACGAAATTCATGTGACTTTTGTCAACACTTGGTTTGAATATTCCTTAAATGTCCTCAGGCAGACAATTAAGTAGCACTTTTAGACTTCTGTTACTCTTGACAGAGGAAGAGAACAAACCTGGAGACAATGAATGCAATGTAGACACCCTATGTGTTCCACAGCCCTATTAGATCCTGAGATGTGTTTTATTAGGCCATTTTGGAGGATCCCAGCTCATCACCCATCAGATTGGTAATGTAAATGAATGGATTGGAGCTTGGATCCAAAAATGAGTATGGGGCTCCATCAAGTCTACACTGGGAGGCATAGAGCTAGAAAAGGATTCCAAGTAGATTCTAGAAAGAAAACTAGAGAAAGCCCTGAAAGGAGGTACTAGAAAGATTTCCAGAGGCACTGGAATGCAACGGGCCTAGTCCCTGCAAACCTGTGATGAGTCTTTGGGTGGAAGGGGATTGTTCTGGGCAGAAAGCAGCTGTTAACTGACACATAGAGTCATGCTTGAGCGCCACCACAAACATACCATGTATGTCAAAGCACAATGTAGACAGAATGCCCAGGCTGCTAGACAGGGGTTGCTGCTGTCTTCAAACTGTGTTCTGAACAGCTCAGGTTCTGAGAACAACGCTCCTCCTCATCCTAGAATGAGGTCGAATCAGCTTCAATAAATCTGATTAATAACATGTCTGATGCAATGCAGATAAAGAGGCACAGAGCAAGCCATGGTGACCCTGCGTTTGCTTCACACTCACAGGAGGGTGGTATGTGCCAGATAAATGAGGGAAGATCAGGCACTCCAGGCAGGAGAGAAGCAGAACGCCTACCTCCAGGTTTTACAATTCCAATCGGGTTTAGCAGGATTTTTAAATATGGAGAAAACAGATTGGAGCCACTTTCCTCTTGGAAAGGGACACTTTCATTCCCAGCCAGCATGCGTCACAACCCAAGATGAGGTTTTGATAAAACAATGTCTTTATTTCCTATGTATATTTCTTTGTTCCAAAAAGAGCGCTAATGTGTTTTCATGTTGGGTTCAAAGAAGAGATTGTCCTGGAAAAATCACAGCTCCTTGGGAAGGGCAACCAGGATGTGAAATCCTTTCACTAAATCTTCACCCTGCTAAACTGAGAACTGAATTTCCTGAGCCAGGGCAAGCTCTCTGGCTCAGGTGGTTTTTAATGAAAGCAATTTATATTCAAAGAATGTGCACACATGCAGGCTCACACAAAATCAATGAAGAGAGGAAACAGGAAAAAAAAAAAAAAAACTAATGTAACCGAGAAGCGTTAACGTGAAAGAGCAAAAATAATTTTTTAAAATTCAATTTTTGTTTAAAATATTTGTGTACATAGCCTTCTCTCACCGAAAACTCAAGATGCACTGCAGCCTATTTTCTATTGTCCCCCTCTTCCCTGCTCTGCTTCTACAAAACAAGGATGTTTCATCCTAGGTCAGCGCTGCTCCTTTTTCTTTCATTTCAACAAGTATGCAGTTTGAACACCTCGTAGAACACATGGAATAATCAACTACTGATTCCCTTCAAGCAACTCAGTGGGAATGAGGTATTCATAAGAGTGTCCCTTGAATAAGCTCTGCCGTTGTGTCATTTCCATGAAGTTTGCTGGCATATAAATATAACCTCACATTCCTTTATGAAATACATAAATGCAATAAAATAGTTTCTTTGGTTCTTTTCTGGAGGCAGAAGGAGAAAAATGTCAAACTCTCATTGTTCAGTGTTCCTAACAGACCCCTTTTGTAGAACTGGTATGACTCTCCAGCACAAAGTTCTTAACTGCAGATAATAGCTTAAAAGGCTATCTGAACTCACTCTGTTATGTAGATGAAAGAAAGTCTTTAAAATTAATCTATGGCATCTCTGAAGAAAAAAAGAAAGGCACTCATCCAACTCATTTCCTTGGGCCAAAGCAGTGAGCAAGCAGAACAAAAATGCCAAAATTCTGCTGCTTAAAACCAAAGTTAGATGTGGCACAAGCACAGCAGATTAGAAACCGGATTTTTGCTTCTGACCTGTCACTGTTTGGAAATAGGCAACAGCAGACTATTGTTTGATGTTATCACTAAATTAAAAGTTAATGTAAGGCATTTGATTAAATACAAGGTAAAGATTAGGAATTGTTACATTGCTGTTTTACAACAAAATATTATTTTATGAGATGCAAATATTTAAAGGAGATAAAGATAATTCTTATTTAAAAATTAGAAGACTATTAGAAAATTGTTTAAACTAAGGGAAGCAACCAAAAAAAAAAAAAAAAAAAAAACTATGTTAAGTAAATGAATATCCTGGGAAACATGAACAACACGTCACCCCAGAAGGTCAATATTATTAATAAAATTGTATCTTCAAACTTCTTTATATTTCAGCAAACACTACATTAAGGAATTGATTGCAAATATCACCAAAAAAGAGAGTTAAATTTTCAAATTAATGACATCATTTAAAATGGCATCTTCTATTAGTGGTAGTCAAGTGAAAAAATTTGATTATCAGAACTTATAAGCTTTCAGAGAGATGAGTTACAAAATCATTATATGTCAATACTGTTCCTATATGCAAGCAATAAGATAAATATAATAAGAATACAGATCCCATCCAAAGTAAGATACATATACACCATAAAATGTACAGTGCCCTCAGTAGTAGGGCACTTGCTTGGCATGGGTTTGATCCCCAACATCACAGAAAACAAACAAACAAAAAGAACCCCACAGTGCTATGGTCTGACTGTTGTCTGCCTCCTCCCTCCCCTTGGTTCTTACATTGAAACCTAGTCCCCAACTTGATGGTGTTAGGAGAATGCTTTGGATCATGAGAGTTCCGATCTTATGAATGGGATTAGTGCCTGTTATGGTTTAGATTTGGGGTGTCCCCCAAAACTCCTATGTTAATACAGGAATATTAAGAGGTAAAATGATTAGATTATTAGAGCTGTGTCCTAATCAGTCTATCCTAGTTTGAATGGACTACCTGGGTGGTAACTGTAGGCAGGCTTGTCCTGGCTGGAAGAAGTGGGTAACTGGGGATGTGCCCTGGAAGAATGCGTCTTCCTAGCCCCTTCTCCTCCCTCTCCACCTCTTGGTCACCCTGAGCAGAGCAGCTTTTCTCCACTGTGCCCTGCAGCCATTGACCCTCAACTTCACCTTGGGCCCAGAGAGATGGAGTGGCTGACCATGGACTAAACCTCTGAAACCCTGAGCCTAAAATAATTTTGTCTCCTCTGAGTTGCTCTCGTCAGGAATTTTGGTCACAGTCAGGAAAAGCGACCAAGACAGTCGCTTACAAAAGGAACCCCAGAAGGCTAGCTAACCTCTTCTACCATGTGAAGACACAGCAAGACGCTGTCTGTGAGGAGCGGTTGCTAGGCATGTCCTCTCCAGACACTGAATCTTCTAGTGCCTTGCTCTTACATTTCCTGGCTTCTAGAACACTGAGAAATAAATGGCTGCTGTTTATAAGCCACCTGTATTTTTTAACAGCAGTTAAAACAGTAAGACAGCAATAAAAATATGCTAAAATCTACATTTAGGGGAAAACACTAATAATCTGCTCACTGATTATTTAGTTTGTTTTATTTTTGAGAAATGTAATTCCTGTATTAACATAGGATTTGAATACATGGAAAAGATTTTTTTCACTAGTAAAGATGCAATATTATTAAGTCAACCCTCCAAATTGAGCTGATTTTTAACACTATCCTAATTAAAATGCCAATAAAATTTTAGAAAGAATTCGACAACAGTTTTCTAATGAATGTCTGAAAAAAATCTACATACAAGTATCTAGGAAAATCCTGACAAAGTAGAATGATGATATTGGACTTTCCCAAGTTTTAAAATTGATTAAAACAAAATAACTTTATGATACATTTAAAAATATTTTATAGTATGACCCTATAATTCCAGCAGCTCAGGAGGTTGAGGCAATCAAGTTCAAAGCAGGCTTCAGCAATTTATCCATACCCTGTCTCAATATAAAAATAAAAATAAAAAGGCATGGGAATGTGGCTCAGTGGCAAAGTGTCAAAAAAAACCAGTATGGCATTATTATAGGAATTGATTAATTAATTAATAGGATGCTATCCCTAATAAATCATCTGGAAAATAGTAAGGGTTCAATATTTGATGCACGAGTAAATTAATATATGAAAAAAGATGTATTTTAAAAAGAAAAGTTTGAATAATATTAGAAAGATCCATTGGCTTTAAATCTCTGCTTCAAAGTCCTGATGAGCTGTACTAGAGACACAATGGCACATGCCGCTAGTCCTAATTATTCAGGAGTTCAGGGCCAGCCTAGGCAACCTAGCAAGGCTTTATCTATTTAAAAAAGAAAAAAAAAAAAGAGTGAAGATTACTGAGAAAATCCCATTATAGTAGCTAACATAAGAATGAAAGTTTCGGGGCTGGGGTTGTAGCTCAGTGGTAGAGTGCTTGCCTAGCATGACATGTGTGAGGCCCTGGGATTCATCCTCAACTACATATAAGTAAATAAAATAAAGGTCTATCAACAACTAAAAAAATACTTAAAAAAAAAAAAAAATGAAAGTTTCTATTTGATAAGACCTAGTCCCAGCAAATGACTTCATTTCATCTTTCTCAAATTTGATCAATTTACAGATTTCTTTTAATGGAAAAAATTCTGATTAACCCAAATAATGACTCAAATTATTTTTTTAAAGTAGCAATACTTAAATACAAATACAAAACTAGTTTCATACTACTGGTTACATATTTTGCCTTTGATTCAAACAAATATAATGCCAAAATATACTTACCAATTAAATATCCATAATCTAAAAAATCAGTAAAATTCGAATTGGCAAGTTTTATTTATTTATTTTAGTTTCATAGATTTTAATAATTTTACATAACTCTTGACATAAACATAATGAAATATTAAGGATAAGGAGGAAATATATGTGGTCTCTTCTATACATTCTTCAGGGTGGAAGGAAATTTCCAAAGGGTACAATGTGTGAGATTGAACACTTGGAAAAATACTTAGGAAACTTGTTTAACTGGCCTACACTTAGGACCAGGCACAACACAATGAGTATAGAACTGCACAATCTTTGTAAAAAATTGCTGTAATTTTAACACATTCTTACTAAAAAATACTATCAGTGAGTAATCTGAAATTCTACAACACATAAATGAAGGACACTTACAATGACCTTCACCATAGCTCCTCTGGCATATTCACACTCCTACATCAACATTCTTAGAATGTTCATCTCATAATTGGGACAACAAAAAACAAACTCCATCAATTATTTTCTTCATGTCATTCATTATGATCACAATCTTAGTTTGCTGATAGGTTTAATAAAAAGTTTTAGGCTTTTAATTTCCACTGGTCTTAGGGCCTCTGAGTAGGAGACCACATTGGAAGCAAACTGATTAAGCTTTTCAGTCCACATCTCAAGGAATCATGGTCTTACCTGTCAATATTCTGAAAGGTTTAAAAAAAAAAAAAGTCCTATAGAGGAATATCTTTCCTGAATAGCAGGAAAATGTGGTCTGCAAATATTTACCCAAAACTATACCTGAATTCTTTACTGAATGTGTCTTTCCTTTACAGACCAAAAGAAGCACATTACCTAAAAATTTAAATAACATACTGAGGCATGAAATAAATACTTTACTTATGTAATTGTGTATTTGAGATCGTGAGACATGTTCACATACCCTTTCCTTTTCCCCCAAAGGAGGCAACACCGCCACCACTATGGGTCAGCAGGAGTTAAAGGGGAACTGATGAGCAACACTTTAAACTGTAGTAGGAGGTGTTCTACGGAAACTGAATTGCTGGTATTGGGATTCACAACAGGAAGATGTGTTTGATTGTTTCACATTGTGCTGTGTGACTGGATTCTTTTGATGTTGAATATGATGAAACTTTACTTGAGGTTTTATTGTTGTCACTGCTGTTATTTTTTAATTCTTATATTTCTGTTTCTGTCCAGTGACCAACTATGTTGATTGTCCGATCTGTTCCGTACATTGTCTGGCATAGAATGCTGTGTAGAACATAGCCTTGAAGGTTCAGCACCAGTTCTCTTTGAAACACAAATGCAAATAATGAACTCAAGGCAGTATTCGCTTACAAATTGTTCATTCTGATGATCCAGAACACTCTTATATTACTTTTCTTCTATCATAATTCAAAGAAAATTTCCAAATTAAAAAAAAATCTTTCAGAACTTGTGAATCTCAGTTTGAGAAACATTGCCCTAGATTATTGCATGTAGTAGTTGTTTTTCTTAAATTCCAGGATAACAGATTGTGTATTTCAGCATCAATCTTGGGCATGAACCAGCTAACCAGCTAACATGGGGACTGCTAACCCTGTACTGCAAATGCATATGTTGAGGCAGATAAGTATTTCAGGGGCACAGGGAAAGTGATGGTGACATTTAGCTTAGAGGTCACAGTCATGCCTGAGAGGGAGCATGAGGGGTAATCACCCACATCTTGGAGTCTTCAGCTTGCTGACAATCATTCAGGCCTTTCCTTTCTTCTTCTGGGTGCACAGGTGTTGTTGGTCACAATGCAGAGGGCCTTACCTGGGACTTGTGTTAAATCCACACCTCCTGTGCCTCACCCCATGTGTCCTATTTAGCTACAAGGGACTGAGAAGAAACTAGTGTCTGAGACCATGAGAGCCAGTCAGACCGCAAGGTGTTATCCCTTCTAATTATAGGCCTGCAAGGGGTGGATGCTTACCATAGGAAGCTGAGCTCCTTTCCCAAGTACAGGTGTCACTCCTTGAACAGCTGCCAGGTGCTCAGCAGCCTGGGGAGCCCTTCAGATAAATAGCACCTGAGGTTACATTGCCTCAACTGTGGCGTGTGGAGACACAGCTCTCAGATATCTGGGCGTGAACTTGACTTAGTCATAGGGAGGTTGGAGAGAACGTGCCTTTGGATCAGACCAAGTTCAAGCCACCTCCCCAATTATCAAGAAAACATTACCCTAGCCACAGTTACTATTGCAACCAAGAGAAATCACCAGAGAAGGCAAAGCACCAGAGAGATTGTGCCAAGGAGATTCATAAGGAGTGTTAAGTGAAAAAACAGTTAAACACAGCTTTACTAAGCTTGAGGCTTTTTGGCAACTTGGCAGAATAGCATTAGAAAATGATTTTAGCTCTAAAGTTCTTATTAGTACCTGTAGTAAGAGCTGGAGTCCTATTTTTAAATGACCAAATTTGATGTATTTGCATATTTGGGGTAACCTGCCCAAACCAAGCCAGATACTTACTTATACAATCAGCCTGTACCTGTATTATTATTTTTACTTTTAGGATCCCCAGGGAAGGGTTTAATACATTATTAAGAGGGAGTCTGACTTATGATCTTTTATAAGGAGCTTTTTAACATTAGTCAAAGTCTGAAAGCCAAATGCTTATAAACAAGTTCCTACATGCACAAAAGGGAGGATGTAAACCAAACTGTTAACAATGATTATCTCAAGGGAGTGGTATCGGACAGGGTGGAAAATGTCACTTTCTGTTTTATACCCTTCTATTGTCTAAGTTTCTTTGTTTAATAATGTGCATGTGACTCATACTTTAACTTTTTAAAAACATAGTTTATTTAGAATAACTTCATCCACTTATGAAAATCAAACTGGATTCCTATTCATTCTGTGAGTCGATAAGATTCAAAGCATATTAGAATAAGATCATCTGAGCGGACTGACTGTAGGAGGAACTTGTAGAACTAGGCTGACACAGTGTAGACCTCTCCCTATGAGCAGGAGGGATATTTTCTCTTTCTCTCTCTCTCTCTCTCTCTCTCTCTCTCTCTCTCTCTTTCTCTCTCTCTTTATTTTTTGGCACAGGGATTAAACCCAGAGGCAATTAGCCACTGAGCCACATCCCCAGCCCTTTTTTGTATTTTATTTAGAGACAGGGTCTCACTGGGCTGGCTTTGAACTCATTATCCTCCTGCCTCAGGCTCATGAACCACTGGGATAACAGGTATGCACCACTGCACCCTGCCAAGAGGGGTGTTTTTTGCTGTTTGTTTCTCATCCAAACTCCTCGGTTGAGATGTAGTGTGTGTAACTAGGAAGATTGTCAGCCTGAGTATGCAGCCTGGGTGGCAGTGACTAGTGACTTCTGTTCCCTACTAAAGCAAAGGACCTGGCCTCAGTGGAAGGATGGCACCAGGACACAGCCATGGAATCACCTCACCTCTGCCACCGGTTTGCTCTTGAGCCTTACGGTTTCTGGGCAGACACATCCATGGTCATGTGCCTGTACAGACTCTATGGATCCTAGATTGTTGGGCTATCCTTGAGAAGACCATGCTACTTTCACTCTAATTGGGTTTCTTGGGGAAATACTTGCTGAGTTGAGGGAGATTCACAATCTGGTCCTGGGTCTCCTCCTTCTCTTTTATGGGTCTCACTTTCCTCAACTATATACACACAAAATTGAACTCTGCGTGATCTCTCTTGTAGCAAAAAACTTCATGACCTCTAAATGGTCCCTACTCTGAAAGTTTTGAGTCGTGAGTACCGTACATTTCCTTTCTCATTCTTTTTTTTTTTTTTTTAAGTCTGACTTTTTAAAAACACAGCAACTCTGTTAGATATTCACCTGTGTCTGAATCCAATTTCATTTGCACTGTGATATGTCAGTCAGAGACAAGTCAGCCCAGCCTGCTGTGGTGGATGGAAGTAGAGAACTGAGAGCTGGGGTGTGTTCAAGGTTTCTCCTGAAATACACATGGACAGGGGTGAAGATTTCACTCCCAGTGCTCAGCATGCAAACAAGGGGGCTTTCAGCTACTCTTCATTGGCACAGTGTCTTAGAAATAAGGACCACATCACTTATTATTTTCCTTTAAATTACAACCTTGCTCAGGGACAGAGCTGTACAGAAGGTACAGGGTGGAACTGTAATGGATATTCTTCAAGCCAAATTATTTTCACTCTCTGGGGGCCACATGGGAACTACCAGGTGGGCTCCTGAAGTGAGTTGTTGAGTCAGTCTTGGCCTGACTCCCTCAAGTGTTTAAGCGATCCCCAAGGGGGTCTGGACTCTTGTGGTACAAGGGATTGAACCCAGGGCCTTGCATAGGCTAGGCAAATGCTTTACCATAGAGCTGTACCCTCAGCCCCTTTGAAGTCACTTTGAAGCAGGGATATGATTTGACCTTTATTTTATTCATTTATTTATATGTGATGCTGAGAATTGAACCCAGTACCTCCCATATATTATACAGTGCAAAGAGAAAGCTCAGAGTGACCTTCAGACATCATCTAAAAGGTGACTATGAACTTGACAACTTCCTTGGACATATTGCCCTGCCTTGCTGGCTTTTTCTTCCTTTTTCTTCTATACTTTATTTCTTCCTTCAAATCTGACTCATGACTCTAATGGCAGCCACGGATGAGCATTGTGTGTTTCTATTTGCAGCTCAGATCCAAAGATGCCACGGAGCCATATTTGTCAACAATTCAATTCCCAGGTGTTTTCTAAATTTCTTCTTGAAGGCTTCCAGGGCTAGACAGTCCTTGGCCGTGTTCTGCACACTGGCCACAGATTCTTCCTTATGTTTGACAGAAAAGCTTTGATCAAAGCTTATTCCTACTTCTATGAACACAGAAGATTATTGTGATTTAAAACTTTCCATGTTCTTAGAGACAGTAAAAAAGTCGTGCCTTAGCTTTCTTCTCTCAGATCACATGGCACCAGTTCCTGTAGCTATGATTGTATGACATACTTTAATAATTTTGATTATTATTAGAACCCTTGCCAGGAGTTCTGTATCTCTTTTTAAAGGGGTAGCTAAAATGATGCTGTGTGCTCAAGGAAGATCTGATTTTTTTCCCCCTGGTACTGGAGATTGAATCCTGGGGTGCTCCACCACTGACCTACATCCCCGGCTCTCATTTATTTTTATTTTGAGACAGGGTCTCACTAAGTTGCCAAGCTGGCTTTGAACATGTGATCCTCCTGTCTCAACCTCCCGAGTTGCTGAGGTTACAGGTGTATGTCCCCATGCCTGGCAAAATATCTGATTTTTAAAAAGCAGAAAAACATAGGCAGCCCTTTGAAGATAATTATTTATAGAATACATTCCTTCACATGTAGAGCAGTATTGTATCTTTTTTTTTTCAGCAATGCTTTCATATAGGTAAATTGTTCTTAATTTGAGATGATTTTTCTTTTTCTTTTTGCTCATCAATATTTCCCTAATTTAATTGGAAGCATAGGGATTCTGCCCAAAAGTAAATGGTTTTTCATTGATCTGAGTTTTGTTTTGGGCTTTTCTGTTTGCAAGGAACAAAGACCTTCCTGAGTTATCTTAGGCCATGAGCTTGTTTTAAGAGCATCTTGAACCAGCTCAGTGTTTTTTTAAATATATATTTTTTAGTTGTTGATGGACCTTCATTTTATTCATTTATTTATATGTGATGCTGAGAATTGAACCCAGTGACTCATATATGTGAGGCAAGCACTCAACCATTGAGCCACAACCCCAGCACCCCCGCCCCCAACAACTCAGTTTTTGACTCCAGTATGTGGAATGACTGTGACCCAAGGATGACCCTGTACTCTCAGGTCAGGTGTTCATTCATGTCCTCTCTAGCTGGGCATGTGAGGTCATCATTCAAACAACATGCAGCCTGAAGTGACAGATTGGGCACTGTGATCAATAACATCTCTGGTGCATCATAAATGAACTGAATAATTTTTGTAGAACTGTTCTCCCCATTTTCTGAGAGTTTGAATTTTCATTATATTACAGAATATTAATAATTTCACTAAACTTATTAAAATTGGGGGTACATTCTCTAATATTTTAATCCACTTAATAGATGCTAATATTAAATAGATAATAAGAATGAACCCCCATGGAACTTCCTTCAAAGCATTCAGGGTGGTCAGGCATGGTGGCACTTGCCTGTAATCTCAGCGATTTGGGAAGCTGAGGCAGGAGGATCAAGAGTTCAAAGCCAGCCTCAGCAACTTAGCCAGACCCTAAGAAACTCAGTAATACCCTGTCTCTCAAAAAAATACAAAAAAGGGCTGGGAATGCAGCTCAGTGGTTAAGTGCCCCTGAGTTCAATCCCTCGTACCAAAACCAAAGAAGCATACTCGGTGGACACTGCCAGTGGAATGCTACTACCTTTGAGTTCAACCCATTAGCCTTAACATTAAGGCATACCAAAATAAAGTCAAAGATTAACACTGGTTCTTTATTAGTAACTTGAAGAGTCACATGTTCTTGGGAGCAGATGGTGTGGGGTTCATGCACATAGACTCTGGAGCCAACCTACTTCTTGTCAATCTTGGTTTTAACACTTCTGAGCTGTGTGACTTGGGGACTTACATACCCCTGCTGCTCCTCACTTTTCTCGTGTACAAAATGGGACCAGTGAGAGTATTTAAGGGACAAGCTGCTGTGAAGATTAAAAGATTTAATAAAGGAAAAGTGTTTTGAACAGTATCCACAACAAATGTCAGTTTTTGTTTTCGTAATTGATTTTATAACCTTTTGTTTAATAACAATTATATAGCTTAATCTAGTTTCAGGTGGGATTCTGTAAACTTTATAGTCACAGTGAGCTTATCTGAACAAATACAGATGGATTTTCTGTGTCACTTTCTAATAATCTATGTGGCCATAATTTTATTACTCAAAGAAATTAGATGGCTTGTTATGTCAAGCTCTCTATAGAATTGCATTGGTGATTTTGTCATTTTCATATATATTACTTCATAACAGTTCAGGAGGCTGAGGCAGGAGGACCGTGAGTTCAAAGGTAGTCTCAGCAAAAGTGAGGTGCTAAGCAACTCAGTGAGTCCCTGTCTCTAAATAAAATACAAAATAGGGTTGGGAATGTGGCTCAGTAGCAGAATGCCCCTGAGTTCAATCCCCAGTACCATCCCCACCTCAAAAAAAGAAAGTCTGTGCTGAAATAGATACAACATGAGCTCTTGGATTCAAGTTAATGAA
This sequence comes from Callospermophilus lateralis, assembly GCF_048772815.1. Taxonomy (NCBI): domain Eukaryota; kingdom Metazoa; phylum Chordata; class Mammalia; order Rodentia; family Sciuridae; genus Callospermophilus; species Callospermophilus lateralis. The sequence goes on along the minus strand of NC_135313.1, from coordinate 58,502,160 downwards.
CTGCCCAAAGCCTCCTAAACAATGAAATGTGCTGCTGCTATTGGTCATCTTAACGAAGCCGCAAAAGTTCTACTCCTGGGTCTGTCACAATAAATATGCTTCTCTCAGTAAGTATACATATCAGGTTAGTTGCCTCTACACAGGCAGTCTCTCATAAGTGCTGGTAAACATTTTGATTAGTGAGAAGTGTTTTTACATCTGCTTATTTCAAACACAAGTGCTTTTCTCCTTCTCACAGAAAAATTGGGATAAAGCAAATATCATCAGCTCCATTCACTTCCACTTGCAGTTTCAGCTGGTATTCAAATACAAGGCTCGGAGGACCAGAAAATGTCTTAAATTAACACACTATTATAACTGCATTGGCCAGTGCCAGGGAGTGATGGGAAATTGGCATTCCTAATGGAGCTGTGGTGAATATTCATTTTTCCATCTGGAGACTAAACATGTACAATTTAGGAGATTGAAAACTGGTGTGACTTCAATGCTACAACTACCTAAACTTTGCAAACTTGAAAGTGAAATATAACATTTTAAAATGAATATGTTTCAGGTGGAGAGGTGTAGCTCAGTGGCAGAGTGCTTGCCTAGCATGCACAAGGCTTCCGGTTCAACCCGAACACTGGAAAAAAAAAAAAAGTGTTTCTGTAAAAATATGTAAATGAGAAATAGAACTGAAACTAAGTCCATTATTCAGAAATAACCTGGGGCACACCTTGTTAAGAGAAAAAAAAAATTCTTGGGTAGATGATCCACAACTATATTTTGATCACTGTTATAGAGGCCTTAGGAATTTGGAGTTCACCACTCATTTCTCTACAGGATTCCAATTTCAACAAGAGTTGCCAGGATCTCCATAGAAATACAGAATATTGGGGAAATGGAAGGAAATTCAGTAACTCAGAGACATACCTGAAGTAAATAAAACCGTAAATAAAACCCTGAAGTTAGAGCTTGGATCGAAAACCTCCTGGGGATCAACAGCTCATTCCTGGGTTAGAATTGCTCTTTGGAAATTAACAGGCTTGGCTTTGTATCTCCGACTGTTCTGCACAAATGAACCAAACTGGGAATCAGTTGGAGTCACTGAAGCTTAACACAACTCCGGCTATTGTTTACATGGCTCTCTTGAAACCCCTGTGCCAAACTGATTAGATTTACAGTTCATTCGATAAGCTTGTCTGCTCATGGCATATAAGGCAGCGAACCTTTTCACAAAATGAAACTAGAGCAAGAGAGGGAGAAAAACACACAAAACCTTTAATGAACAGGGAGGCTAAGAGACTTTGATGGGGATCATTTAAGTTTTTAAAGCCTCCCTGGTGCTGGGATCCTTGGGCTCAGTGTTGAAATGACACTTTAGGATTTGCCCTCCTGCTTACTAGAGATGCTTCAGCGCCATTTTAAAATTCTTTGTGATCATGGGCATGTTGAACACTAAGTACTAGAAAAGACTCTTTAAAATAAAGATAAAGTGGGTCAGGGAGCACTGTGTGGATCTGTGGAATTCATCACCAACCACACAGACAGATGGAGTTGCTTTTGTGTCTGGATCTTCCCCGCCCACCCTAAACTAGAAGCTGGGGCAAAGTGTATAAAACCTACCCCACTGGCACATGCTTCAGAACTATTATTAAGTGTTTGGGAATTAGTCACAGAGCCATGACATCATCACTCCAACTGACGTCATTTCTCAAAATGAGTCAAAAAGATTCAATAGCTTTGTCAGCCATAGCTAGCATGGTATATTTGCCCATTGTAAAAATGGCAGAGGAGGTGGCCACAGCTACTACCAATCAGCAGAGGAGTCCCTCATGGAAACTTTGTACCTCTTCTCTTTTGTTTATCCTCTGATCCATCACAAACTGCCCTGAAGCAGTTAATCACTTTATTAATACCACACAGTTCTGTGGATCTGGGATTCAGGTAGGGTTTGACCAAGTGATTCCTCTCTTCTATGCAGCGTCAGCTGAAGTGACTCAGTGGTATCTAACTGGTGGCTGGGAATGGTTCTGGGACCTAAGATAACTTTCCTCATGGCATGAACAGCTGGCACCCCTTCCTCTCCATGGGTTTTCACCGTTCCACCATAGAAGTTGGACTTCTAAAGTAGTGGTTCAGGATCTAAGAACGAGTATTCCAAGAGTCCCAGGAATAAGCTGCAAGGCTTCTTATGTTTTAGCCTTGAAAGTCTCAGAATGTCACATTTACAGATTTCAATTGGTCAAGAAAGTCATCAAGGCCAGTTCAGATTCAAAGGCAGACACTACTTTTCAATGAAAGGAATGTAAAAAACACCTGTAGCCATCCTGAATCTGCCTCAAATACTTGCTTATAACATTAGAAAAAGAATTCAGTGTTATAAGTCATTTTTAAATCTTTTGCCCAGTAATGGGAAAAAAAAAATAGAAGAAAATTCTCAAAAAACTTTTATATCACCCCAAATGAAAAAGGCCTATTATTTAATCAGAAATGGTATAGTCCTTGCCAGGCTTGGTTTTGTTTTTTCTTAGAACATAAATAAACTCTAGGTTTGGTTTGATTGGTGCCCTCTCCTTTCAGTGTGGCTTTTAATCCTAGTGTGCTAACACTGGAGAGATCCACTAAAGAGAATATATGACTGAGAGTAATTATACAGCTTTCAAGTGGATACCTCTTGGCTACAAATTTTACTGTTGACCTTGAATAAATCACAGAGAAAATTAATGTTCTTGTAAAATAGTTGAATCTAAATGTTGAATTCCAGGACTCACATGTTGGCCGCCTGTTCCCTTTTTGCTTCATGGTCTGCCATCTTGTCACAGTAGCCACACTGAATAACTCACCAGACAGGTCTTCAGGATCTGTGTAAACTTTAGTTGTGGCTTTCAACCACATCATATCATCATTGCAAGTACGAACAGATGCCTATTTCCTTCAGTTGTTTTGTTTTCGTTGCAATAAAAGATGTGACTTTATTTATTTTCTTTAACATTGTCGTATGTTATTTAATACTCTAGTATTTTCAGCTTCATAAGCCTTAGCCATCTTGTTCTAATATTCAATATATACTTTCTCCCAGGAGCCTCTTCCTGAAAAAGCCTACCTGACATTGAACTTCTTTCCATCTAGGCATTTGCTATTGAAATGGAGAAAGGATAGGGTGCAGAGACGCACCCAGTTATTTACTGCTAGGTGGGGTGAGCAGTGAGGGGATGGTTAGGGGAGTCTATCATTTGAATCATTTCTTTGCTACTTCATGTCTCCATGTCTTGCCTTTACTTGGTGGCAAAAGGATGAGACACACTGAAGGTGGCAGTTTTGTGTGCACCTTGGGACAGCAGACCAAAAACTAAAACAAATAAATTTCCAATTGAGGGAATTCAGTCCTCCCAGAACCCTGCTGTTTTGCTGAAAGTTATTCTGGATTTGCAACCAAATGGCCCCCTCTCCAATAGCTTGCCCTTACCACAGTTTTAATCAACTTTTTCCTTGCTGTGAGTAAAAAACCCAACCAGAACAACTGTAGAGGAGGAAAAGTTTATTTAAGGGCTTACACAGTTTCAGAGGTCTCAGTCCAAAGACAGCAGGCTCCATTCCTTGGATGAGGCTGAACATCATGAAGGAAGAGTGTGGCAGAGGGAGGCAACTCACATGGTGATCAGAAAGCAGAGAGAGGCTCCATTTGCCAGACACAAAACATATACCCAAAAGGCATGCCCCTAATGACTACCTCCTCTAGCCACATGCACCCTACGGGCATTCAGTTAAACCCATCAGGGGGTTAATTTACCAATTGGTTTAAAGCTTTCATAAACCAATCATTTCTTCTATGAACCTTCTGACATTGTCTCACACGTGAGCTTTTGGGGGACACTTCACATCCAAACCATAACACATACTCCCTCCAACCTCATCCAGATGTCTGAACTAAGAATTTCAATTCCATATTATATACTCCACAAAACTTTTTCCTAGATATCTTTGAATTATTGGCAGATTATAACATTTAAGACCTCAAGTCCCAAATTGTGCTTTGCTAATTGGCCCTGATGCAGGGGTTTTCCGTTTCTGTGAGAATGATAAATCTGGGTAGCAACTTAGTGAGACTCTATCTCAAAATGAAAAAATAAAAAAGACCAGGGGGGTGTCGCTCAGTGGTAAAGCACCTCTGGGTTTAATCCCTAGTAACCCCCCAATACAGATTAAAATTGTTTATAAACACTGAAAGCATCGTTAGGTCACTGTAGCCAGCATATAAAGTTTTAGAGAAATAAATGTAGTTTGGTTATTTACAGAGCGTAAATTAGGAAATTCTAAAAGTTCTTCAAAATCAAAGAGATGACTGTATCCCATACACTCTTCCCTCCTTTTCCAACCCATGTGGCATTTACCCAACTGTTTCTGTAACCAACAGCAACTAGGGGTGGTTGGCTACTTTGGGAAAGTAAACTTCCGGAGCAGTTGGGTAGAGGCTCTTTCCAAGGAGAGTCCAAGGCTTTAAAAATTTCCTTTGGTTCCTCCGACTGGAGAGGGACACAAGTATCCCTGGCTCTGCTTCCCGAGCTTTCCAACCTCCTCTAAGCAGGAAAAGCAAGTAGCATGTGTTTACCTCTGAACATCCCAACCCAACCGACAAAATGTTGCTGGTTGCTTTTTCCTGCCAGAAAACACATGAGATCAAGATCACACTTTGCGAATGGCTTCAATCCCTTGTTTGGGAAGAAGGAAATTGGGTCTCAGTGGACTATTTGTTTGCCAAGGCTTCAGAGGGGTCTGAAGGAGTGGTCTGGGTTATGAAATCAGAAGTCGGGAAATCCTGAATCTTAATTTGGTCAGAGACACTGGCAAGCTGTCTTATGAAAATTCCCTGTTTTAGTGTCTCCAGACATGAAATGAGGACAATGTCTTTTGCCTTATGGAGATGCAGCCAATTTAGAGTTCCTGTAGATATTTGAAACTGAAATGTGATGTAAGTATCAGGGGCCTATTTCTGTCTTCTGTCACCAGGAAATGTCTAGAAACAACTTTGTGTATAAAGAAATGTTTGGCCCTTCACTTTGGTCATGTGGTCTGGGATAGCCAAGTCATTGTTATAGGGACATTCTCAGCTATTCAGTGGTCTACATTTCTGCATTCTTTTTCTCTTTTGTTATTTGTTCTATACAGCTCACAGTGTAGAATTTATTGCATTGCCTTCAAATGTTTGGTTAATGTACCAATAGAAGAAATCTCTTCAACACCTATAGTGAATCCTTAGGTATTCATGTGCAAATGACTTGCTTTCTGGATTCTAACATTCTGAAGAAATTTTAAAGTTCAATGTCTTGTTTCACTATCCAGTAGCATGTTCTTATTCATCCTGTCAATTTATTTTAAGTAGTATAGGCTGCTTTAATATCAGTAGCAAGATGTTTTTAAGATAAAGCTCCAAACAAAATAACAATGGTTTTGTTGGCTGTGATTCTGGATCCTTCATAGCATGAATTCTCCTGGCTGAATGGACTGTGAAAAGAAGAAGACAAGATTGTGTTTGGAAATGTCCCTCTGGTTTCAATTCTTTCTCCCACCAGGCCTCCTAGCTGGCTGGCCCTCTAAATTGTCTCTTCTGATATGTGCTACATATCTCACACACATCATCTCATTGAATCCTCTCACAACCTGGTGAGGTAAGGATTCTGGCCATTTAACAGACTAGAAAACTGAGTCCTAAAGAAGTAGGGTAACTTGCTCTGGTCCTCAGCTGGCAAGTGGATGAGCTAAGCTACTGTCCTCGGGTGCATGCCTTGACCTGAACTGATATACACTGGTTTAAGACTTAATTCAAAATCAGCTTGTCTTTTAGTTTTTATAGAAGAACTTTTTTTTTTTTTTTTAAGTAGAAAGCAACTAAATGTTTTCCTTAAATAATTTACTTTAAAAATGCAGACTACATGTTTGGCCTTTCAAGAGGACATTCTGGGTGGTACATGATACATATAAACAATCTTCATATTTGTTTCTAATGATGGCTGGGATGGAAAACCAAATTTGCCAGGTGGAGATTTTACCCCATCCTTGGGAGCCCAATTTTAAATTTAACTTGATTGATTTAAGGTTTGAATTTATTTCTGGCTGGCCAAATGTGGCTTCCTGGCTTAGCAAAATTCCCTCAAAACAAACTGGAAAAAAGAATCCCACCTAAAATGGCGAGGTGAAACACTCTACATTTTAATGAGCTCATTGTGAGTGAATTAGAAACATTCAAATGCAATTTACTTTAAAATAGATCTGGGTGTTAAAATAAGGGACAGCTGGTAGTTTGGTTTCTTCTGATACAAACCAAAGGAAGGTTTGCCCCTATAAAATGTGCTGTTACTTAGAGCACATAAATGTCACCTTTTCTTTCTTTTTTTAAAAAAACAAAAGCATTAAGGTTCAGTGTAGAAGAGAAACTCCTGAACACTTATTTAAGGGGCAAATAAAAGAGCAATGTGGGAAAACTCTGAAACAAACAAAAAATATCTGTCATTGATATGTAAAACCCTATGTGAAACTATTTACTGACATGTGGCCTCTCACTGAAAGGCTCCAGGGATATGTAAAACTGTATAATATAACTGTGGGAGAATAAGAGATGTTTCATAGAAACTCAGTACATCTTTCCATGTTGCCTAAAAGCAACAAATATGATATGCTGTGTTATTGATGATGATGTCCAAATAACAGTGAACCTGAGAGCAAAACAAAATGGAAACTATATCAGGTATGACATGGATTTGTCAGCCTTCTCCAAGAATGACCAATATTTTTAAATTATTTGCAAATTCCCCTACCGAAGGTAAAATATAGAAGATAATTTTCTTTCAAAAAGTATACTGGCAAAACAAGAATTCCAAAGCTTTCATCTGAGCAAATGCCTCAATTCATAGCTTTTACTGCTTTTTATGCACCTCCCTCAACTTGTGCTGGGGCTTCAACCCAGAGCCTCCAGTGTGCTAGGTAAGTGCTCTACCATTGAGCCACATCCCTAGCTTTCATTGCCTTAAAAAAAAAAAAAAAAAAAAGTTTTTTTTTCCTGTGATTGTATAACTGTGTATTTAGATTCCTTTGGTTTTATAATTACTTTTTATTAAAAAGGCATTTTTGTCAGTTAAGTAGATTTTTGTGGCACTTTCTTTTCTTTCTTTTTTTTTTTTTAGAAAGAATTTCAATATTTATTTTTCAGTTTTCGGCGGACACAACATCTTTGTATGTGGTGCTGAGGATCGAACCCGGGCCGCATGCATGCCAGGCGAGCACGCTACCGCTTGAGCCACATCCCCAGCCCCTGTGGCACTTTCTTGCAATGGGCACATCTTCTTTTCTTTTTTTCCCCCCAGTATTGGAGATTGAACTCAAGGTTGCTTAATACTGAGCCACATTCTCAGCCCTTTTGATTTTTTTTAGACAGGGTCTTGCTTAGTTACTTAGGGCCTCACTAAGTTGCTAAGGCTGACTTTGAACTTTCCATCCTCCTGCTTCATGCACCACTACCCCACCAAACCACATCTTGTTTTCTATAGCCATGTATGCATGTGTGTACACACACACCCACACACACCACTCCATGTCCTATATGACTAGCACGCCTTTTTCATCCAGCTATCTCTCTCCCTTTGGTTACAGACAAGTATTTTCGAGTTTCTTTTTTCCTTTAAAACTTGTATCTCCCTGCCCAGGTTTGTAACCTCAAAATTTTTAGGGATTTCAATTCTTCCATTTCTGGCCCCAGAGACTGACACATCCTTGGTGGATCCTGAACAACTTCTAAATATCTCTTTTATAACACACTTTTGTAAAATACCCAAGTCAGCTTTGTCATGGAAATAATAACTGAGTCACAAAACTTGATTGTGATAGGAAGAGATGACTATCTTCAAAAAGATTATGTTAGGAGTCTAAGAGTTTGACTCAACCTCAGGTATGTATGGCAATCTTGGGCAGGAGATCCATAGAAGGTAGGCCTATGGTTGCTAGGGTTTTCACGTGTGATGGCCCGTAGGCATACTCTGCCTAGCATCATTTGATTCAGTAGCACTAAATGTTTATGATATTTAAGTTTAATGTTAGAATTTCAATTTGAGCAGAATCAGTGTTTGAAATCAAGTAGATAACTCTGGCCATTCATACATCACTTATCAAATACATCTTAGGAAGGAAGTGATGAATACTTCACAGAATTACTCTTAGAAGATAGGGATAATTTTTAGAGTAGTTAACTGCTGATATGACATGGGTATACACAATCAGAAGGAGCCCTTAAGGGTTGAGTCCTAGGAAAGTGAGTCCTAGGAAAGTGAGCAGGGTAGGAGCTATTGCACTTGAGGAGCTCAGGGCAACAGCTTTCTATCAACCAGATCAGATCTATTTCAGTTACCACTGCAGCCATGTCGCTGATTTCAGACTGAGTAGCACCCTGCTGTGAGGTTCACTATACTCAACCATAATAGCATAGACCCTCTCTCTGCAATAGCATGTTTATCATGAAGAAGAAAGGCTAACCTGCATATCATACTGCAGATATTCCCTAATTTACTAGATGATCATTTCTAGTAGTTTCTCAACCTTATCAGCATTTGTTAAAACAGTGTGATTTCCAAGATAATCCACTGCATTTAAAGCCACCATATCCCACTTATATTTGCTTGGAGTTACTGATTGGCAAGGAAGGCGTACACATTTACTGAGGGACTCACTCTAGCAGCTGCTACCACCTGTGGGGACCCTTGATGGTGTTCACACAGCTTTTCTGAGTGATTCAGGCTGTTCCTTGGTCCAAATTCTTGAGGTGAGGAAGACTGCACACAGCTCTAGCTCTTCCCCTGGGACTGTGCCCTGCTTCTGTTTCCAACGCGGGAATGTCAGGTTCCAATGAGGGCATTCCAGGAGCTTTCAGATCAGCACTTCTCAACCTTTTCATGCCACAGGCCCTTTTGGAAGGCTGCTATTAACAATGGACCCCTTTTGGAACAAGGTTTCAGACACATAAAATAAAATACATGGATTCACAAAGGAAACCAATCATACTGTAATACAGTTAGCAAAATGTTTTTAAAAATTGTGCTATAGCAATATATAAACTTCTTTTTTGACATACAAGAAAGATCTGAGGGTTCTAATAACTATTTTAATACTTGTAACAACTGTAATGTCAAGTAAAAAACTTAGTTTCTACCAGTGACTAGGTTATTGATACTTATTCTTCTACCACTGTGGTTTGTTGCCTACATTCCTAATGGAAGGAAATGCTAAATCTCAGATATTGGTGAAAAATTTAAAAGTAATTTTTTTTTTTCTCATCCAAGTTCAGAGTACACCTGAATTAAATTGTCTCTCCCCTGGTTTTGAATCATTGATGAATTAAGTCCCCAGAGAGGCTCCACCCTATGCCCTGGAGGCAGGAGCCTTCAGGCCACCCACATTGATCTCAGAACTAACTGCCTCTTGGTCTGGAAGTTTTTCCCCTAAATAGACCAGGAATTTAGGGCTATCGAGAGGGGGCAAGGCCTGAGCTCCTAAGCTCCACTTTGAAACACTCATCCTTTATGGCTGAGGGGTTTCTTCCCAGCATCAGGACACTTGGAAACCAAGTTTGAAATTTTTGACCTCAGGGTGACTTCTAGATCCTTGGGTGATCTGGGCAAAGCTAAACTTTGGTTTTCTTATTTGCAAAAAGAAAATGACCACGTAATAGGATTGTTAGGATTAAATGAGGTAAGGGCTGTGCTTTGTAAATTGTATAGCACTATCACAGTGTGTGTACTATTATCATTTTTGATGGTTAGGTATTCGAAGAGCCAAAAAGTATGCAGCTCCAGTCTTCAAGTGTTGGGACACGTTAAACACTCCATGAGCCCTTAGAGAATGAATGACTGTAGTGTGCATTTGCACGTGGGCCCACAGCTTCAATAACAGGCTGCTTAGGGGAAAGAGGCCGGCGCACCACCCGCACTTATCTTTACTGACAGGTAGTAACATCCTTCTCGCTCAACCCTGCACCGCATTAACCACAACTCAAGAGCTTCTCTCCAGAGGGGGCGTCTTGGCCCGGAGCTCCCTCCAAGTCTCCCGCATCGCTGCTTCCGGGCAGGTGAAGGGCGGCGGGAGAGGGCGAGAAGCCTGGCGCTCTACAGCCGGGGCCGGTCGGGAAGGTGCCGGCGGCTTGGCCCGGCCCAGGGAGCGCGAGGAGGGGCCAGCGGGGTGGGGAGGGGCGGGGCCGGCGTCCTCGTCACTTGATAAAACGCTTGCTAGTCTCCAGAGAACAACGAGCTCATTCAGCGGTCGGGAGCTGCCGGCGAGGGGGAGCGGCAGGACATAGAGCGCGACCCGTCCCGGGGGTGGGGCCGGGCGAAGTGGCCAGAGGAGGCGAAGGTGGCCGCGGCCGCTGCAGCACGGCAGGCAGCCTCAGACCCGGCCCGGAGCGCACGGCGGCCGCTGCAGGTCCCTGCTCCCCTCTCCGTGCGCCCGCCCATGGCGGCCGCCGGGCAGCTGTGCCTGCTCTACCTGTCGGCGGGGCTCCTGCCCCGGCTCGGCGCAGCCTTCAACTTGGACACCCGCGAGGACAATGTGATCCGGAAATCTGGGGATCGCGGGAGCCTCTTCGGCTTCTCGTTGGCCATGCACTGGCAGCTACAGCCAGAGGACAAGCGGCTGTGAGTTCCCCGACTCTTCCCACCCCCACCGGGGCGCGGGCCAGCGCGAGGAGGGGCGAGGGCGCGTCCTGTTCCCGCCTGTCGGCAGCCCGCCGGCCGGCTCTACCCCTACCCTTCCCGGGACTCCTCAGGCCCCACGGTTCAGCGGGTCCCGGGGGTCGCGAGTAAGCCGCGCCCACCGCCCTCACGCTCCTCTGCGCACCTCGCGCTGGTGCCTCCCCTGTGCAGCCCTCGGAGGAGGAGAACCTGAGGTCGGATCTCGGCGGACGGCGTCTGGGGCCCCGGGAGAGTTTACTTTTTTAAAAGAAAACTTAGTACTTTCTGCCGGTTCTTCCCTCCCGGCCTGTTTGTTGGAACCCCAGCAGGTGGCACGCTTTCTGAGCTTCACGTGTGTGTGTTTGGTGAAGGGGGTGGGAGGCAGGGTCACAGCATCGCTGCCGTGGGGCTGCTGGAGCGACGTTCCAGGCCTTTCCCAAACTCACAGGACACCCGGTCCCCTGGCGAACTCGCGCGCTCCGCGGAAGTTGGAAAGACACTTTCCTTAGTGTCCTGGGTGACTTTACCCTCAGGGCGTACGCTCCTAGAGGGGATACTTTTACTCGCTCCCCACCCCTCTTTTGGAAGGTGGAATTAACCAAGCACCTGTTCACAGAACTAGATAAGTTAAGAAAGTAAGTCTCTCTGAGTAGTGTGCCTAGTCCCCCGCCTGGTCCCCTAATCAATTGTTCGGCCGCACCCGAGACCCGCTGCACCCCTGCACTGGGCAGGCTCAGCCAACGGGGTAAAAGCAAAATGTCCGATCTTGAGCTGAGACTTAGCAAACAAGGTTCGGAAGTGACAACCCCCCACCAGGGCTGTGCTTTTCAGAGGAGAAAGTGGAGACCGGTGCTCTTTGCCTCTCCTTTTCTTTTTAAAACTATTTGGTTCCCACATGATCTCTTTAGACCCAAGAGGGTATTCTGGAGCTAAGCCTCCTTAATCGCTGTGGGGCTGCATTCTTGATCCGTGCTACGGAAAAACAGACTCTAACAACAAAAGGACCCCCTCCCCACCCAGGCCTTTAGTTGAACCCAGGTCCTTCCAGGACCAACAGACCGGAGAAAGCAAAGTGCAGCCACAGTATGAAGGATATTTTACTGTCCCTCTTTTGGGACTTTGGAGCTGGTGGGAACATTGATTTCATTGGTTAACATCGTTGGAATTTGTGAACAGTGTGTACATCCGCATCTAAAAGTCCTTTTTTTTTTTTTTTTTTCCTGACAACACCTGCTAGGTGAAGCAGAGACACTAGCTGAGGGAGGGACGTCTGCAGGCAGGTGGTCTGAGTTTGCAGGCCTGGCCAGCTGCTTATACTCTGCTTTCTCATAGAAGAAATTGTTAATCTATAAATCTGAAATGAAAGGTGGTTTCTGCTAATTCAGTTAATGGATGACATTTAGTGTCTTAGAATACTGTGTGTAGCTGTGTTTTCACCCACATGATTTGAACTTGTTAGTGCACAAGTGTCTGTGGGCCAGCAGAGGGAATGCATTCCCCTTGGCATTCTGGCTTTTTGGGCGTACTTGGCCAAGCAGATGTGAAGGGGAAGCACTGGGGCAAGAGTTGTCCTTGAGATGGAGATTTGTACAGTGCCTTTAGCCAGGAATCTCTGTCATGAAGGTGAGCAACATGCCTGCTCTAACTTGTCACTGCTGCTGGGCTTCTCTGGTATTAGAGCTGCTGCAGGCCTTCCCCAGGGTAAGAAGCTTGTGACTGGGCTTGAGGACTTCTAATAGAAATGCTTTTCTTTAGGGCTCACTGGGGGGAATAGCTGGTCAGACCATCAGATGGGAAAAGGGCCACCTTAAGGGGACTGTGCCTTTCTCTGGAGCCCAGAGGCAGTAACCACACTGTTAGGTGACAGTGGTTTGTGACTGGTGTTGCCCCACCCTTTCCTAGAGTACTCCAGCTTCAGGAGTAGCAGTGGTCCTCCCAGGAGAACCAGCATATGCATCCCGTATCACATCCCTTGTCCCTAGTAACAAGGATGTGGATAATAGAGCCAGTGAGATTAAAACAACTGGTCAGGTTTCCTAAACTCCGTGGAAAAGATGAATAGGAATATTTCAGGAAACTGGTGGAGAGTGTCCCTTCTTGGCCATTTAGTAAATGCTCATTTACTTTGAACTTTAGTTTCTTTATCTATAAAATAAAGATATAATAAAGGAGATACACTGTTTAATAGGGTTGTTGAGAGGATTAAAGGAACATGCAGAGTACTCAGTGCCTTCTCAGCAAGGATACTTGCTGACCAAATGGTAGGTGTTAATGATAAATTTAAAAGCAGTATCTGTTCTTACCTACTGTGTGTCAGGTACTGCGTAGGTGTTCTGATATTCTGTGACTGTATTACTGCCAAATAGTAAAGCCAAAGGTTGTTGTTGGTCTGGTTGATTCATATCTTAAATTCTCAATCACATTTATAAAACTTAAGGCAGTTAATATCAATGAATTGTAATTAGACTCATAACAAAAGTAAATTTAATGAACAAATGACTTTGAGATAGAAGTAAAATATCACAGATGTGTGGGAATATTAGATAAATACTCTGTTATAGAAAACCCATTATAGATTTTCATGGTTTTAAATTTTCTACAATGCCACCTAAATATTTAATAATGTCTTTAACACTAGGTAAGATTCTATAACAGAATAATACTGTGTCTTAAAGCCCTTAAACACATTGGATGTTCTTAAAGCTCTGGGAGCCATCAGACTTAAGGGAATGGTGTAAAACTTCCTCCAGAAGTTTCAGATTCAGAAAGATGATTATTAGCTGGTCATCTGAAGTGACTGAGGTCAAGGTCTGAGTGCTTTGGACTCTTTAATTTCTCTTAGGTAGTTAAAGTTGAGTCATCCAGAAAGGTGGAAGGTATGTGAAGGTGAGGACTATGGTTATATGCATCCTATGAATCATTCCCCAGCCCTTCTGGAGAGAGGGGTCTGTATGACCATAGGGCAGGACCTAGAAGGATAATGAAGTGTCAGTGATTTTTGAATGGCTCCTAAGTCTCGCTTTCTTCTCTCTGATCACCACTATGTTCTAGAAGCTTTCCAAGCCCACATCACTATTTTTATGACTCCATGATGTTTGTTCTTAGATTTACTCAGACCTGCGATGTCCTAGCATTTAAATCATATTTTCTTAACTAAATATCATCTAGTCTGACTCCCTTTACAGATGAAAAAACTAGAAGTTGCAAGTTGTGAAAACTTTTCCAAAGTCTCACAGCTGTTTACACAGAATCTTAACGGATCTGGATTTGAAGTTGGTATTTCTGACTCATGCTCATGCCCTCTCTAAAAGGAAAAATCAGAAATATCCTTTAGACCTGGAGAAGTTGGCAAGCTTTTGAGTTTTGGAAATGTACTATATTGTGTTGATTTATTAAACTGCTTCCCATATGGGTCAGGGTTGTCTATTTAAATGTTGGTGCCTGGACTCTCTTCCTATTGACCCTTATTCCAACTGGCCATGGATCAAGTTTTAGGACCTTACTTCTGAAAAAGTGCACTGGAGTGTGACTTGCTAGCCAGGGATCAGACTGTGTCCAGGATGTGTACCTAAGCACTTGCTTTTTTGCATTCATTCATTCTTCAGAGTGCCATGTGGCACAGGGCCGTCTTTCAGGTGTTGCTGGGTCACCTTGAGTCCTGAGAGCAGAGAAAAAGCCAAAATGGGCAAGAAGGCTTAGAGGAAGTCTTAAGAATCTGCAAACAAGCAGAAATAGGTGGGTTTAATTTTAACACAGACTGGTGTGAGACCATCCAGGTAATGACAGGTTTGGAAGAAAGGGTCAAAGTATTTGTGTGGTATGAATAATTTGCTGGGAAAGTCAAGTTCAAGGGTCATAGAATAAGATTCTCTATTACAATAAAGCAGTTCATCTAGAGTACAGACTGTTTAAGCCTAACACTATGTTGAGGTTTAATTTGTTTTTTATAATCGGAGTATTGAAACTGTGGTACAAGGTTCCCCAAGGACCTTGACCTGACATCTTACATGGCCAGTGAATTCTGTGGTATTTCTAAGAGGGACACTGGAGACAAAACAAAATACCATCATATGCTCGGATGATAGGCCAGTTGTGCCTGAAACACTGGTGAGTGCCGAGTCAGCCCATCTAAAGAAAGAATCTAATCAAATCTCAAGAACCTGTCCTACCCCACAGCAACTTCTTCCTGTGACTGTTGATAGCAACGTATCTGACAGTTATGATGTTTGACTATTGTCCTTCATCTTCAGGGATGGTCTCCTCTCTCCCATCTGGATTACAGTTTATGTGAGGGCAGGGATCTTATGCTCATTTCTTTGCCTGATAGCACCTAGCCTGTGCCTTGCAAGTACAATGAAGTCGTATCATACACTCAATTTAACTTGTGAAATCAACTCTTCTGCTGAGGGTAAAGAGAGGGAGAAGTCCCTTTATTTAACCCTTTGCTCTTCCCTGCTCAGGCCTTGGTGACCTGCTGTGCCGAGGAATGCTGTAATGCGAAGTCACACAAGAATTCTTGCTTGTTGCGTTTAAGGGCCCATGTCCTAGCTCAGGGATTTTCGTGAATGATTTCTTTTTTTTACTATACTTGGCTTTTGCCCTAGAGGCAGACTTTAGAACTTAACCCCAGAGACACAGGTTGACCCGCACTACAGTGGGTGTTCAGGATGCCAGGTTGTTGGTTCCAAGGAGTCTAGCTAGAGAAGCATGGCTGGAGCATCGAAGTCCTGAAAGCAGCTTGACTAGGTTGGGGGTCAAATGGGAATAAGCACGCTAGGGCACTTGTGAATTGATAGTGAACAGTTTAGTTACTCAAGGATAGCAAGGGAATCTTAGATATATTTAATTCTTTAGATGGAATAGGGGAGAGGCTGCTCACCCCTGGATGGGGGTCCTAAGAACTACAGAATGGGGGTCTGGAGGCCTGTGTGACACTCCCATCAGCCTCTTGGGAGGATGGTAAAGACTGAGTACTATAGGAATGTGTAAGGGGCCAATGCCACCCACCCCCACCCCCACCCCACCCCCCGTTGCCTATTTTCCCCTTTTGGATTTGGGTACAACTCTATAATTAATAACTTTATGTCTGGAAGGATCCTTAGGGATTCTTAAATGTCATCAGGTTTGCTACTTGGGGACTCTCTTTTTATGAAAGGTGGGATTCTCTCAGCCCAGATCTGCTCCAAAGTGTGCTCCAGGATTCTGTTCCTGCAGTGTAAGTTTACAGTCACCTTTATGCAGAAGGCAGCACATAGTGTAATGGGTAAGGACTGAGTCTAGGGCCAGCAGGGCCAACTCTGGTTTTGCCATTTGCTAGCTATGACATGATACAGATACCTAACCTCTTCATGCCTCCCTTTCCTGGGCTTTAAAGCAAGGATAATCATCCTTAGACTAGTTCTGGCCTGCCCCTTTGTTCAGTTAAAGAAATGTGGACACCAGGTCATACAGGGGATGTGGCCAGTTCTTCTATCCACATCTCCCATGCTGCCCGCCTGTGCACTAGATGTGCTTTCCCTTTTGGGGTTTGATTTTTATACTAGTTAAGTGTACATTTTCCTTTTCTTTAATTCAGTTACTGCCGCAGTCCGGCTGCAGCAAAATAACCGGGGGGTGACGAGCAACTTGTGTACGTTGATACAGCAGGAGTGGGAGCCCTTTATTGTAGGACAGGAGAGGTATATATACATTACACACAGCTTATCTTAATTAACATAAACTAGATACAGCAGTCAACCAATAAGGAATCGCCACACTTAATGGCTCGCTGGCGTTACTTCACAAACCACTCCCTCTGCAAAATGCCAGGTGCCATCTTGACTTGTTTACAGACTCTAACAAGTTACCATATGTTGGAAGGTATATCTCAGAAGAACTATGCCCTATAGTCTTCTGTAGCTACCAAGCAGTAAATAAATCCCAGGGAGGTTTCAGTTTTCAGAGGTGATGAATGGGCCGATGGGTGCCCAGGCATGATGAGACTCCCTGGGCCCAGAGCCTGGAATACCCTCTGAGGGTGGGTTGGGCAGTCTGCTTTCCAGGACTCCTCAGACCTCTGGCTCTGAAAATTTGCCCATCCTTATCCTTGGGAGGCCAGGTAATTTGCCTACTACTCAGGGCAGAGTTGATGATTTCTTTTCCTTCATCTGTTGCTTCCATTGATGTGCAGTTGGAAGGAGCTTGCATGGAAATAGAGCTGATTATTGACAGGGAAACTGCCTATGGTTGGACAATTCATGGTCAAATTATAGAAGTAGTATTTTCTTAGCAGGTTGGTTTGTTAAACTGGCATTGAGAATTGTAAACAGTGATCTCTTGGAACTGATGTCAGAGGCTAATTGTTAATTTGTCCTGAATCGAGGCAGGCAGATGGGCCCTTCACCAGACTCAGTTCCTGTCAGCCTAATAACAGGGTGAAATGACCACTATCTGATCTATTGCTATCTGGCTTTTCTGTTTAGATAAAGGAGGCAAGACAGTCCCAAATCAGCACATCAACATCCTGAGGTTGACAAGTCTATAGAACACCACCTTCCATGGGCTGGAGTGGGAGCAGACCCCCACACACACACCTCCTGCCCACCTTACATTCATGCTGGAGTTCAGTGTTGGTTGCTGCTGTCACATCATTGATTCCCAAATTGGCAAAAAGACCATTTAAAAAACCTTTGAGTCTCTAAACCCAATTGAATGCTAAAGAGGACTGTTCTGAATTTTGAGGTAGAGGAAAGTGACACTAAAAGCAATCACACAGAGGGGAGAAAACAAAGTGATGTGAAGCCACGAGTGTCTGCATGTTTACTTGCCAACCACGTAGATTATGTTGCATGTCATATAGTCTGGAGCTCACTTTTTATGAAAAGTTATGTCAGATATAGTATAAGAAAAAAAAACTTTTGGAGAAATAGGCTTTCTAATCCCGGGAGTATAGAGACAAAACCAAACCTTGGAATAATTAGGAAGAGGCACATTGGTTTGTAATATAAGGAGAAAATGAAGCCTAGGGTAATGCCTGTTTACTCAAGGCCTGTTTGCTTTGCTTAGTGATATCAAGGTCACTCTGGTTTCTTCATTTTGAAAAGTAGACTCATAATGAGGGCGTCATGGAAATGTAATAAACAGTGACATCTTACTCTGGGTCTAAAATGAACTGTAAGCCTTCTGAACCAAATACCCACTCGGTCCTTGCAGATCAGACCCTTTTCAGGTCATGCTGCTGTTGATCAAAGAGTTCGTTTTCTGTGGTCCTGGAAAGTACCATGATATAAAATGAACTAAAGGATCCAATAGAATTATAGGCAGAGGTGTGGAATGAGGGGGTCATCAGCAGCTCTGAGACTGAGGGGCCATCCTGTCCCCCTTTCTCCATAATGAGGAGAGGGAGAAGTCTTTTCTCGGCCTATTCCTGCCATGTGTCTGTCGGATGATGGCCAGACCTCCCTTCTGTTGGCAGTGCAGTTGCTTGTTTCTTCAGAACAAAGATATTGAAACATCAAAGTAGTGGAATGGAAATGTTGAGAAATCTCCAAGACTCTAGAGAGATTAGAGATAGGTAGGAAAAAGACATGGAAGACCTGAAGAGGAGGTGAGCTACAGAGATCTGTGTATAGTGCTTAAGGAATCTAGCATTGCTGCAACACAAATCAACCTGAGTTTGCAAGTGAGGGAAAGTTTAAAGAAGCTCAGATATGATCAGATGGACATTCAGAGACATAATTCTAGGTAAATGTCACTGACTTGTGACTGCTAGTGATACTAGGCCCAGGAGCCAACCTAAGACAATAGTTGGAAAGAAGCTGAGAACTTAACGGACTTTAAGATTGATTGTATTAATCAGCTTTCTATTGCTATGACAAAATACCTGAGAAAACCATGACAAAATACCTGAGAAAACCAACTTACTTAAAAGGAGGAAAGGTTTCAGTCTGTGATCAGTTGGCTACATGATTTTTTTTTTTTTTTAAAGTCCTGTGGTGAGGCAGAACACCATGGCAGGGAGCACATGGTAAAGCAAAGTTGCTCACCTCATGATGAACAGAAAACAGGGAGAGGCAGGGATGAGGATCCCAGTACCACTTTCAGGGACACCAGTGACTAACTTCTTTTCACTAGCTTCTACCACCTACCAATGGTGCCATAGACTGGTGATCAAGCCTTTGGTGTATGTGCCTTTGGAGGACATTTATGATCCAAAATATAACAACCAGAGTGATAAAGAGGCCTTACATGAATTTGAAGTGCAGAGATCAGTCTGGACTGTGCTGGGCTCTTCTAGATGCTCAAGGACTAGGTGTTGGGGAAGGATAAAGGAGATCTGCTGAAGTAGATGCAAAGGTAGGAGGGGACTTTAGGGATCAGTGAAGCATTTTAATGTAAGTTCATTAAGTTCATTATTTTTTGGAGTGTGCATGTGTATTGATTTATATTTGTTTTCCATTTCAATCTAAAAGACATAGGGAGTTTTATTCCTATTTGAACACGAGAGAGAAGTGAAGACTTTGAAGGGACTATGCTCTAGATTTGCCAGAGAAACCATAGCCAGCTTCCCCGATCCCTGTAGAAATAGTTATCTCAACAGATGAATAGATATCACTGAGCATGCACTGGAGGTACAGCAGCAAACACAATAAAATCCCTATGTAGGTTCTGACCGAGAAGACAGACAACAACAAAGTAATAAGTGCAGAATTTAGATGGCAATAAATAATAGAGGAAGGGAAGGGAGTTGGGGGTGGGGAGTGGCTGGCAATGGGAGAGCCAGGGAAGACCTCTACGGGAAGAGCATTCTTGCAGAACAGAGTGCAAGGGCCTTGAGAGAGCAGTCTGTATGCCTGGCATGTCAGGAAAACGAGGCAGCAAGGAGTCTCCTTGAGAGTAGACTCTGCAGGGCCTGGTGGGTCAAAAAGAGATGGGAAGCCATTGTCAGGTTCTGAGAAGAGTATGACACTTTCTGACTTGGATTTCTCTGGCTGCTACAATGAGGATGGACTGAGCAAGGAAAGAAGTAGTGATGGTGATTAAGAGGCTTCTGTAATGACAGGTGAGAGGAGATAGTGGTTGGGACCAAGGTAGTAGTAGTGATGATAGTAAGTGGTTGGGTTCTGGATATGTTTTGAAAGTAGAGTCAAATGGGATTTCCTCTGGACTCCATGGAGGCGAGAGAGGCAGAGGACAGAAAAGAAGATGTCCAAGGTTTTGGCCTGAGTAGCTGGAAGGATGAAGTTGTATTATGGTTTAGGGAGGATGGTGAGAAGGATAGATTTTGGGGGAAGAGTAGGAGTTTTGATTTTGACACATTGGATTTGAGATGTTAAATACACAAATGGAGCTATTGAAGGGCAGTTGAATGAGGCTGAAGTTCAGGTGGAAAGGGTGGGTTAAGGACAAAATAAGGGCTTCTATATCTAAAAACAACAAATTAAAAAAAATAAGGGCTTCTTGGTTTTATTTAGAATGTCGAACTAAATGAGATCATCAAGGATGCAGGCTAAGGACTGCACCCTGGGGTTCCTCCATGCTGGAGTTAGGGAGAGGAGGGCAGCCAGCTCCAGCAAGGTGGGAAGAGTAGAAAGTACTGTCCTGGAAGCCACCTGATGCAGGGGTTTCAGAGGGGATCGTGGGTCACTAGTGTCAAATGACACTCACCTAGGATTGGTGAGGAAGAGCCCAGGAACATTGCCAACTGGAGTAGGTTTGTGAGAGACAGGAGAGGAGGGACTATAGACAGAGTGGGAACTCTCAAGTTTGCTGGGGAGGGGAGCAGAGCCAAGAAGCTGGAGGGAAAATGGGACCAAGATGGGAGAAAGTCCCAGTAAGCTGGTTCATTGAGGATGATTCAGTAGAGAAGGAAAAGTGAATGTAGGAAGGGTACAATTGCAGGTGGGATGTCTGTGAGGAGGTGAGAGGAAACCCAGGTGGGGCAGTTGGCCTGGGTCTTGGAACATAGGTAGCTGATCACGGTTTGAGAAA
Organism: Callospermophilus lateralis; assembly: GCF_048772815.1. Lineage (NCBI taxonomy): Eukaryota > Metazoa > Chordata > Mammalia > Rodentia > Sciuridae > Callospermophilus > Callospermophilus lateralis. Next base: position 58,481,503 of record NC_135313.1, on the reverse strand, counting down.
GGAAGGCATGTTAAGGTGCAGGTGCAGGTAGGAAGGTAGGCAGGTAGGCGTCCTGGGGGGAGGGTGAAATTTCTTTGGTTGCTTCTGATTTCTCAGTGAATATTAGGTCACTAGCCGTAAGTTACTAGATACTTGCACAGAAGTTGGCCTCACAGGACTAACAACTTAGTCCTAGAGACTGTTGGCTATGGACTTGAATCCCAGCTCCCTCACTTTCTATTCATATGACATTCTGTTGACTTGTCCTCATCACTAAAATGGAGATGCTGGTCACCCTGCCTCAAGGGTTGTGCAGTGAAAGTTGTGAGTTCTTTCTTAAAATAGGAATGTAGTTCTCTCACATGCGGGCAGTTTTGTAGCTCTTATCTTTACAGTCTGGTGGATAGCAGAGATTACCCTTTGGTGGTCAGGTCAAAGGTTAAGTTTTCTTATGGTGGGGGGCTGCAGTTGGAGTTGGGGAAGTTCACAGGCAGATGGGAGCCATGCCATTGTTTACTTGAGGAGAGGAAGGGGAAATGTGGGACTTGGAGGAGGAGAAAATGGCAATGTGTTAAAATTGTTTGGCAGACTCCATTTCCTTAAACTGTATTTGAGCTACAGAGAACTGCAGCATTTTGTTGTGTGAAGTTCTTCCAAGGCTTGTTTGAGGTAGGGAAAAATCTTTTCCCATGTAGCAGCAGCTCCAGAGTTTGGTACTGTCTTGACTGGTGCAGTCTCCAAGTGTCCTGCAGAGGGGGTGGATACCAGGGTGTTGAGTGGTGAACGTGCGATGGGCAGGGTGGAAGTGAATGCTAGAATTCCATGGCAGGAGAGCCTAGTCTTTGCTTCCTGTGCCCCCTGGCTCAGTTGACTGTCTTTGTGATCCTAGTCCAATGGTCAGTGCATTGAATCAATAAAAATAACCTATGGCCTTACTGAGTCTCCCGGGTGTGGAAAATGAGACCAAGTCAGCATTAGGGGTTCTAAATGACTGTCAGTTTTCAGTCTCCTCATTCAAGATGAGTGGTATGGACTTGAGGTAAATATGAATCCGAAAGGAAATGGAATATCTTTGAAGTGATACAAGAATATGAATAATCAGGATGTCAGCATCCATTCCCCTGGGTGTGCCACAAATCAAATATGGAACATCTTCCTGAAGTGACGTGGTGGTTAGTGTTCTTGTTTTTTTTTAAAGTCTACATCATTTGAGTGTAGGATGAAAGATATGTAAGTTTTAATATGAAACATGGGGTTTTACAGACATTTCAAGGTGGTCACTTTGTGCTATGCCACCATATACACCCATCTCCCTCCATCATTGAGTGGAACGTCTGAGAAAATTTCATTGAGTGAAAATGTGTGAGAAGCACTAGCCAGTCCAACCTATGAAAGGAAGACTGACACCAAGATGTCTAGGGACAGCAAGTTAGTGGCAATATGCAACTTGAATCCTAGCTATCTGATACCCAGCCCATCCTAATGCTCTGCCACATACTTGCACCTATCAGTAAAGCAGCCAATTCTTAGAATGAAACCTAGGCTTCATAACCTTGCCCTTCATGAACAATATCTTTGTTTTTAAATGTCTTCCACATAGTGGCCTAGGTTAGAGAGAGCAAATATGCAGCCATTATTGCCCCCCTACCCTGATAATTGGAGGCCCTCTAAATGATTACAGTACTTTTTTTCCAGCTGTCTCAGAATTCCTCAAGTCAACAGAAGTCAGCCTCTACGTATATACAGGTGTTTGCACCTACCGCAGCACCTGTTTGCCCTCTTGGCCCAGCCAAACCCCTTGCCTGTGGAAGGCTCTCTGTAAATTTCTGCCTGATGGAAAAGACCCCTGTTGGTTTGTGAGCCTCTAAGAGCCAGGCTGCCACTTCCCGTTTTTGGTTCAACTCTAATACACAGAAATGGATACTCATTGGATTTAGGAGAGCTCTTTGAGTTGATTTAATTCCTCAAATACATTAAAGACTTCTAGATGACAGGAACTAGGCTAACCACCTTTACACCCTGATAATAATCCTTTACACCCTGATACATTTTTTTAAAAAAAATTGTGGTAAAATGTGAAAATTATCATTGTTACCACTTCTAAGTGTACAGTTGAGTAGTGTTAAACATATTCATACTGAAGCACTCCCGTACTTCTTAAACTTGTTCTGTGGTGCTGAGGAATGATGACCACCATAAGATACTGATGGGCCAGACTTGAACTAAGCATAGAGTTGTGGTAAATTATCTATCATCTGATGCTATATCCTAATGCAGGCTAGAGGCAATGGAATTAAGTTTATCAGATATATGGTAGAAGTTGAAATTCAGTGTCAGTTCAATGTGTTTTTCTAGGTTGATAAAGGACTGCTGCTAGTTGAATGAAATAGTTGTGCTGAATTCCACCTGTGGGATTCTGGGGGAGCTTCACCAGTATCTTTTGAGAAACCAAAGGATGTTGTCTTAATAAGTTTTTAATTGTGTTGAAGAGGAAACTGCAGTGGCTAAAAAGCCTGGCAATCTTAGGGTGTTTCTTACATGTTGCCACTACTTCTTCCTAACTCTTGGTAGCTTTAAAATGAAATAGAGCAACTCTAGTCACATACTGAAAGCTGACACTGGGTTTGATGTGACAATGGCACATTTAGGGGTCGAAGTTCAAAAGGAAGTGCCTGTTTGTTCAGGGAACACCAATTGCACTAACAGCTGTCCCTTGGTGGTAAGGCCATCTTTAGCTTGTCTTGCAAATACTTTCCTTGTTCACCAGCCCCACCCCCACCCCCACCCTACTTCCTTTGGAGCCATGTTAATCTATTACTCGGAGCAGGTTTATATTTTTTTAATTCCTTTTCTGACCTTCATGTCATTGATTTTTCCAAAGATATTTCTCTTTTGCTCAGATCCTGTTGATGAGTTTAATAGGTCCTTTGTTCTTACACATGTTTTCATCATGAAATATTCTTAAAGTCATTTGAAAGCATCCGATAGAAGTTTACTGAGGGTTTTGGATTTTGAGGCCTCTGAAGGCAGGGACTTGGGTCTGGTTGATTCTTGTTGGCCTGTTGTGTAGAATAATAACATAGAACTGGACACCTGTCATTTTCAAAATAAAAACATGCTTTAAAAGAAATCAAAACCCAAGACACAGGTATTCTCATGTGCACCAAGAGAGTTGGGCATATTTTAGTTCCACTGCCCAGTGAAACTTTTCTGAATTTCTTTACAATTGAAATTATTTACCACCTGCATATGTTGGGAAGGAAGCCAGGGAATGATCTAGAAAGATAGATGAAGAAACAGCAGCTGCTGGGCATGGAGGCACATGCCTGTAATCCAAGTGGCTCTGGAGACTGAGGCAGGAGGATCGCGAGTTCAAAGCCAGCCTTAGCAATTTAGTGAGGTGCTAAGCAACTCAGTGAGACCCTGTCTCTAAGTAAAATACAAAAAAAGGGCTGGGGATATGGCTCAATGATTAAGTGCCTCTGGGTTCAATCCCCATATCAAGAAAAAAAAAGAGCAACCTAGGATTTGTCATAGCCATTCACCGCTCTGGACGGCTACTTCCACAATCCCCTTCATGTCCACAGTTTTTTCTATTTGGTTTCCCACTCAGGCCCTTGACCCACCTTCATTCCTATGCAGGGGTCCGCCTAATCTCTGTGTTTATTTGTATAAAATGTATAATAACCTGGAGCTTAAGCAGATCTGTCCAAATCCCTCCAAACTTGTCTGATCTCTCATCCTAGAGAGCTGTGAGATAATTATCTCTCAGTTAGGAACTTGGCCTGGATTTGCCTTAGGACCACAAATGCAGAAGCAGCTGTGTGTTCCCCATATTGGTCTCCACCCACTCTTACCTTTCTGAACTAGAAGCCTTGGTTTGCTTCACACCTCTCATTCACTGCTTTAGAGTCCATGAAAGGCGAGGTTCCTGACTCAGGCAGTGACTCACTCTGCTGGGTAAACCCAGCTCCTCCCTGCGGGAAGTGACTGCTGCAGGCAGGTTGGGCATCCAAGATGAAGGACCCCTCAGCTATTTAGAAGCAGTACTTTCCATATTTTAGCTTCCAACATTGGAACTCCCCAGAACTGGACTAATTCATTCCCTTCCAAAAGGAGGATATGGGGGTGAGGAGTTCATGTTGGATATTTTTCCCGTAGTGGAGATGTTCCCTAGAATGCTGTCAGTGCCACAGATTTCGTTGATGGCACTACATTTCACACTGCACTTCACTCTTTTGGAAAGCTTGTCTGCTTTCTCAGCTACTTGCACTTCGTTTCCTCTTCCAACCTCTGCCTTGGATTTGCACTTCATTGTCATGCCCAGGTTGCCAGCACAGTGGTGGCGCACAGTAGGTGTGTTTACGCACGTTAGGTGAGTAGTCATACCTCTTGAATGGACTATCTTTTTTTTTTTCCCACTTTTTGCCTGAAACTGGCTGCACAAAGATAGCAAATATGAGCATGCTGTGTGCAACCATGAGGTTTACTTCATGACATCTGGCCACTGATTTTTACCTCTGCAACTATATGTCATTTTCTTGGTGAGACTTCCATTGTATCCAGTGTCCATTGACTGATACCATTTTTAAAAATTGTAAATAGGTGATGCAATTGTATGATACAGATTTAAAAGCCACCAGGAGTTAGGGTAGAAGTCCTCCTCCCATGCTTGGTTTGTATTCTTTCTGGAGGCAGCCATTGTTTTACCAGTTTGTTGTGAATCCCTTCAGAGGTTCCTGCTGTGGGTTGGATGTGGGTTATTCCCAAAAGGTTCATGTGTGGAAGGCTTGATCTTCAGTGTAGTGATATTGAGAGATGGTGGGGCCTGGTAGGGGGGCCAGTGGGAGGTCATTAGGTCAAGCTTTCTGGAGGGATTAATAAAGTTCTCAAGGGCTAGCATATAAAGGCCCTAGGATCAGTCCCCAGCACCACCAAAAAAATACACACACACACACGCATATATATGTTCCCTTGGGATGAATTGTTATAAAACAAGTGAGCCTGGCCCCTGACTCTCTCTGGCTCCCATCTCACCACGTGATCTCTTCAGGACTGCATGCACCCCATCACTGTGATGTCATTAGTCATGAACTTTATCAGAGGCCAAACCAAAGCGGCTGCCTCATTTTGGACTTTTAGCCTTTAAAGCTGAACTAAGTAAACCTTTTTTTTATAAGTATCGAGTTTAAGGAATTTTGGTGTAGGAATAGCAAACGGACAAATATTGCCCATATATTTGAAAGCAGATATATGCATATACATTTTCTACCTGTATGGTAGCATGCCAGGCATATTCTTCACCTTATTTTTTTCTCTTGTCATATTTTAGAACTTGTTCTATGTTGTAAATAGCTTCCCTAGTGCTTTTTTTCTTATTCCTTTTTCTTTGCACTACTAGGAATTCCACCCAGGGCCTTGTGCATGGTAGGCAAATGCTTTACCACTGAGCTACATACCCAGCCCCTACTTTCTCGTTTTTTAAGCCTTACTTTGAGAGAGGAGCTCATTAAAGTTGCCCAGACTGGCCTGGAACTTGCAATCCTCCTCTCTCGGCTTCCTAAGTCACTGGGATTACAGGTGCATGCTGCTGTGTCCAGCTGCTTCCTTAAATGCCTAACATTTAAAGGACGAACAGTGATTATTTTAACCAGTTTGGATGCTCTGGCAATTTCTAATCCTTAGCTGTTAAAAGCAGTGCTGCAGTGAAGAACTTTGTACCTCCCACATTTCACTTAAGTACAGGGTCACTTCCTGGTGCCATGGAGTGCCCAGAGTCATTTTTCTAACAACTGTTTGGAGGAGTAACTGCTCTCATTTCTGGAGGAGTAACTGCTCTCATTTCTCTCTGTCACAAACTGTTTCCTAGCCATCTGTTGTTACCACTGGCCACTCTACCAGTGGGGTTGGGAGAATCTTTTTGACAATAGGAGTTTCCCAAGCTTTTGAGTTTCTGATGGCTTCACTGTTTGTGTCCTACCTATACTTGTTGAAATGTAACTGTTAAATTTGGAGTGGCTTGTAGTAATGCATAAAGTCACATACAGTGCCTCCTCACTGTGTTAAGAGTTTCCAAAGTTATTTGGCATTATTTCCTTTGATCCTTGCAACACCCCATGAGAAAATTTAGATTGAATGATTTCAGATAATCCATATTAAAAAAACAGTGGGTATAGCTGGGACTTGAACCCATCCAGTTGTCTTGAAACTCCCTTGGTATTTCTGATTACAGTTTTGGCCTGCCAAGCTGTTACCAGGCGGATAAGAAGGCATAAGCTTTCTGTGTAGTAGTCAATATAAGAAAGTACCATGTTATCCTAGTAAGAACAGGCCAAAGGAGGACTAATCCAGTATGTCCCAGTGAACTAATAGTAGTTGCTAAAATATGGAAATACTTTGTCAGTAAATAGCTTTGCCCCCAAACTGCTTGTGCATCCTTTCCCATTGTCATACCCTCCTTGTCATAGGAACCCCTGCCTCTACCTCCACATATGTCCCCCACAACCCAGCAACTAAAAGGGAAATGCCCTCCTACAATTGTGAGCTACATAGCTCCAGAGCTACAGCCACCATCAATACTGATTAATTGGTTATCCAGCCATACTGGTTCCTAAATATTTTCTAAAAATCTAAGTGTAGGCATACAGTAGTAAACACTGTAAATATTTAACCTCAGAACTTGGTTTCTGTGAATCTATACACTGTTCAAGTTGCTTTCTTTTCTTGTTCACAGTATTCTGTTTATAAATCTAACTTAAAAAGCTGAAAGACCTCTTTTGGTTTTGCTTTTTGTTTTGTACTTTGCTTTTGTCTTCCTGGTCTATAAAAATGAGTAGCTGGAGCTGGTCTGAGGTGTTTGGACCCAGGACCCACTGTCTTGTTGCTCCACCATTGGAGCTTCAACTTCATCATCCAAGATGGCAGCATCTACATTCTAGGTAGTTCACAAAAAGAAAAGGGTCTAGCCAAAGGCACATGTGCACCACCTTTTAAGGAAGATTCTTTGAAGCAGCACTGGGACACCTTGTCATGCATCCCATTCAGCAGAATCAAGTTGTCTGGCATGTCCAGCTGGAAGGGGAGGCTGGAATGAGGCCCCTTTTTGGGGTGGCCTTATGCCCAGCTTACAAGTCCTTTACTATGGAAAAAGGAGAGAACTGATATTGGGCAACAGCCAGCAGCCCTGGCACAGCTACTAAGTCTGTTGTTTCAGTTATCTCATTTAGAAAATAAACTATGCAATCATATTAATTTCCTTTTGAAAACACTGAAAATTTTGGATTTCCTACGTTATTGGAATAATAAAGTGGATATGGCGACCTACCAGGTATACACTTGTTAAACATACCTTTTCTCTTCCTGATTTTAATTAAAAAAATATTTTTGAAAAATGATAAAACTTAAGTCATGTTTTCTTTTGCAAATGAGCTATGAGCTATTTGATAACAGCTTTTAAGAAACGGGTCTTAGGCTGAGGCTGTGGCTCAGTGGCAGGGCGCTTGCCTAGCATGTGTGAGGCACTGGGTTCGATCCTTAGTACCACATAAAAATCAATAAAGGCATTCTGTCCATCTACAACTACAAAAAAAAAAAAAAAAAAAAAAAAGAAAAAAAAAGAAATGGATCTTTACAATATTGATGGTTATATACCTGGCATATAAAAACCTGCTTGATCACTACATATGTGAATACAAAATTAAGAATGATGACTAATTATAAAATAATCTTTATTCTCTGAAACAGAAATTTCCCAAGCTACTACTGCAAGCAACTTTACTGTGTGCCAAGTAGTACACAACGAGAAAGTGGGCTCAGTCCAGTGTAGACAGCTTCTTAGACTTATTCCCTTGAAAGGAAAATTCACTAGAGATTGGCCTCCTATGGACAAGTGTGATTTGGCAACTGAAAAGTCAGGTATCTGTTAATTTAGAGGCACAGGAAATGGTTAAGTGCCACATTTGATAAGTGTGGCAGGGACTTTGTGAAAGTGAAAGAATAGGGATGCTTGGAGCCATTCTTTTTCTTGCTATTATAGACAGCAACATTTTAATTGTAATTTTTTCTTACAGGTATGTGTTGCTCATTCTGCTCAAAACCCGTTAGAGCTAACAATAGTTTTTTTTGTTGTTGTTGTTTTAAAAATATTTTTTAGTCATAAATGCATGTATTTTATTTTATTTATTTATATGCTGTGTTGAGGATCTGAGGGACTCACTCATGCCAGGCAAGTGCTCTACCACTGAGCCACAACTCCAGCCCCTCATGTTTTTTAAATTAACTGATTATAGATTTAAACCTGTACTTTATAAATTTTTGTTGAAGTGGCCATCTAAATTACAGGCCAGTGGCTGTTGTGATTTTGTTAGGAGATCAGTGTTGGTAAACCAAGGTCACACCAAAACTCAATCCCAGGGATAGAAGCAGGTTTCCTTTCTCCTCTTCGTTCTGTTGATCTCACCACCTCTGTTGGCACTCTATTTAGGTAGCTGAACTCGATGGTTGTGATTTTACCCCCACCCCCAACCCCAGCACATAGTAATGATTTCTGAGCTGCAGGAGTCGAATGTCCTGGGTAATCAAAACAGGTTCTACTGTGGAGGCTCCTTTGTGCAGGAGCTCCTGTGCTCTTAGTCAGAGACACACCTATGGGAAGGTGCCCTGAGTCAGGCAAGAACTAGAACCCGCAGGCACAAACATCACAAGTTTTGTAGCCACTGGAACCTGAGTTTAGTTCCAGCATGCTCTCTCAAGGAGACAGGAAGAAAAGGCTCTTGTGAAATTTTGGGAAGGCCAGGACAAAATTACTGATCTTGTGATACAGCTAAAGGCTACAAGTAATTCTTTGGGCTCCTGTGGCATATATCATAAAGCATTTAATAGATTTTAATTATGAATGACCTCTTGTAAATAAATACTTTTTAAAAAATGGTTAATCAGGGTTCTCTAGTGATGTTTATAACCAAGCAGAAAGGCAGAATAGGGCTATAGTAGTACAAGATCTGGGAGCTAAGGGTGCTGGGCACAGTTCCTGTGTTGTCACTTCCCTGCTTTATGACCTTGGGCAAATTACTTATCCCTCTCTGAATTTGTAAAATGGGTAGTGGTAGTACTGTCTGTTTAATGAACTCATGGCAGAGTTAGAGCGTAGGAGATGATGGCTGTCAATAGTTTCTTAATATTTTATTTACCCTAATTTTCAGGAAGGGTATGTTTATCTTGGTAGGGGGTTTCTTGGAAAGTATTAGAAATTTAGTTTTTTGAACATGAGGTTGTACTTCATTGAAAAAGGGAATCTGACTCTTGTAATCAGCTTTCTATATAAACATGAAAACTCCAAGCTTGGAGGTGAACATTTTTGTTCCACCATGAGTTTTAGCTCCTACTTGCCCAACTGGATCAGCCAGTTGGTGTAGTCAGATAAAGGTTTGGTTTTTCTTGGCCAAACACCCTTCAGGTTACAAAAACTAGGCCCAGATTCTTGCCTTCAAGGAGTTTGTAGCCATGTTAAGTGGAGGTGGGAGAAATGCCTGCCAGGGAAGCTCACTTGGGAGAGGGTGAAAGTGGAGCTGGGGTCTGCAAGGCAGGTTGGTAGGTACAGCCTGCAGTTGAAGCTTGGGAACTGCAGATGAGCAGGCTCTTAGAGGTGGGGTGGGCTGGCAGAAAACATGAGCAGAGGCGCCTTGGCCCTGGCTCGCTTAGGAAGTGAGAGAGTAGAGGCAGCATAGGGTAGTGACGGGGCCACGGCCTGGTGGTGCAGGGATGGCTCCAGTTGACCTGGGGAGAGGATGCCACAGCCCCTCAGGGAAGGGCGTGGGGCCTGAAGGTCTGCCCCTGTCAGGAACGTCTGAGCTTCTTCTCTCCAACTGCTGAGACATACTTGGAAAAAATATATCTGGAGGACTCTGTAATTATAGAATGTCCTGTGAGTGTGAGTAGTTTGTGCACTGCTTGGGTTTGCAGCCTCCCTTGCCAAGAAAGATCCTGTGATGAATGAGTAGTGAGTGCCTTCCTAGAGTTGCATTTGTCCCATCTGTAGAAGGCCAAGGGTATGCTGTTTTCAGGGACAAGGGCACCTGCACCCGTGGAGCTGGTAGCACCCTAGTGGAGGAGGGAAGAGTGCTAGTGTGAATGTGGGGCAGATCTGGGGAGAGCTTTTAGCTCTCCAGGAAGGGCTCATCAGAAGGAGCATCTTTGAGGAGGGGGTGGTTGGGTTAGCCCTCAGGGAGACACAGGAGGTATCTCACACATAGACCCAAGGCAAGAATGCTCTGAGCTGAAGGAAGCAGCCGCAAGGAATGATGGGAATGTGGTTAGTATGCTCAAAAGGATGGGAGGTCGGGCTGGGGATGTGGCTCAAGCGGTAGCGCGCTCGCCTGGCATGCGTGCGGCCCGGATTCGATCCTCAGCACCACATACAAACAAAGATGTTGTGTCCGCCAAAAACTAAAAAAAAAAAAAAATATTAAAAATTCTCTGTCTCTCACCTCTCTCTTTAAAAAAAAAAAATGTGCCTCTTTAAAAAAAAAAAAAAAAAGGATGGGAGGTCTGTGTGGCCAGAGTGCACACCTGAGGGTGATGAGGCTGAAGGGGCAGATGAGCAGCTCCCCAAGGGCCAATGCCCATGGGAAGCCATTGGGGGTAACCAGAGCAGTGACTGATGTGACCTGAGCTACAGGAAGAATAGCATCTGCTCTGTGGAGGGTCCTCTGAGGGGGATGTGAGGGTGGCACAGGAGAGGAAGCAGACAGACCTGCCACTGTCCAGGTGGGACCTGGTGGTGGCTCAGACACTTGTTATAGCGGAGAAGCCACTGGGTAGTGGTCAGATTCAGAGAGAAATGTGCAGGTAGAACCCATAGAAGCATTGATGCTAGGGCTGTGGGCGGTGGAGGAAAGTGGGGAACCGAGGGCGATGCTGGATTTCTGGCCTGTGAGAATCGCAGGGTGGGGCCTAGTATACTATACTAGGTGTGGAATGCTAAGTGCAGACATCTAGTGGGTAATGGAGTGTTTGAATGTGAAGGTCGGGATGCAGTTTGGGTTGAAAAGAGATGTTTTGAAAGTCACTGGTGAATGGGTGTTTCTAGCCACAGGATGGAACTAGGAAAGGGGCTAAGATGCGACCGAAGAGGAGCAGCCAGTGAAGGTGAGGGTCAGTCTGCCAGGCTCGACCTGAAGTGTGCATCAGCCTTACTGTCCGCCCTCCAATTCTCCAGTCCAGTTCCTAGCTGCATCAGATTAGAGGGTCAAAGCCAAACTAGATACGGGAAGCCACAGAGACAGACCCTTAGACCTCTCTTCTCTTAAATAAGGGAGGTGAGCCCCCAGTTTAAATCTCTTGTGGATTGATTACAGTGGCCACAGCATCTGACCTTGAAGAATGCACAGACAACAGGACATTTCCTGAAAGGTTAGAAAGGCCCTTGTATTAACATTTGAAGTGCCAACAGCCAAGAGGCGCCTCTGGTGCACATTTTCATTGCCAGCTTTAACCAGGTTTGCATTGGCCCAGTGTGTTTTGGGTTTCACCTCAGGGTGACCCTTCCATTCCTCTGAACTGCAGCAAACTCCTAACAGTCTTAACATTTTCCACTCATAAAATTAGACACCAGAGCAGTGATCCCACCCTCCTGCCATCCCACATATTTTTGAAATCACATGGTACTTAAGGCTATGTGTTATCTTGTCTGGTGTCTTTTCCTCCCTCCATTTTTAGCTGGGTGACTTTATATATTAAGGCCATGAAGGAATGTGACATTCTGCGGATTCCACTTAAATGTGGTAATGAAATTTGGTTTTGGAATTTAAGTTGGTGGAGAAAGATAGAATACAGCTATTTCTTTGTCTAGCGTCCTTTAGCTGTCCATTTCTTCCTTCCAGGTGGTTTATTGATAAGGCCTTCAGAGGTCTCAAATGCAGGCTCATAGTTGATATGTGACCTGTGAGGCCCTCTCTGAGCCTTCATCCCTATTTTTCTGTAAAATTCAGAGCTCAGATGAGATCAAGAATGGAGACCAGTGGGGGATGGGTAGCAATTCTGCCAAGGGGATGCCGGGCCCATTTATAGTGCTGACAGAGACATGGGAGGTGTGAATGGCAGGCTTTGCTGCTGGAGGTGGTGCCTGAGTTGAGGGAGGAGTTGGGGGCTGGATGTGTCATTCAGGTATTCTGTCTGGTGGAGAGTGGCTGGGGCCCAGAGAAGTGATATTAGTGTGGAGGCTATAGTGTCACTGGGCCAGCTTCACATGGTACTTCTGCTATATTTTCTCATCTGTGTGTGTTCAAGTGGAGACGCCAAAATGGGTCCAGTAAAGACAAAAATGTTAAGGTACTGGGGACTGGGGTGCTGTGGGGGAGCATTTGCCAGCTTGCATGAGGCCCTGGTTTTGACCCCAAGCACTGCAAAAAGAAACAAAACACATTAAGACTGCCAGTTTAGGGGTGGGGATGTGGCTCAAGCAGTAGCACACTCACCTGGCATGCGCGGGGTGCTGAGTTTGATCCTCAACACCACATAAAAATAAAAGATATTGTGTCCACCTCAAACTAAAATATAAATATTAAAAAAAAAAAGACTGCCAGTTTAAAACCAGAAATAAAATTCAAGTTTCATTTGACAAATTGACATTTCTTCAGCTTTCTCTTAAACCCTTCTCTTGGGCTCATTTTGGTGTTGGCTGTGGCTGGTGAGTTATAGGTGAGGGCATTTGCCTTACTCAGAGCTGCCTTGGGAAACCTCTCAGCCCTCTCTTGGTTTTCCAACATAATGTGTGCATTTCAGGGCAAACTGTTGCAAAGTGAAAATGTTCCTAAGCATTCAATTTTGAGAGACTCGTTTCTCTGTATGTCTTTCAAATATACTTATTAGTAGACATCGCTGGAAATTAGAGACACTGGCTAATGGGTCACATCTAGTGCAGAGTAGGCATTTGGTAAGAAGCTTGGACAATATTTCTGAATGAATGAGCACACGGAACATGGAAAAGTTGTGCTCTCAAACTGGCAGCTGGCATCTCTGGGTCACCTTTACTCAAAGATTTGCAGGCAAAACTTTTTGTTTCAAACAATACTACATTAACTATAAACGTGAAATTTTTAAAAATCACAGTACAGATGGAAAATAATTTTTAAGGACATACAAGAATCTTTGAAGGAGTCTCTTGCTCGCTGGTATTGGGCCAAGGATAAGGGGCAGGGTGTTGGCAGGAAGTTCTGCCCATTTTCGTCTGCTTGTAGAGATCTATTTTTAGAAACATTGGAAAATTTAAAAGTTCTAATCCATTTTGTCACCTTATCCCAGATGTGGAACACTGAAAAAAAATTCAAATGTAGTTTGATTTATGTAACATATAATGGTATAATGATATTACAATAATTATAATAACTTATATAAACTCTAGGTTATGATTTCCAACCTATTTTAATGCCTCTGTCAATTTTGTTGAAAACTTCAGACATAATGGGTTCAATCTGCAGGGTTGAAATTATTAAAACTGGACTTTCTTTTAAGTGTATCACCTGCTTGACTCATTATTCATTGAGTGTCCTTTAAGTGTCAGACACTGACCTGGGTCCTGGGAAAACAACAGTGAACACAACAGGTGTAACCTCTGACCCCATGGAGGTGACCTTCTGGTGAGGGACAAGAACAGGGAGAATGGCCACCTGTGGTCAATTATGAGGAAGGAAAGGTAAATAAGAAGTAAGAGGCGGGGCTTGGCCAGAAAGGCATAGGAACATTTTAAGCAGAGACCTGGAGGGTGATGGGAGGATTCCATGGGAGAGAAGAGCCTGTGCAAAGGTCCTGGGTCAGTTGGAGGAGTGTGAAGAAAGCCCAGAGTTTGCCCTTGAGAGTATGTAACCTAAAACCTGTTTACCAAGGCCATCATCAAATTCTGTGTTCTTGGTATGTGAGCAGAGTTTAATGTGAATAAGAGATACTGTTAGATATCCTACTGTGGTAGGGCAGAATGATGCTCACAGAGAAATCTACGTCCTGACCTGCCAAGCCTGTGAATGTTAGGTTAAACCGTACAGTGAACAGAACAGATGTAACCCCTGACCCCATCCAGGTGACCTTCTGGTGAAGGACAAGGACGGGGGATTAAGGCTGCTAGTTAGTTGACTTTCATTAGGGAAATCATCCCGAATTCTCCAGGTGGGCTGGACGCAGTATGAAGGATCTTCATAATGTGGAAACTGGAGGCAAGAGAAATTTGAAGCTGCTGTGCTGCTGGCTTGGCAGATGGAGGGGACCACGTGGCAAGGAAATGGGCAGTTTTGAGGCTGGGGAGGACAAGGAAACAGGTTGTTCTCAAACCTTCAGCTCCGATGAACCTTGATTTTAGCCCCAGAGACCTATGGGTGGACTTCTGACCTAAGGAACTGTGAGATAAGTCGGTGTGTGTTTTAACCCACTAAGTTTGTGGTGACTTGTTCCAGAAGCAATAGAAAATTAACATACTGCCCAGCTCCACAACTCATGGCATAGATTGCTGTTACCCCAGGTCACTTGGTCATAAAGCCTCTGGTACTTTCCTTGCTGTTGGCGTGGAGAGTACCTTTGCAAATTACACCCTCAAGGTGGTTGACCTGTGATCATTCCTCAGTAGATACTTTCTGAGGGCCTTCCATATTCCTGACCCTGCTTGGATGAGCTCATGGGTAAAAGCAGCAAGACGTGTGTTCTCAAGGAGCCTCAGTCTAGAAGCCTCACACCCCGACCCACCCAGAGGGCCCGCAAGGGTGGGGGTTCATGTCTGCATGCGAAACCCAGCAGTGGAACACAGCAAGGCAGTTGTGACTGACAGTGACTTTTCCCTGAAGAAGAAGTCTTAACTCCTGAGAGGAAAACTAGAGCTTAGTCCAACTTGTTTATACTTACTTTGAGAAATGTAGTAGTGGCCAGGGACTAGTGGCAGGGTAAGGACATTCAGTAACCCACTGGTCCTTGGAGAACAAAGCACAGTCTCTTCCTCTGGAAGAGGGACAGTACTTCTTTCAGGGGGCTCCTGGAGAGTCAATATGTGTGTGTGGGGGTGGGGGGGCATTTATAAGGCCAGTGGACCTTCGGTGACAAGACAGGCTGCCTGCCCTTGGTAACCTGATCATGTGGAGACTGACCACTGGACTCCCAGCCAGAACTCATCAGTGTCAGTGTCACCACTGCCAGACGCAACCATATAGATGCACCTTTGAGCAGGACTCACTGTGGAATTGGTCTGCTATGTCAATCATGTTCCTCAGCCAGATTTGTGCATGAGGATGGGGTGACCATATCATTTATCTTCCAACCTGCAACATTTTTGAATGAAAGAAAAGGTACAGGGTGAGCACAGAGCTTTCAGACTGAGGGCTGTCTAGGAGAAACCTGGGTATCAGTCCAGCTAAGGCCTGGAAGTAGTGACCATTTCATTTGACGGTCTGATGACCAAAAATGGCTCAGTAAAGTGTGGGTTTTATGCAGAAGTGCCCAGGATTCCCAAAAAGAGAAGGATTGGCCCAGGTACCCTTCTTTACAAGCCTGTCCATAGCATAGAGAGCTTTATCATGTTGTGGTCTCAAAGAGGTTTTTTTTTTCCATACTCTATAATTTATTTTATTTATATTTTATATTCATTTATATTTATTTTTTACACCCAAATTATTGCTTCTTATATTTGAGGCTTCACAAAAGCATTCTTAGGGGAGCTGCTCTCTTGCTTACTTTATTTCAAATGACCAAGTTCTGTTATAAACACATTAGCCTAAAAGTACCTTGGTCAGTTTTAATTAATATGGGTGCCTATACAGATTGGTATTAAAATATTTTAAATTGAAATACATTTAAGTTGATTTAAAGGAGAGTCACATTCAAATGGGATTTGACACCATAATTATAACTCTTAGATGTTATAAACTTTAAAATGCTCAAGAAAAATGGGTTAGATTTTTTTTTTTTTTTGACAAAGGAATAGCAAAGAAGTTAGAGTTTGAATGAAATTGAGATGAATAAAATTATTTTAAAATATTTAATACAATGATTTAAAATGTTTGAATAATTTAAATGATCAAATGTTGTCAATTGACTGTTTTATCTTCATTCATAGAAGTATAGTGTACAAGTTGGCAAAAAAAAAACTTTTTTGGGACCCCCCCCCCATTTCATTCATCTAGGCATACATTTGTGGCATTAAGTAGAGTATGAAAGATGAGTAGTGATAAGAGATAGGGAAATGAGACTGGGTGGAACTCTGGTTCCTCAGATTCCTTTGAAAAATGACTGAATTTCCTTCGAGAAAGGACCCAGATGGCACACTGGGTGTCCAGGTTTACTTCCAGGATCTGAGAGATCACCAAAAGGCAGAAAGCAGATGGGATCTGGCAGATGACCTCAAGGGGAAGGAAACGCAGTCTGGAGCCCATGGTGCCTGGGGAAGAGAGGGAGATGGCTGGCTCTTGGATCTTCCCCCTCCCCAGTCATCCTGTGAGGCAGGAGCTGGGGACAAGGAGTGGGTCTGGAGGCCAGGACAACAGTCGATACCATCCACCTCAGCGGAGTAGAAACTGCTGTCATTTAACATCCTAGCCACAAAAGCCTACAGCAGTTTTTTTTTGGGGGGGGTGGGGTTGATGTGTAGGTTTTATAAAGGTTAAATTTAATTACAGTGCACAAAAAGAATGAATTATTTTAGAGGTAGGAAAGGCCAACCCATGACACTGAAAAAACAACAAAGCAAAGCCACTCAACACCCACGGCCCCCATCCCACACCCCTGCCCAATACTAGGGCCTCTCGTGTGGGTGATGGCACTGGGAGAATAAAGCCTCCTTCTGGCATTTGAGGGTTGGTGCATAGCCTGATGACCTGCTGCCTGCAGTGAATCCCTGGAGTCTACAGGCCCCACCCATGACTCCCTTTCAGGATTCCTTTTTGGGGTGAGACCTAGTCAGAAATGGAGCTTTGTGTTCAACAGCCAAACAAATAAGAACTATCAGGCATACGATGAGACCTAGCAGCATACATGCAGTGGCCAGAGAAACCAATGGAAAAGCTCAAAGAAACAGTCCAGGATCGCAGAACTTCAGGAGAATTTTCAAAATGCTCAGAATTTAGAGAATACGTTGAATGCACAAAAGTAATAGGATTTTTCATGTAAAGGCTCAATCAGAACAAAGGAGTTTTTATAGTTTATAAATATGACTGATGAAGTTTAAGTTTTCACTAGAAATATTAGAAAATAAAGCTGGAAAATATCAAAGCCACAGAGGGGCGGACAGTGAGACATAAAGTAGGTTACCCCAGGAGGTTCACACCTAGCTAATTAACAGAGGTTCCAGAAAAAGGACAGAGAAAATGTAATGCCTGACATGATTCATGCACACTAACAGGTGTTTCCTAGAAATTAATGTCCTCTGCCTGCAGTGTGAAATATGTGAATAAAGACTCACCACTGTCAAGCTGTCCAGGACACCTGGGGTAAAGTGGAAAAGTTGCCCTCAAAGGAATGTGAAGCAGCAGAAATTTCACTGGCCACACTGGATGCCAGAATAGAATCATCAGGGTTCTGGAGAAGTGTCTTCCTCCATGATGGCTACACCCAAACTCTCAACCCGGAGGGGGTAGAGCAGAATAAAGGGTCAGGGCTGGGAGTGCAGCTCAGTGGAAGAACACTTGTCTAGCTAGCATGTACAAGGCTCTGGATTCCATCCCCAGCTCTGCCAAAAAAAAAAAAAAAAAAGACATGGTTTACTTATCATATACTATTAAGATGATATTTAAAACAAACAAGAGGAAAACATGGGATCCCAGGTCAAAGCAGATTACTCCTGAATAGCAGGGAAGGTGCTTTAGCTTCATTTTATATAGCAGATCTTGAAGGCCAATCTGTCTTAGGTCATAACAGAAGGTCCCAAGACTTCTGAGACGCTTAAGATGAGGTCTCAGTTTAATACAAGGTGTGATTGGGAGCAGAAAAAAGATAGAGATTGAGTAAAGGTAAACAATGTAGGAAAAAAAGAAAAGCAATGAGAAACACCAAGAAAAGTAGAAGTCATGGTCCAAAGGTGAAGGACACCAAGCAGTTGATAGGATGTTGAGATCAGGGGTGTGCAATATTGGCCTTAGATGGAAAGAGGATAATCTGGATAATTTGGTTCAACACTGAATAATACTTAACTGGGTATGTAAAAGTAGATGATTGTGGTTGGAAGGTACAAATAGTGATAGCTCTCATGGTGTGTAAAAGGAGAGCTGACAGATGGTAGGACTTGGAGAAACCAAGAGGAAAGTATAGAGGAAAGGGTCAAAATGCTGATAGCTTTGATGTCCCAACTGGGGAGTGGTGTTTTTTGCTAAATGTTGAAGGGCTAAAGAACATGAAGTGAAGGAAATGTATTTTCTTTTTGGCCTCCAAATTTAAAATATACAATTTTTTTGGAACGACTTAAAATTGTAAGTAAATAAAATGGTATCCTGAGGTTAAAAAAAAAAAAAAAAAAACGTTGAAGGGAAGATAGAAGTTTAAGTATTTAAAAATTAGAGTAGCAAATAGAATTGAGTGTACGAAAGTTCTTCCATTCTCATTTTGTGGGGAATTAAGTCCAGAATAAAAAATGAGATTCACCTAGAGAGTAGAGCTTCAGATAATGAGTTTGGAATCTGTTGCTTTCCACCAAAACTTCTTTATTTTTTATTTCTTATAATTGATGTTTATTACTTTACCAGATATTAAATACTGAGTCTGAAGATGGGTTTCATGTGAAAGATTACCACAGTAATGCCATCTTCTAATTTTTCAGGTCATAATTTAGATGAACTAAGGCGGCTGTGTTTCAGATTATGCAATAATAGTGTCCTTGTTCTAATGAAGTGATATTTCACATTTCCTGGGACAAAGTTGCATAGCTAGAGGCAGAATCTTTAATCCTTGAGGAAATGAATTACTGCCAAAGACAA
Source organism: Callospermophilus lateralis (assembly GCF_048772815.1). Taxonomy (NCBI): domain Eukaryota; kingdom Metazoa; phylum Chordata; class Mammalia; order Rodentia; family Sciuridae; genus Callospermophilus; species Callospermophilus lateralis. The sequence goes on along the minus strand of NC_135313.1, from coordinate 58,462,589 downwards.
TAAAGCAAAGATGCTATTGTCCTTTGACTTTTTAAAAAGTGCCCCAGTGTTTAGAACTAATGATTGAAGTAGGTGGGCAAAAATAATTTGGCTGTCCTTGGGAGAGGATTTGAATATATGAACAGAAGGCTGGCTTACTTGAAGATTTTGAAATAACACTGTTAATAGCATGGTGTGATGGGTCCTGAACCTTTGTGCCAAGACTTCTAATCGAGATCCCAAATACGTGAATTCATTATCATACCTATCACTTACTGTCATATGAGTATAGTTAGACTTTGGTGCATTTTATTTTCTAGATTTATTTCTTACCTTTAAAGATGACATTGTGGTTTTGCAAATTCTGAGTCTTTTCCTTTTATGTGGATTTCCTATATGTTGAAATCCCTAGGCACTTTTTATTTCAGCACAGCTTTAGTAGGGGCGATGGTCCCTTAGCTGTATTGAAAGCAACCTGGAAAGTGATTTTTCCTATTCCTTTTGGTGTCTGAAATGATTTTCGTTCAAACCCAGATGTTAGAGCTTCGTTTTTACAAATTTTCTTCTGTGACCTGGTATGGGAATGGACTTGTTGGTTGCTGTTTTTGTTAACTTCCACCACTTCCCTACAAAGGTGTGACTCACATCCCTTGGGCCTGTTGCTCTGAATGTAGAGCTGGTACTAGCTCTGACTTCCTCCCTCCGCTCTGGAAGGGTTAGTAATGAGTGTGGCTACCTAAGAGAGTGTTCTGAACAGGATGGTCCCAGGAGAGTGGCCGGGCATCCTGGTGGTACCCAGAGAGCACCTGGTTCTCACAGTGAACTACCTGGGCAGCCTGGGGCCCAGCACTTGGCATCAAAGGGTACTGGATAGAGAGGGAAAAAAGCTGGGATTTGAGCTGATATGGCATTTTGGCATGGGCTGAGAGTCCCTTTCTGGTGGACTGTCCCTTCTGTACCTGCACTCTGCTGGCTCAGGAGGTGAACTATGCTGAACAGCTTAGACCAGCACCCAGGTCCTAAACGACTTAGATTAGCAAGTGAGTAGTTTGTTCCCTGGTGTCATTGTTTAGACACAGCTCTGTTTTTTGCTTATTTTCTTGTTCCTGCCAGATATAGCTTTAGCTAATGGACAATGACCTCCTGCATTTAAGGCTGGTTCCAAGTACAATTAAGAGCCCTTGTTTATTTTCTGAGCCAGAAAGGGCAGCTTTGGGGATTAAGGCCGTACCACTTGCTGAGCGTGGTTGGGGTTACCATGTTCTTTCATCATGTTGTGGCCTCGCTTTCCTATGACTCAGATTCTACCTGGTCAGGGCAGTGGTCCCTTGGCAAGGGTTGCATCAGAGCAGGGTGCCCTCTGCCATCCACATCCACTCTTCCGCCTACGACCACCGGGGGATTTGCCAAGGGCGGTGAAGCACCTGTCCTCCTGCACCCCGAGTATACTGCATGAAGGTGGGATGAGGATGTGTCTGGACTTTGACAGCTAACATCATTCCCCATAGATACATTGCCCTATTTTGTAGAGTTGTGTTTTTGAATTTGTTGTCTCTATCCCCCAAACCGCCCTGATGCTTCCTTCTGTATCCTGTACTTTCGTCTGCAGGAGCCTCCACATGTAAAATGGGAGGACCTGTCTGCAAGAGCTTGGCACTGGTACATGGGAACTCTTCTCACTACAGCCCCTGAATCCAGCCTGTGCATTCGAGTTAGATGCCTGTGCTGCTCCATACATACATGTTGGCCTCCAGGGTAGAGGGAACGTGTTGAGGGTTAGAGGTTCCAAGGAGAAAAGGGCCAGAGGAAGCCCTGAAGGACTCTCCCTTGAAGCAGCTTTTGAACCTCCACAGCTTTTGAACTTGCGGGAAGCCTTGGATCCCTTGTTCCTCGCAGGGCACCAGAAGGAGAGAGAGTGGAAGCCTGGGGCTCTGCTGTTCACCCTCTGACCCTTCTCCCCTGGGCCAGAGTTCTGCCCACCAGGCTGCCCTTCCCCACCCCAGTCTTGTCATGCCACTGTGTCCCACTTCTCTGTTTCTTCTAGTGCTTTCCCCTACATCCTTTGCTGGCCACCTGCAGCTCTGCTGTCATCTCTTGGTGACACTCTTCCTCCCAGGCAGGTGTAAGTGGGGCAGCACTCTGTTATGTCCTCTACCTCCCTGTGGTTTAGTGTCCTATATATGGATTCAGCGTCTCCAGACCAAGAGTTTGAGGGGTGGATGCCATTCCTTATTCAACCTGAGGGCTCTTGGTGAGTGTTTGTTGAAGGAGTAAGTGAATGAATAAGCAAATGGGGTGAATGGAAATAACCAGCCTCCTGCCTGCCTTAGGTAGCTTGGGAGCCTCCTTGGGTGTGGGAAAGAAGAGGAAGTTGCTAGAGAAGACACAGTAAAAACACTGGGCCTCCTGGGCTGCTTTTTTATAGCCTCCTGCTGGCAGTTGGTTACCTTTACCCCTCTAGTTGCAGTAATGCTGATTCTTCCTTCCCTCAACTTGTCGGGGTTTAGTCTTAAATCTGTCAATATACGGAAGAGTTCTTGTTTCAGGGTTTCATTGGTTTTCATTTCATTGCCCTCTCAACTGGTTGTGAACTCCTTAAAATCCTGAGATTTGTTTCCTAGGAAGCATTCTAAAGGAATGGAGACATTGCCCCAGGTAATTTTGTTGAAGTCTGCCAAGTAGCTGTGAGATCATACAGGCAGAGTGATGAACCTCCCACCAGACCTCCGTTTCTCCCTCTGTAAAATCAGGGCTTCCAGAGCCAATGTGCCATCCCCCTGCTTACCGTGTTCCGGTCTGCCACAGGTTCCATCCCCACATGTGCCATTGACCAAACTTGCGGGGTCAGGAGCAACATGAGTGGGATAGATGTGGGGTGGACCTCAGCAGACCTTGGCAGCCCATCCTTGTTTCCACCCTCCAGTGAGAAATTTTCAGCACCAAGGGCACTGACTGGTCTCTTCAGTTTCTGCTTCATTTCTGTACCTTGATGTGTATTCTTTCATTCTTTCAAAATGAAAGGGATGGCTTAGAGGTGGAGGCTGGGATGTGGGAGGAAGGGCAGCCCTGGGTCTCCTCACTGAGCCTCCCTAGGCAGGCAGGATGCACCCCCACCTTTAGCCTGGGTTTCCAAGTGTACTTGCCTCCTGCTGCACCAGCTGCATTGTATCAGTTTAAAAACAAAACAAAACCAAAAAACACATCAAGTCCTTTATTGGGTTTGGATTGTGTTTTATTTTTCTTTTGCACCTGAGTTTGTGGGCCTCTTGAAGGCCAGGAGTGGCTTGCTTTCTGTTCTGAGGGTTTGTTGTTTGTACATTTCTGTTCCCAGCTCTTTCTCAGATCCAGCCTTATTTACAGAACTTTCAGTCCTTGGTTTCTATCTAGTCAGGTGTGTTTTCTTTCTATTTATTCTCCTAGTTGTTCCATTAGTCCAGCAGACCCCAAAGATTATAAACCAATGGTGAGCGAAGAACCTTCTGGCTGTGAAATAGTAAAGTTTTAAGGATTGTGGGTTTCAATTAAGGGCCCTCTTTTTTTTTTTTTTTTGTCTTCTTGAGAGAGAGAGAGAGAATTTTAATATTTGTTTTTCTTAGTTTTCAGCGGACACAACATCTTTGTTTGTTTATGGTGCTGAGCATCGAACCCAGGCTGCACCCATGCCAGGCTAGTGCGCTACCGCTTGAGCCACATCCCCAGCCCTTAAGGGCCCTCTTAATAGGAACACAGGTGGACAGGAGAAGGAATATCTCTCCTCCTGGCACTCCCCAATTCATCCCTGATCCTTTGTGGGAGAACCAATGGTGGTGGAGGAGCTCGTATGGGAAGACGAGAGTGCAATAAGTTACTTAGGAGGACAAAATATCAAGTTTGCACCTTAAATAAATGCAGTTTCTATTTGTTAATCACACGCCAGGAGAGCTGGGGAAGGGAAAAAAAATTGAAAAGAGGCCAAGGCTGCAAAAGAGTAATTCAGTTGAGTTGTATCTTAGACAAAATCGGTATATAAACTAAAGGTCTAGAGTCTAGTCACAGTCTAGTACTTTACCATTGAAAAGTACTTCAAAAAGGCACAGGGTCAGGATTGACATATCATTCATTGCTTATTAAATGGGTTGCTGGTGTGGATTGTTCTGTCGAGTTGCCTATGCCATCCTTGGATCAGGTGCAGAGGTCATATTCTTGAAAAGCGTCCTAAATACCAGAATCGTACCTGGCAGGAGTTGCTGACCCTGTGACAGACAGGCTTATTTCCCCTTTGTTTTGAGACCCCTCTTCCTTTGCCTTACTGTGTCGTCTGTATTTGTGCTGTATGAACCAGGGCTCTGCTTTTGTTCCTCTCTCTGGCTGAGAATTCATGGAGCCCCTGACAAAGAATAATCCCAATAGCTCTGCGTTCTGACATATTGAATTGTTAAATGTGTATTCAGTTGAGGTCCTCAAATTCTGTTTCATCACCAGGTTGCTGGTGGGAGCACCTCGGGCAGAAGCCCTTCCGCTGCAGAGGGCCAACAGGACTGGAGGCCTGTACAGCTGTGACATCACCTCCCGAGGACCTTGCACGCGGATTGAATTTGATAATGATGGTGGGTTCTTCTACCCTCGCTTGGTATTCATTTGGCCAGCCCAGCACCCTACTTGCTCTTTTCATGAGGAGGAAAGGAGAGGATGCAAGCATTTATTCTTGCCGAGAGGACCTCTGGTCCTGACTTTTTTATTTGCCCTGAAAATATTTACTTTCTGGCTCACACTGGGATGAGGCATTTTTGCTGCCTCTTCTAATCCTGGTTCCTTAACTCTTAACGGTGTATTGCCATTGCCACCTAGTGCTGTATTGAGGTTCTGCAGGAGGATGTTGGAAAACTAAATTCATAACAGTGAAGAAAATTCATTGTGTATATCTTGTACCCAAGAAGCCAAAAGTTGTCACTTGTTGAAAATATTTGGGAAAAAGACTTTCAAATTTTTTATTTTCTATTTTTTTTGTGGTGCTGGAAATGTAACCCAGGGTCTCACATATACCAGGTAAGTACTCTGCCAGTAAGCTACATCCCCAGCCCTGAAAAAGATTATTTTAAATATCAGACCACTCTGAGGGCTGACTAACATGGATAAAATATGTCTTACATTCTCGGAGACTTGTTTTTGAGGATTCTGGGTGTCTAGAAGCTGCCATCATGTAGACCATGTTAACATTTAATTTAACTGGTTGAGCAGAGCCATTAGTGTCCTGAGATGCTCCTGCCAAACTGAATTTAATGTGCTCATTCTAAATGAATATATAGATTCATGTTTATGTTCTCTTCTTTATCTTATAGGAATAGCATTTGGTGTTTTCTTTTACTGATTAAAAAATAGATCCTAATAATAGAAAAACTTGTAAAATACATAGACATCTAAAGCACAAAACCAAGATATACTGGTAACCTCAGTATTTAATATACTCTTTAACATTTTGGCACTTTTCTTTCTGTCTATGTAAAGTTGTCTAGTTTTTATATTTTTTGTAATGATGTAGGATTAAAGGTTGTGCCTGTCTTGCTTCTCATTGAAAGAGGCAGAAATCTGGATATAGGGTCATACCATGTGGGTTTGAGTTGATGCTGAAATGACAACATGGTGGTATTTGTGCTTTTTCTTTTTTCTGGCTAAAAAAATACCTCTCTCTCTTTTTGGTACTGGTGAAAGCTATCACTTGTCAAATGTGAGTGAATCTGGTGCCTATCTCTGTCTCTAGTAAAGAAAAGGATAATTCATGCTATTTTGTAAAAATGAGGAGTACATAGAGAAGTACCGACTTTTTGTTAGTTTGAATGGAACAGGACTTTGGAGACTGGAGTTTACATTATTGCTTTTAGGGCTACTCCTTAGCCATGCAATTTTCAAAACCTTCTATATGCAGGGCCTTGGGATTCAAGGGAGGGCAAAGGGGATTGTTGGGTAAAATGGGCCATCGCCATCGTATAGAGAGATGTCTTTTATGTATAAAATTTTTATTTTTATTATTATATTTTTGCAGTGTGGGGGATCAAAGTACTAGCCTATGCATTAACAGGCTTGTACTTTGCCACTGAGCTATGCCCCTATCTATAGAAGCTTATGATACATTCTTACCAATAACTATTTCTCTGTTTTCTTGAGATGAAAAAATCATTTTTCTGTGTTGACTAAATTTACTGAGTAGCTAGACTTGGAGTTAAGGCAATTTGGAAACACTTTCTTGTATTTTTGTTCATCTGTTATTTTATAATCTGAGTCTATATAACCTGCCTTGCTTCCCACAGCTGACCCTACCTCAGAAAGCAAGGAAGATCAATGGATGGGGGTCACTGTCCAGAGTCAAGGTCCAGGGGGCAAAGTGGTGGTAAGTGCCGAGAAATAGTTAATTCCAGTGTTATAATGCCTACTGTGTGATAGAGCTGGGCTTACAGCAGTGGAAAACACAGGCAGAGCCCCTACCTCTGGAGATGCACATTACAGCAAACTTCCTACATTATAGCAGGAAGTGATTTCAAGAAGAAACCAACCATCATTTTCCCTGTGCTTCCTGATGCACTTTGATCAAAGTCATACAAACTTTCAGATTCAAAGAACTTATCAACGAACCTTTACTAAGTATTCCTAAAACTCTAGGTGGTCATAAACAAAAAAGCAAAACATTCTAGTTTTTATGGATAAGTTATAAAAAAATGTGGAAATGATCTTGAAAAGTAATATCAGGTAATTTTAAACTCTTGTTTATTCTGAATGTGTTATTCAGTTATGTGTTATACTTGACAAGAACAGGGAGGAAGTTCCTTAGGGGAGGAAGTTTATTTTGACTCATGATTTCAGAGGTTCAGTCCATAATTGTCTGACTCCATTGCTTTGGGTCCCAGGTGAGGCAGAACATCATGAGAGAAGTATGTGGCAGAGAGAAGCTGCTCAGCTCATGGTGGTGGGAAGCTGAGAGAGAAGTGGAGGAGTCATGGACAAAATATATAACCCCCAAGGAATGCCCCCAGTGACCCACATCCTCTAGTTACATTCCATGTGCCTATAGTAACCACTGAGTAATTCATTCAAATCATTATTCCGTCAAATGGAGTGATCCATTAATTAGGATGCAGCTCTCATAATCCAGTCATTTCATCTCCTGCATTAATATAGGAGCTTTTGGAGGACATCTTATTTCCGAGCCATTAACATTGAACTTCTTCCAATAGAAGTTGTAGCAAAGAAAAGAAAGTTGTTAGATGGATTATGCTAGGTGGCCTTGGAACTGCTTCCACATTAGGATATGAAGATCTTTTTGTCTTACTTTCAAAATCTGATTGCTATAACAAAATTTATACAGAAAATGAGAAAAATGAACATTTTAATGAACACTGAATTTTTATAGTTAAGGGGTACATTATGGGAAATTGTCTTGGGTATTTTAAAATATTTTTCAGATACCCAGATTATGTTATGTAAAATACCCTGTAGGGATTATAGAGATTATTTCATCTCTTCTGGTAAGATAATTCACTCCGCCTTTTTAAAATAGACATACATCCAGAAATAATCTCAGAATGCAGAGTGTAAATTAGGACTTATTAGAAGGAAATAGTGTAGGTAAAAAGAAAATATCTTTGTTTTAGCTGTGTTTGCTTGATTCTTTTGAAAACAAGTCCGTGATTTCTCTCCTCCAGAATGCAATTATTTTCACACTGATGTAGAAGTTTCATAGTCACTAAAAGCCAATTAAGTTAAGAAAATGAAGCAGGAAAGTGTTTCTCTTTGTTTATGTGACAAGTAAATTTACAGACAAATTGCCTGTGGATACACTGGCATTCAATATTTGGATTGAAGCATTATTCTAAATGAGAATTAGCAGAAATCCTCCTGCTTCTATTTTTGTTAATAGACTCTTTAGTACCATTTTGGGGAAGATTTGCTGATTTGGAACTTGATCCTAGGAAGAGAACATGTTTAATCATCCTATTTAGAATTGACCTCTTTATTATTGACAGTTTTTTCAACTTGTTTTTTCTAAAACAAGGTCTATAGACATGAATGAGCTACTTTATTTCATGTGTTTGCAGACATGTGCTCATCGATATGAAAAAAGGCAACATGTTAACACAAAGCAGGAGTCTCGAGACATCTTTGGGAGGTGTTATGTCCTGAGTCAGAATCTTAAGATTGAAGATGATATGGATGGAGGAGACTGGAGTTTTTGTGATGGCCGATTAAGAGGCCATGAAAAGTTTGGTTCTTGCCAGCAAGGTGTAGCAGCTACTTTTACTAAAGACTTTCATTACATTGTGTTTGGAGCCCCGGGTACTTATAACTGGAAAGGTATGGCGTTTGTATTTACAGAAACGGATATTAGAATGTCTGTATAATTCCTATAATGTGCATCACATTTAGTACATTTCAAGTTAAAATGTGTTATAAGGCATTTATGTATTATAAAAAACGATTAGGATGTTGAAATGTCTAATATGATTAAGAACGAATAATGAAAATGTCTGTTTACATTTTTCCCTCTTCTAGTTAGTATGCTACATTAGTAAGTAGTTAACGTTTTTCTAATGTAATAGAGTAATTAATATAAGTCACTTTTATTTTATATTTGTCTATTTCATGAAACTAGTTTTCATTTTAAGTGATCTGAAAACTGAACAGAATGAAGTGGTGGATACTAATAACAGTTTGAAAATAGGAACATTTCTTTCATTATACGTTGACTCAGATGACCTTGTTTTACTAATAAAAGTTGTGAGTTGTTTAATGATAATGTTTATTATAAGGAGTAAAGGGAGACACTGGTAAGAAAAGATGAAAATACCCACATTTTCTGAGTGGATACACCTGGTCACTTCCTGTGATAAAGTTTAACTTCTCTGAACAAATTAAGCCACTATAGAAAATTGCTATATATATTTTTTAAAATAGCATGACGCATCTGATTCGGACATTAAACTTTTTTTGAGAAATTTATTTAAAATTGTGTAACATTTTTACAGTTAAGAAAAGCTTAGAAAAAATTTCCCTTTTCCATTAAAAAATTTTTTCAAGTTTTAATTATAATTGCAAGTGATGCTTGAGCACATGTCCTCTGTGTGTCTGTCATTGTAACCTTGGAGAGTAATTTCCTGTGCCCACTATGCCCCCAAAAAGAGTCTTTCATGAGACAAATCATCAGGTTGCTTTGACTTAATTGAAATGACACGTTGGATTTAGAAATAGCTTTATTTTAGCAAGAAGAGATGGGAATGTTTCTCCAACGTAAAGCACTTGCCTACTATGTATGAAGCCCTGGGTTCAATCCCTAGGACCATCGAACAAACAAAACAGTGAAAACACCTGCCAACTATGTATTTTAACTCATGGTAAACATATCTTATCTGCTTTACCCATTCTGATTTAAAATATTGGCATTTTTTAAAAAGTTGTGTATTTACTGTATGAAAACTTTATAATAACTGCAAGAATTTTTTGGATGAAATTTCAGTTCAAGCAATATAAAGAAATGATCCAATATATTATACTTTTATAGAAAAGCAAAATTAATTTAGGATTATAGAGAACATAAAATATCATTTATATCAAGTTCATATCATTTAAAAAATTAGTTTTCTGTAAAGATTTTTGTTGACTAAGCATGAACATTACATTTTTCATCTAATTTCATGGCATTATAAAGATGGTTCATTAAAATGCATGGGGCATTTTTCCAATTACTAGAACAGATTTCATTCACATAAAAATTTACATGAACATGTCTAACAACCTTTAAGGTCATGTCTTTCCTCTTCCTTTTCTTCCTCTAAACTTTTCTACCTGTTCTCTCTGATAACATGGGGGGGGGTTTATTAGGAACCATTATTTTATTTTGTTTCATCTTCATTCTTTTTGTTGTTGTTTCACCATTTCATTCCTTTAGGGATTGTTCGAGTAGAGCAAAAGAATAATACTTTTTTTGACATGAACATCTTTGAAGATGGGCCTTATGAAGTTGGTGGAGAGACTGACCATGATGAAAGTCTCGTTCCTGTTCCTGCTAACAGTTATTTAGGTAGGAATGAGTGTAGGTGGCATGCCTACCTTTTCAGACACTGCGATTCTCCTTCAGTGGGCTCTGGGTCCCTGCCCTTACAGGCTGAGATAGGACAGGAGGAGCTAGGGGCCTTGGCTGCAGTTGCTGGAGCTTAATAAATCTTGGTGATCTGTAGGTAACCTGACTGCCTAGGAACCTTCCCTTCTGATCCGGGCTCCCTCAAAGAGGGGAGGAAAAAACTTGCCGTCATCTCAAACCATCCATTCTATCACTTTGAAGTTTGTCTCCTGAACCAGTGGTGGCCTGAGGCAGGCCATTCATGTGGCTAAGAGAAAATGTGGCTTGGGTGTTCACAGTAGGCCCATCTGCCTTCCCTCTGCCTTTGAGGCCTTTTTCTGGAGATGCTCTTAAGAACTAACTTACAAAGTTACTCATAAGTGGTAGGTCGAGACCTCCAGGTCCTTCCTCTGTGATTGCCATTCTTCAGGGGTTGGCCCTTGCGTCTGGATTGGAGCTCCTATGTCACAGGGCTCTGGCGGGTGGCACAAGGCCTTCTGGGCTGAGGGTGGGCGGGACTGCAAAAGCAGCTCAGAGGACACCCGGATTGTGTCTAAGTGCCAATTCCTTAACTCCTGAGGCTTGTTTGCATTACTAATGGGCGTTCTAAATTATTCCTGTGCATTATGGTAATTACACAAAGGCTTTTAAAAGCTTTAATTCTTGGGATGAGTTGACATAAAGAATAATTACTGCGCATTTCTTGGAAAAAATGTAAAAAATCTTCTAAACCTGAATAGTAACCTATTTTGAAAAAAAAAAAAAAAAAAGACAAAGTACCCAGATGCTAGAGATATTATTGAAACAATGGAAGGTTAAAATAAGGAAAAAATCCTAGAGTATGATATATAAATAATTTGAAACAATGTGCTAGCAGACATACCTAAGTTGTTCTAATGGCATAAATATGTATAAATGATACTATGAATTAATACTTTTGATATGTCGTTCTTTTCCCAAAGAAAAACTTGCTATGAAGGTGTAAAAGAAGAGGAAAATTATGCTTTCTGTTTGTTAAAAGCCTCTTGTGTGCTATATGCAGTGCTTTATATATCTATGAATAAGTATTACTGTCCCCTTTTCTTCTTTTTTTTTTTTTTAACTGCTGAGTGAAACTGTGGCTCAGGGAGCTTAATTTTCTAACCCAAGGCCACAACATAAGTAATCCCTCAGCCAAGACAAGAAATCCTCCTGACAATGAGGAAGCTGGGGAGCAGCTGGTCATGTGACTAGTCTACTAGTGTCCTCACAGGACAGGAAGGGAGCTGGGGGGGTCAAGGGTTTGTAGCCTCAAGTATTAAAAGTAGGTTTTCAAGGTAAAAGCCCTTCAAGGTGAGTAGCAACAAAACAATATTTTATTTATGGTTGTGTTAACCAACAGCCTTTCTTTACATGTATTATTTAGGGATTATTTATAATGACAAGTATTAATTTTGATCGTCCTGGTCAAGAAACCAATATTTTGGGCTTTTATGACAGATGCCTGTGGATTTTATAAACATAGTTGCTGTCAGAACATATGAAAATATGAAGCATTTTTTTCTTAAACACGTTTGCCACCTTTAGGATTTCCTCCAATATGAATATCTGAGAAAGAAATCAGTTGGTATTACTCCATTTTACTTGTGTGTGTGTTGTGTGTGAAGCTGTAGTTGAAGAGAAGAGTGGGTATTCAGTGATCTGCCTGAGGTCTGGGGAGCTGGCCAGGAGGGTAGCTCACTGGATATAGTAGCAGCCTTATGGGCCAGCCAGAATGGCAGCGGTACTCCTGCCTCTTACCAAGCATAATGATTTTTTCTTCAATCTCTTCCATCCCGTGCATGTGTACAGGCCTGCTGTTTTTGACCAGCATTTCTTATACAGATCCTGATCAGTTTGTTTATAAAACACGGCCTCCCAGGGAGCAGCCTGACACATCCCCCGATGTGATGATGAATAGCTACCTAGGTTTGTGACCTCTGAGATGACAAATAAATTGTCTTGGTCATGGTCATTTAAAAATTTTTTTGATCCATACAGAGCATAAATCTTTTTATTTTCTATTTCATTTCAAGTGAAGCACACACAAAAACATGCCATTGGTTGAGGCTCTGCTGCCAGATGGTTTTCAGAGCTGGATTCAATTATATCACCCTATTCTAAACTTGTGGCTCATCATATTTTTCAACTCACAATTTGAGAACTGCAACAGTAGTGGTGAAGCTTTTCAGAAATAAAGTCCTACAGGAAGGGTGAGCTTATATTTTTCTACATCTGCCTCACCCTTATACAGAAAGATTTGCTTAATTTTAAGAAGTTTGATATGGCCATTTATTTTTGCTGTCCAGCAAATCTCAGCTTTTGTAATCTGACATCCCACCTAATGCTTTATAATTCAGTATTTCAACATTTTCTACCCTTTGAGCAAGAATGTAATTGATGCCAGTGACAATTTACTCACCTCTATTGTTCACAGTAGGTTCTCAAATACTGTGTATCATCAGTCATGGTTTTGTTTGCATGCTTGTGTCTGAGAATTAAGTTCATCCAAAATAATGCAGTGCTATCTATGGTCTATTAAGGATGCTGGCATTTGTTCTTGCCTGATCAACCAAGGAGATTGATGAACATGGATGATGAGTATCTGGGTTGCTCTCCTTTTATCAGTTTTAATATTAAAGTAGGATTTGAACTGATTCTTAAGCTACACGAATACTTCATAATTCAAATTATACAAATGCTAAATAACATAGGCACTTTTCTTTAAAAGTCCTAAAAAATCACAGAAAGTAGAGAAGTAGCCCTAGTACTTTGTTCTGGTGTCAAATATCTCAGCTCTCTAACTCCCATTATAAATATGGTAGCTGGAGGACGGTCAGGAGGAGAGCTGGGTGGGAAGCCAGAGGAGAAGATCATGATGGAATTTACCAGTGCCATATACTTCCTGAAATACAGGATTGATGCCAGAGGTTCTATTTTGTTTTTCTAGGCTTTTCTTTGGACTCAGGGAAAGGTATTGTTTCTAAAGATGAGATCACTTTTGTGTCTGGTGCACCAAGAGCCAATCACAGTGGAGCTGTGGTTTTGCTAAAAAGAGACATGAAGTCTGCACATCTTCTCCCCGAACACATATTTGATGGAGAAGGTCTGGCTTCTTCATTTGGCTATGATGTGGCAGTGGTGGACCTCAACAAAGACGGGTAAGGAAGAAGGAGGTGATTTTATGCTGGTAATGGTGGCTGCTTTTACCACCTTTTGTAATTCTTGAGAACAGCCATCCTTTTAGATTAGTGACTGTAAAGATTGTATCTGCTGCTAGATTTTTACCATCCCACCCCATCTTCATCATTTGTATGACAGCAGATATTCATTATCCTCCCCAGGGTGTAGGATTACACATTTAATGCTCAATGTTTACTCATGTATTAGAAACGTGGGTTCATGAGAATTAAAACTTGAAAAAAAAATTAACTCAGAAAAAGACATCTACATGATTCTGTTCTGTGGTTTCCTAAGGGGCCATTGAGCATCCAGAATGTCTCCTTGAAAGTGAGGATTAGTGACCTGGATGCAGCTCAGTACTGGAGCCCTCACAGGCTCCTGGGTTTAATGCCCAGCACCTCCCCTCACCACCCCAAAAATAGGGACTGGTGACAAAGTCAATATGTAAATAATCTATGGTAACTGGTGCCAGGTAGACAGGTGTGAAGTAGTGAGATCTTTGCTGGGAATCCTACTGTACTGTTGTAACTTGAGGAAGTCAATTTGAGTTTTCACCTTCAATACTTTTCTTGGGGTAATTATTGTAGGCTACTTTGATTTTTCTTTAAAATGTTTTAACTGGTGTTACATAAATCTTGATTTGAGGTTTTATTTTATCTTTTTATTTGTCCTTAATACTGGGCTGCTTGTATTCTCCCCAGGCTTACAGGTCTGTTAGCCAATGGTTTATAGTTCTTTCCCCTCATGTTCTTAGGTGGCAAGATATAGTAATTGGAGCCCCACAGTATTTTGACAGAGATGGAGAAGTTGGAGGTGCAGTGTATGTCTACATTAACCAGCAAGGCAGATGGAATAATGTCAAGCCAATTCGTCTTAATGGAACCAAAGATTCTATGTTTGGCATTGCAGTAAAAAATATTGGAGATATTAATCAAGATGGCTATCCAGGTAGATTATTTGGTTATTTCAATGAATGTTTGTGTCCTCTTATTTTAAAAACATTGTACTGGAGTGTTTGTAAAACTATGGTGTTGTTGACAGATATTGCAGTTGGAGCTCCCTATGATGATTTGGGGAAGGTTTTTATCTATCATGGATCCGCAAATGGAATAAATACCAAACCAACACAGGTAACTTGGATTTCTATAAGTGGAGTCTCAGCAAAAAGTTGACCCAAGACTTCTGGCCTTGTAATATTTAAGTTTAAGTGAATTGTTCTACTTACTAGTCTATAATAGTAAGAATTTTTCTTTTTTAAAAAAATATTAAGGTAGGGAGGAGTGATTTGCATTGCTCTGATTGACTTAATATAGTAAAATAGACATAAAAATTTGCTCTTTTATCCTTTGAGATACTGTGTAAATCATGAGTCTTATGAAATAAAGTGTATGAAGTGTTATGTTTATTTGTAATTTATTTATAATTTAATATAAAGCATAAGTGAACTTATACTTCAGTTCAAAAAAGAACTTGCGTGTCTTTTTTCAAAGCATAAATAATCAGCTCATTTTTGGGGCTTGGTATCCATTCTGACGTCCTTTGTATTTCAGGTTCTTGAGGGTACAACACCTTCTTTTGGATATTCAATTGCTGGAAATATGGATCTTGATAGAAATTCCTATCCTGATGTTGCTGTTGGTTCCCTCTCAGATTCAGTAGCTATTTTCAGGTTTGTTTTCTTTAACTTTGGTTAAGGATGTTCTATAATCAAGTTCTTCTATATCAGGTTTTGTCCTTTTAAATTGAAATTTGTAATAATCATGCTTAAAGGCAATAGCTTGTATAAATTTTAAAGATATTTCCTTTTTCTTTTGAGCTGGGTATAATATCATCAAAGAATTACTTCTGTGAAATTCTGTTCATTTTGAACTATAAATACACCTTTGAAACCTTTCTTTTGATGAAAAAACGAAACATAAAACATTTCACAGTACAAAAAAAGTAAAGAAAAAAATACCCTACAAATTCACTATTCATTCTTGAACTCCAAACATTTGATTTATATTCTTTTAGTTTTATTTCCTGGTGGGATATATATATATTTACCAACTTGAGATCATAATGTACATATTGCCTGTAACCTGCTTGTCTACTCATGCTGCATAGAGGACTTTCTCCATACCAGGGGAGTACTTTTCTAAAATGAAATTAACAGCTTGGGAGGCCTCCCATGCCAGATTCATGATTTATTGAACCATACTGTCATTGGTCATTGACATTGCTTCCCAGTCTCCACCACTGTCATAAGAAGTGGTCCCAATGCTTATGTTTGTTCATGCCCTTGATTTTTTTCCCCATGACAAACTCCTCCTGAAAGTGAAATTACTGTATAGCTTTGAAGACTTGACTCAGTTTCCCCAAGGTGACCTCCAGAAAGGCGGTGACTGTGCTCATCAGCTGCTTTTGAATCTCCTTTCCCCAATGTTTTCATTGCTACTGAGAATCACTGTTAAAAAATAATTTTTAAAAATTTTATTATAAAAGCAGATTCTTATTTTAAAACAGAATTGTAGAAAGTGTGAGTTCATAAGTATTCTTATCCTCTACAAAACAACTTTTAGCAGTTTTGAGTATCTCTGTATATTTAGGATCTTCAAAGGCCATATTACAACTGCTTTTCTCTGGTGTGTAAAAATGTCATGTCTTTTGGGTACTTTTCCTTGTCAATACAAAAATATATACAGACATGTAATATGACTTAATATTAATCCATCATATGCAGTGGATCAATCCTCAGTTGATAAAAAAATTTTAGATAGTTTGATCTTTATTATAAACAATATGCGCACATGCACACACATACATACATACATAGTACATTGTTCATATCTAAGTGATGGACTTTTGTTTTTTATTTTTTTATTTATTTTTTTTTTTAATTAATTTTTATTGTAGGTTGTTCAAAACATTACATAGTTCTTGATATATCATAATTCACACTTTGATTCAAGTGGGATATGAACTCCCATTTTTACCCCATATACAGATTGCAGAATCACATCAGTTGCACATTGATTTACATATTGCCATTCTGGAGTCTGTTGTATTCTGCTGCCTTTCCCATCCTCCACTATCCCCCCTCCCCCCTCCCCTCCCCTCTTCTCTCTCTACCCCCTCTACTGTAATTCATTTCTCCCCCTTATATTTTCCCTCCTTTCCCCTCACTTCCTCTTGTATGTAATTTTGTATACCCCTGAGGGTCTCCTTCCATTTACATGCAATTTCCCTTCTCTCTCCCTTTCCCTCCCACCTCTCATCCCTGTTTAATGTTAATCTTCTTCTCATGCTCTTCTTCCCTACTCTGTTCTTAGTAACTCTCCTTATATCAAAGAAGACATTTGGCATTTGTTTTTAAGGGATTGGCTAGCTTCACTTAGCATAATCTGCTCTAATGCCATCCATTTCCCTCCAAATTCTATGATTTTGTCATTTCTTAATGCAGAGTAATACTCCATTGTGTATAAATGCCACATTTTTTTTATCCATTCGTCTATTGAAGGGCATCTAGGTTGGTTCCACAGTCTTGCTATTGTGAATTGTGCTGCTATGAACATGGATGTAGCAGTGTCCCTATAGTGTGCTCTTTTTAGGTCTTTAGGGAATAGACCGAGTAGTGGAATAGCTGGATCAAATGGTGGTTCCATTCCGAGCTTTCCAAGAAATCTCCATACTGCTTTCCAAATTGGCCGCACCAATTTGCAGTCCCACCAGCAATGTACAAGAGTACCCTTTTCTCCACATTCTCGCCAGCACTTGTTGCTGTTTGACTTCCTAATGGCTGCCAATCTTACTGGAGTGAGATGGTATCTTAGGGTGGTTTTGATTTGCATTTCTCTGACTGCTAGAGATGGTGAGCATTTTTTCATATACTTGTTGATTGATTGTATGTCCTCCTCTGAGAAATTTCTGTTCAGGTCCTTGGCCCATTTGTTGATTGGGTTATTCGTTATCTCATTGTCTAATTTTTTTAGTTCTTTGTATATTCTGGATATTAGGGCTCTGTCTGAAGTGTGAGGAGTAAAGATTTGTTCCCAGGACGTAGGCTCCCTATTCACCTCTCTTATTGTTTCTTTTGCTGAGAAAAAACTTTTTAGTTTTAGTAAGTCCCATTTGTTGATTCTAGTTATTAACTGTTGTGCTATGGGTGTCCTATTGAGGAATTTGGAGCCCGACCCCACAGTATGTAGATCATAGCCAACTTTTTCTTCTATCAGACGCCATGTCTCTGATTTGATATCAAGTTCCTTGATCCACTTTGAGTTAACTTTTGTGCATGGCGAGAGAAAGGGATTCAGTTTCATTTTGTTGCATATGGATTTCCAGTTTTCCCAACACCATTTGTTGAAGATGCTATCCTTCTTCCATTTCATGCTTTTAGCCCCTTTATCAAATATAAGATAGTTGTAGTTTTGTGGATTGGTTTCTGTGTCCTCTATTCTGTACCATTGGTCCACCTGCCTGTTTTGGTACCAGTACCATGCTGTTTTTGTTACTATTGCTCTGTAGTATAGTTTGAAGTCTGGTATAGCTATACCGCCTGATTCACATTTCCTGCTTAGAATTGTTTTTGCTATTCTGGGTCTTTTATTTTTCCATATGAATTTCATGATTGCTTTCTCTATTTCTACAAGAAATGCCGTTGGGATTTTGATTGGCATTGCATTAAACCTATAGAGAACTTTTGGTAATATCGCCATTTTGATGATGTTACTTCTACCTATCCATGAACAGGGTATATTTTTCCATCTTCTAAGATCTTCTTCTATTTCTCTCTTTAGGGTTCTGTAGTTTTCATTGTATAAGTCTTTCACCTCTTTTGTTAGGTTGATTCCCAAGTATTTTATTTTCTTTGAGGATATTGTGAATGGGGTGGTTGTCCTCATTTCCATTTCAGAGGATTTGTTGCTGATATACAGGAATGCCTTTGATTTATGCGTGTTGATTTTATAGCCTGCCACTGGACTTTTGTTTTTTAATAAAAATTCCTAGAAATAGAATTCTGGGAATATAGGTTAGCATTTTTTGCATTAGTACATATACTCTCAGATAAGGTGCAACAGTTTCTGTTCATGGAGAGGGCTTGTTTTCTCACAGCCTTACCAATGTTGAATATAATGTACCTAATTTTTGCCAGTTTGATAAATGATCTCACCTTTTGATTTAATTTGCATTTCTTTGCTAGTGAAAATGAACCATTTGGATGTTTTGTTAGCTATTTGTCATTATAGTAGTTTTCATTTCTTAAAAAGTAACCTTAGAGAAATGGGCAGTAATATATGGTAAAACTCTAAATTAGAAAAGCTGTGTTCTCTGTATACTGGGATGCTTCCATTGCCCTGTATTCTTTCAGAAGAATTCCAGGTATAGGCACAGCCACCACATCTAAAAGATAATCCCTCAAAGCCCCAGAGATTAGAAACCAACCCCAGGACAGTTTTTGTTTGAGATGGAGTTTCATTATGTTGCCCAGGCTGGTCTTGAACTCCTGGGCTTAAGCCATCCTCCTTCCTTAGCCTCGGAGGTTTGCAATGCTGCACTGGGCTCCAAGGATGCTTCTGAAGACACTGTTTTGATGCAGTGAAAGAAAAATCAACTTCTGGTTAAATAGCAAGAGCTAGGAAAGCTATCTCATGAAAACTTAAGAATCATGGAAATGAGTTACAGATGGCAAAAGTACAAGGCATCAAAATAAGTGGAGAAGAGGATGTGAGGAAGAAACCAAAGTTAACCAAATACATGAAGATCTGTATGGGACTTGGGAGGGAAAGAGCGTGGGGGAGAGGAGGCTACATAGATGGTGACTGTGTTCTTGGTGATGAAGTCTTGAGAGCCCTTTGACCTTACGATCCACCATGCTGGAGAGCCGGTAGCACTGTGTGTCCTCCCAGGTTAACATGCTCAGGAGGGGTTCCGCAGCCGTCCTCAGACGCTGCCTTTACATGCATGCTTCTCTCTGCTCACGGAGGTATTAGCCTTAAGGTAATTCAACATTTTTAAAAGGTAGAGTTTATGACATTCAACTATTTTAGCAAGCTTTTTAGGTAAGGTGATTCAAAGTTATAGTGTGAGGTATCAAACTATCAAAGACACTAGACTTCTTTTGCCAATAATCTCATTACTGTGTTTTTCCGATAAATAGATAACCAAACTTTAGATAAGAATTTGCCTCTGTCTAGGTGTAATTGATATTTTACTGTCCTTACTTTGCTGTCCTCATAACTAGGTTGGTGATTAAACCCTATTAACTTGTTCCTTCTTTCTCCCTAGATAGTGTAAAAGCAAATTTCAAAACCCTTTGGTAACAAGAGAACCAATCCTCTTATTTTTCAAATGAAGAAACTGAGGCCCAGGACTTGCTTGAGCTTTTAAGCCTGGGTCCTTAGAGAACAGGGTATAGTATCTAAATATTCCCAACCTCAGTCCTATTAAATTGTACAAGTACTTCAGGGTATTTAAACACTGATTAAACATGAGGTAGCCAAGTAAGATTTGCCGTATGTGTTGGACACATTTTTTTTCATTTTTATGTATAGTGCCCTCAAAACTATATGTTGTCTGTTTAAAAACAGAAGTTAAAGTAAGCCTAAGGCAGAAATGTGTTAAAATATTTTAGAATTTATGCCACACTAATGCTTTAATGCTATGACATGTAAAACACTCTATATCTGTGGCTACTGATTTTAAAATACAGTAAGAAAAAAATGTGTGAGTTTTTGCCTTTTAAATATGCTCTCAAAACTCAAAAATATATTGAATTAGTGTCTTGGAAACCAACAGCTAGCTAAATATAACAAAAAAAGAGACAGGAAAATGGAGAAACAGGAAATATGGGCAGTATTTTCCCTTTTACTGGTCCCTGTCTTTGCCCTGAATGGACTCATGCCCTCTCCAGCCCATAACATAGATTGATTCCAGAAGTTCAAGCTCACTGTTTAGGATTTGGAACTCATTTTCCTATAAAAACACTGTTCTCCAGAATGGCTATATTTATCACAAGCCCACAAAAATCAGCCTTGCTGAATCCATTGACACCTTCTGAGTTCTGGCTGGGGAGCCATGGAGGTGAGCAGGATCTTCCAAGCTCACCACGGACTGGTATTTCCTGTGACGGTGATGGAGCTCTGACTCATGGTGACCTCTTTGACTGTCTTGAGCAGGGAGGAATACTTGGGGAGAGAAAAGATGTTTCACATGGTGAGCAGGACTAAGGTGTAATTCCTCAGTGCTGTTTGTGGATTCCAGGAGGAAGACAGATGGGAATAGGTGGAGGGATTCGAGTGTTTGCTCAGAGTTATTGTGGGCTAGGGAAGTTGTATGACTATACCTTCTTAAGGTTGTGGTGGGATTTTTGGGAGGAGGATAAAAGAAGGGCAAATGTTTATAAGATGGACATTAAAATGTTCAGGATTAGCTGTGTTGCTAAAATTCACAGATATGTAGACTCCTTGCCAGCAGCCCAGGTTTAGATGTATGTTGGTGTAAGATGTGGTGGTATTTTGGCAAGATTACTCGGAATTAAAAATGCACATTACCTCACCCTAGTAAGAATGGCTTTTCATAAATCAGAAGAAATGAAGTAGTGCTGGCAAGAAGGTAGAGGAAAAGGAACACTTGCACACTGTTGGTAGAAGTGTAAACTAGTGTAACCATCATGGAAAAACAGTACAGAGGGTTCCTTAAAGTAAAAATAACCAGACGAGGTAGTGTACACCTGTAGTTCCAGACATTTGGGAGGCTGAGATGGGGATCCAAGTTTGAGGTCAGTCTGGACAACATAGCAAAAACCCTGTCTCGAAAAATAAAAATACAAAGGGTAGCCTGGGACTGTAGTTTGGTGTCAGAGTGCTTGCCTAGCATGTGCAAGGCCCTGAGTTCAATCTCCAGTACCAAACACATGCGCAAAAGAAGAGCTACAATATGATTTAGCAATCCTACCATTGGCTATATATCCAAAGGA
The DNA here is from genome assembly GCF_048772815.1 of Callospermophilus lateralis. Taxonomy (NCBI): domain Eukaryota; kingdom Metazoa; phylum Chordata; class Mammalia; order Rodentia; family Sciuridae; genus Callospermophilus; species Callospermophilus lateralis. The sequence goes on along the minus strand of NC_135313.1, from coordinate 58,441,368 downwards.
AATGAAATCAGTATTTCAAAGAGACATCTGCACTTCCATGTTTATTGCAGCACTATTCACAAGATCCAAGAAATGGAAACAACCTGTGTCATCAGCTGATGGAACAGATAAAGAAAATGTGGCTAGTATATACAATAGAATACTATTCAGCCAATAAAAAAATGGGAAATCGTGTCCTTTGCGACTGCCTGGCTAGAACTGGAGATCGTTACGTGAAGTGAAATAAGCCAGGCACAGAAAAACAAATACTGCATGATTCCACTTGGGTAGAATCTAAAATAGTTGATCTCATGAAAGTTGAGAGTAGGAGAGTGGGGAGAGCAATAGAGAGGGATGATGGGGAGAAGTTTCTCAGTGGGGACTAAGTTCCAGTTAGGAGCAAAGAGTTGGCATGTGCTCTTGTACCATAGGTTGACTATAAATAACTAAGCTATATTTTATAAAGCTACAAGAAAGGATTTTGAATGTTTTCACCATAAATAAATGATAAACGTTTCAGCAGATCAGTATGTGTACCCTGATTGACACATTTCACATCATACATGTATCAGAACATCACATGGGACCCCATAGAATTTTCATATATTTATGAATTTACATATGTAGAATTATGTGTGTAGAATTTTCAAATGTTTATGTTAAAATAAATCTAAATAAAAATGTTTAAATGTATATATTCCTTGACTTAAAAATTCTGCTAGGACTTCATCCTACAGATGAACTCACGTGGTTGTGTGAGTTTGTGCTGTGATATTTGTCAGAGAAGAAAGCCTAACAAGAATAAAGTCTACCAATTGGGACTGATTAAATAAAGAACACTGCATTGACCCAGTGTAGCCATTAGCTATGGAAAAATGTGAATGAGATCTCGGTGTATACATTTGAGAAGACCTTGAAGATGTCAGTGAATTAGGCAAAGCATTGTACAGGACAATAAGCATAAAAAGCTCCCATTTAATTGAAACTTTTTAATATTTAATATTAGATAATATTTGTAACAAACCCATAGACTGTTAGGGGGTTTGGGTATATCAGAGGCATGATATTTGTGCCAAGACTGTGAAACTTACATGTTGTATGTATTACTCATAAGTTTGTAAATTTTAAATACTGTATAATTTTAAATATTGTATCCTTCAAGTGAAATACATTTATATCAACAGTTATTGCTTTGATGATAATGAGGGAGTCACATGTGCAAATTTCTGCTGTGGGTTTTAAGATGTACCAGGAGAGCTGAAAAGGCCATGTACTATGTGAATGAATCTCATATTCAAGGTAACAAAGGCTGAGCTGTTTTTCATACCTTTGTCTTCAGGTCCCGGCCTGTGATTAACATTGCGAAAACTATCACAGTAACTCCCAGCAGAATTGACCTCCGCCAAAAAACAGCATGCGGGGCGCCAAGTGGAATATGGTGAGAGTTACTCCAGGTTCCAAGAAGCCTGGCTCAGTTTCCTCTGCTTTATGGTGACCCTGTCGCCCTGGGGAGCCACAGGGAAGATTAAGGGCATGCTGGGCAAAGAAAAGAGCAATCTGTCCAGTGAATATATGACATTTTACTCATCAGTGGGCAGCGGGGGGATTGGAGAGCTGGGGAGAGTGTTGTTGTTGGTTTTTTTTTTTTTTTTTTCCTGCTTCAGCAATACATCTTTTAAGAAATACGTGTTTGATTTCATACAGCCTCAAGGTTAAAGCCTGTTTTGAATATACTGCCAAACCCGCTGGTTATAATCCTTCAATATGTAAGTACCTAGTACATTAAAAAAAATATATATTCTCTCTCTGCCAGATTGAAAATTCTACAAACACCACAGAAAAACAAAACTGCACTGACGAAAGTGGGTCCATAAATTCTTGCTTAAAGAATTAAGTGTTTTTGTGGTTTCCCCTTTTAATCAAGAGGATGCAGCTCAGTGAGGCAGGAAAAACTCTGCATTTGGTCCCCATTTGAATTTTCCACAGCAGATGGTTTGAGACAGAATGCCTTGGAAAAATACTTATTTGCTACCACAACGGTTTCCTCCGTTTCTGTCTTTGAAAAGCAATGTGGAAAATTGGTTTTGTGGTTGTGAGGTGGTGGGTGGTGGTTGTGGAAAGGGGCTAAGGAGCCCGAGCAGGGTGTGGCTTCGTTGCTCCTTCAAGGTCCCCTCTCAAGGGCTTTGAGGCTGGGACACCCAAGTTGTGTTCCCAAGGGCAGCCCCTGCTGGTAGGGAGGGGTGAAGAGACTGAGGCTTGCTTCTAGTTTTAGCAGTGTCCCTGACCCCACAGTCCAGGGCAAGTGCCTTAACCTCTGAATTTTTAATTTCTATCAGTTAAAACCAATGCCTCTATTAGGCACCAGTGCCTGGAGTGATGGTAACCAAATGAAAATATGATAAAGGGCTGGGCAAAGTAATCCCAGCAGCTTGGGAGGTTGAGACAGGAAGATCACGAGTTCAAAGCCAGCCTCAGCAAAAGCACAGAGGCACTAAGAAACTCAGTGAGCCCCTGTCTCTAAATAAAATACAAAATAGGGCTGAGGATGTCGCTCAGTAGTCAAGTGCCCCTGAGTTCAATTCCTGATACCCACTCCCCACTGCCAAAAATGTGATAAAGGCTTTGTAGTATTCTGCCTCCTTTCTTTGTAATCCAAAATAGGATTTTTGCCACAAATTTGACCTGGCTAATTATGCTCTAAAATACCAATGGTAGCTAAGGTCTTCTCTGGTATGTTTTAGTAACAGCAACACCTAAGTTTTGAGCCACCTGACCCAGCTTTAGAGTCGAGGCAAAGGCATGGGAATTTAAAGAAAATACTTTTCTGCCAGTGTGGTGGCTCTTACCTGTAATCCCAGCTACTTGGAAGGCTGAGGCAGGAGGACCACAAGTTCGAGGCCAGCCTTGGCAATTTAGCAAGAGTCTGTCTCAAAATAAAAATAAAATGGGCTGGGGGTGTAGCCTAGTGCTTGCCTAGCATTTGTGAGTTCCTAGGTTTAATGCCTAGTACCACAGGGAGTTGGGAGGAATTCTTTTTCCAAAGAGAAAAAGAATAAGGGAATTTCCATCTCAGCTCAGTGTTCTGTAATATGGACACCTCCAAGGGAGGCTTTGGGAAGGACAGGGTCAATCTGTTCTCATATCTTTTTCCCTGCCTTGAGCAATGAATTCTCTGAAGCTTCTTTTTTTGTTGTTTTTGGTTGTTTTATTTTATCTATCTATTTATTTATTTATTTGGTACTGGGGATTGAACCCAGAGGAACTTAACCACTGAACCACATCCCTAGCCCTTAAAAAAATTAAATTTATTCATTTATTTATTCTAATTAGGTATATATGATATCAGAATGCATTTTGATTCATAGTACACAATGCAATGCAACTTTTTATTTCTCTGGTTGTGTGCAATGTAGCATCGTACCATATGTGCAGTCATAAATGTACTGGGAAATGATGTCCATTGCATTTCACCTTTTCTCCTGCTCCCATTCCCCTTCCCCTACCCTCCCTCCCCTTTGCCCAATCAAAGTTCCTCCATTCTTACCATGCCCCTCACCCTGCCCCTTATGGATCAGCATCCACTTATCAGAGAGAACATTTGGTCTTTGTTTTTTGGGATTGTCTTACTTCACTTAGCATGGTATTCTCCAACTCCATCCATTTACCTGCATATGCCATAATTTTATTCTCTTTAATGCTGAGTAATGTTCCATCGTGTGTATAGAAGACTCCTGAAGCACAAGAAATAAAATCGAGAATTAATAAATGGGATGGATTCAAACTAAAAAGCTTCCTCTCAGCAAAAGAAACAATCAATGAGGTGAAGAGAGAACCTACATTTTGGGAAGAAATTTGTGCCACGTACACATCAGATAGAGCACTAATCTCTAGGATATACAAAAACTCAAAAAACTTAACACCAAAAAAACACAAACAACCCAATCAATAAATGGGCTTAGGAACTGAACAGATGCTTCTCAGAAGATATACAATAGGTCAACAAATATATGAAAAAATGTTCAACGTCTCTAGTAATTAGAGAAATGCAATCAAAACTACTCCAAGATTTCATCTCATGCCAGGCAGAATGGCTATTATCAAGAATACAAGCACCAAAAGTGTTGGTGAGGATGTAGGGGAAAGGCATACTCTTACATTACTGGTGGGACTGTAAATTGGTGCAACTAATCTGGAAAGCATTATGTAGATTTCTTAGAAAACTTGAAATGGAACCACCATTTGACCCAGCTATCCCACTGCTCAGTCTATAACCAAAGAACTTAAAATTAGCACACTATAGTGACACAGCCACATCAATGTTTATAGCAGCTCAGTTCATAATAGCTAAACAGTGGAACCAACCTAGATGCTCTTTAATAGATGAATGGCTAAAGAAACTGGTATATATTCACAATGGAATGTTATCCCAGCCCTTTTTTGTATTTTATTTAGAGACAGGGTCTCACTAAGTTGCATAGGTCTTTTGCTAAGTTGCTGAGGCTGGCTTTGAACTTGGGATCCTCCTACCTCAGCCTCCTAAGCTGCTGGGATTAGAGGCATGCGACACTATATCTAGTTTGAAGCTTCTTTTTGTTATTGGAAGTATTACTCTTTTCTTTATTTAAAAAGATGTCCCCTGGGCTGAGGTTGTGGCTTAGTGGTTAGAGCGCTTACCTAGCATGTGTGAGGCCCTGAGCTTGATTCTCAGTGCCACATATAAATAAATAAATGAAGGTCATTAACAACTAAAAAAATAAATAAATGTCCCTTCTAATGTATCAGAATTTAATTCAAATAAACTAAGGTGGTTCTTTGAAATAGAAGAAAATAACCACA